>NC_085136.1:212916313-213516313 GCF_035046485.1 Aedes albopictus | reverse complement strand
CAGAGAATCCCGAGAGGATTCTGCAGAGAATCCCGAGAGGATTCTGCAGAGATTCCCGAGAGGATTCTGCAGAGAATCCCGAGAGGATTCTGCAGAGAATCCCGAGAGGATTCTGCAGAGAATCCCGAGAGGATTCTGCAGAGAATCCCGAGAGGATTCTGCAGAGAATCCCGAGAGGATTCTGCAGAGAATCCCGAGAGGATTCTGCAGCGAATCCCGAGAGGATTCTGCAGAGAATCCCGAGAGGATTCTGCAGAGAATCCCGAGAGGATTCTGCAGAGAATCCCGAGAGGATTCTGCAGAGAATCCCGAGAGGATTCTGCAGAGAATCCCGAGAGGATTCTGCAGAGAATCCCGAGAGGATTCTGCAGAGAATCCCGAGAGGATTCTGCAGAGAATCCCGAGAGGATTCTGCAGAGAATCCCGAAAGGATTCTGCAGAGAATCCCGAGAGGATTCTGCAGAGAATCCCGAGAGGATTCTGCAGAGAATCCCGAGAGGATTCTGCAGAGAATCCCGAGAGGATTCTGCAGAGAATCCCGAGAGGATTCTGCAGAGAATCCCGAGAGGATTCTGCAGAGAATCCCGAGAGGATTCTGCAGAGAATCCCGAGAGGATTCTGCAGAGAATCCCGAGAGGATTCTGCAGAGAATCCCGAGAGGATTCTGCAGAGAATCCCGAGAGGATTCTGCAGAGAATCCCGAGAGGATTCTGCAGAGAATCCTGAAAGGATTCTGCAGAGAATCCTGAAAGGATTCTGTAGAGAATCCTGGAAGGATTCTGCAGAGAATCCTGGAAGGATTCTGCAGAGAATCCTGAAAGGATTCTGCAGAGAATCCTGAAAGGATTCTGCAGAGAATCCTGAAAGGATTCTGCAGAGAATCCTGAAAGGATTCTGCAGAGAATCCTGAAAGGATTCTGCAGAGAATCCTGAAAGGATTCTGCAGAGAATCCTGAAAGGATTCTGCAGAGAATCCTGAAAGGATTCTGCAGAGAATCCTGAAAGGATTCTGCAGAGAATCCTGAAAGGATTCTGCAGAGAATCCTGAAAGGATTCTGCAGAGAATCCTGAAAGGATTCTGCAGAGAATCCTGAAAGGATTCTGCAGAGAATCCTGAAAGGATTCTGCAGAGAATCCTGAAAGGATTCTGCAGAGAATCCTGAAAGGATTCTGCAGAGAATCCTGAAAGGATTCTGCAGAGAATCCTGAAAGGATTCTGCAGAGAATCCTGAAAGGATTCTGCAGAGAATCCTGAAAGGATTCTGCAGAGAATCCTGAAAGGATTCTGCAGAGAATCCTGAAAGGATTCTGCAGAGAATCCTGAAAGGATTCTGCAGAGAATCCTGAAAGGATTCTGCAGAGAATCCTGAAAGGATTCTGCAGAGAATCCTGAAAGGATTCTGCAGAGAATCCTGAAAGGATTCTGCAGAGAATCCTGAAAGGATTCTGCAGAGAATCCTGAAAGGATTCTGCAGAGAACCCTGAAGGGATTCTGCAGATAATCCTGAAATCCTGAAAGGATTCTGCAGAGAATCCTGAAAGGATTCTGCAGAGAATACTGAAAGGATTCTGCAGAGAATCCTGAAAGGATTCTGCAGAGAATCCTGAAAGGATTCTGCAGAGAATCCTGAAAGGATTCTGCAGAGAATCCTGAAAGGATTCTGCAGAGAATCCTGAAAGGATTCTGCAGAAAATCTTGAAACCACAACAGCTATGAGAATGCTGAGCATGACTGGTTCGATTCCCTGTCGATCCAGAAACTGTTCGTAATAGAGAATTCCTTGACTTCCTTGGGCATCTTCGTGCTTACCACACTATATACATATTTTTTTTTTTCTTCTAAACCATAGGGGGATAAATCTGCTCATCAGACACCCTAACAGGAAGGTTAGGGTAGTGTGGGGATGAGGCCGTCTTCTACAATGCCGGTAGAAGCCAGGACTACTCTCTCCTCGACCCACTAAAACACATTCCTATGGTCGCCAAACCCTACGTCTCTCCAGAACCACCAAGAAGGTATTGCTTCAGAGAGGGGCTAGTGCATATCGCACCCTCAAGGTTAGCTGCCGTAGCCTAGCAGCAACGAACATCGATGACTCGCACTGGAGAGTCCATCACGATAGCATGCTGGCGCTTAGCCAGTTTCCCGAGTGGTCCTCGCCACTCCCTTTGTCCTCGGAAGGCGGGCAGGGTCAACCCCGCCCGCGCCCTACTGCTGAGCGGACATCAAGAACTGATGCCCACATGCAACCCGATCTGACCTGCTGAAGGCAAGGGTATCACTACCCTTCAGGCCTTATCAGCTGCATCCGTAGGTTGCAGACAGCAGGGTCTCACCTACCCCGACCCTTGCCGGGGACCCCTTTCCAACCGCGGGCTCAGATCCAACCCAGTAGACTGACGCCACGACAGCACCGCTACCGGGACTTCCTCTCCGCGGCCACTTAATCGCTGTAAGGGTCGATCTCGACCGCAGGGCACCGGTATGACCTACGAAGCCGACTTCGAACCCCTGGACCACCTCTTGTACTGCATCTGGACTAGCCATTCTCCGAGTCCACGCGCCACCTCCTTTGTAGCTCCCAGACGATATGGGTGATAGCCGTTGAAACGGCATTCCAGCTAATCTCATCCCTACACATTCTCTGGACCAAGTTGTCCGGAGTTGTGTCCTCCCCGCATGTGGCAAGCATGCGGTCACGCATTGTGCGAAAACGCGGGCACACGAACAAAACGTGTTCCGCCGTTTCCTCTAAACCATTGCACACTGGGCATTCGGGAGAATCCGCATGCCCGAAACGGTGTAGATACTGTCGGAAGCAACCATGACCTGTAAGGACCTGTGTCAGGTGGAATGAAACTTCCCCATGGCGCCTATTAATCCAACTATCTACCCTCGGTATCAACCTATGGGTCCACCTTCCTTTGGTGGAACTGTCCCACGCGCGCTGCCATTTGACCATAGAGGCCATCCTGACAGTCTTGCGTATGCCTCTTGTGCCGCGCATTTCGAAGCACTCCATATCCTCACTGATAAGAATGCTGATGGGCACCATACCAGTAATGACACAGAGAGCGTCGTGTGACACGGTACGGTACGCGCTTGCAACCCTCAGACACATAAGCCTGTAAGTACTTTCCAGCTTCCGTCGGTAGCATTCAGTACTTAGCGCGGTACCCCACGCCGGGCCGCCATACCTAAGTATGGACGTAGCAACACTAGCCAGAAGCTTGCGCTTACTGGCGTACACCGCTGAGCTATTGGACATCATCCGGGACAGTGCCGCAATAGCTGTGGAGGCTCTTTTACAGGCATAATCGACGTGCTACCGAAGGTAAGCTTATCGTCGATCATCACGCCCAAGTGCTTGACAGAGCGCTTCGACAGGATAGTGCACTCTCCTACACTGATCTCCGTCTGCTGCGCCGACTGCATGTTGTTAACAACCGTCACCTCTGTCTTGTGGTGAGCCAGCTCCAGTTTTCTGGACCGCATCCACGCCTCCACAACCTTGATCGAGTGGTCGGTAGTCAACTTCACCTCCTCGATCGTTTCACCGTAGACTTCGAGCGTAATATCGTCGGCAAATCCGACAATCACCACTCCCACTGGGTACTCTAACCTCAACACCTCGTCGTACATGACATTCCATAACACCGGACCCAGGATGGAACCTTGCGGGACTCCTGAGGTTATGTGAAAGCACTTCCGACCCACCTCCGTGTCGTATACTAGTACGCGATTCTGGAAGTAGCTTCCGAGAATCTTGTACAAGTACTCCGGTATCCCCAGACGCAAGAGCGCATCAGCAATAGCAGCCCAACTGGCGCTATTAAATGCATTCCTTACATCCAGAGTCACTACCCCGCAGAAGCGAATTCCCCTCCTCTTAGGCTCGAGTGCTTTCTCGGCGGTTTTTGTAACCGACAAGATAGCGTCTACGGTGGACCTCCCCTTCCGGAAGCCATACTGGTTGCTCGAAAGACCATTTACGCCCTCAGTGAACTTCAACATTCTATTGAGGATGATCTTTTCGAGCACCTTCCCCGCCGTGTCAATCAAGCATATTGGTCTATATGCCGACGGGTCTCCGGGTGGTTTCCCCGCCTTTGGCAATAGTACCAGGCTCTGCCTCTTCCAAGCTTCTGGGAAAACTCCCTCGTCCAGGCATTTCTGCATAGCAGACCTGAACATCTCGGGAGCTTCTGCAATAGCTACTTTTAAGGCCAGGTTCGGAACTCCGTCCGGACCTGGGGCCTTACCTACGCTAAGGGATTTAGCTATCCCCGCAAGTTCCACATCGGTGACCCTTTCCTCATCGCCAGCCCCAGTCCCCGGCTGTCCTACGAAAGGAGGCCAAGGACTAGGATCATGACGCGGAAAAAGTCCTTCAATGATCCCCTCCAACATCTCTGGAGATTGCTCTGTAGGAGCCATCACACCTCTCGTCTTGGCCATAACGATCCTGTAGGCATCACCCCACGGGGTCGTATTGGCACTCTGACAGAGACCCTCAAAGCAGGCCTTCTTGCTTGCTCTTATCTCGGTCTTGAGCGCGGCTTTTGCAGCGGCGAACACCACCCGCCGTTCGTTTCGCTCTTCCTCTGATCGTGCTCGCTGCATCCGCCGCCTAGCCCGTAGGCAGGCGCGGCGCAGGTCCGCAATCGCGTCGGTCCACCAGTAAGCCGGTGGCCTCCCATTTCTAGGGTGGACTCTCCTAGGCATGGTCGCATCACACGCACGTGAGAGCACCGCTACCAGCTCGTCGCCGTCTAAACCGAGTAAGTTTCGCTCACGGCGGAGCGCTTCCCTAAATACCTCTTCGTCGAAGTATGATGTCTTCCACCTACGAGGGCTTGGCTTTGGCCTAGCCGCCTCTTCTTCTATCCGCTGTCTGCTGTTGTTGTAGTCGATACTGTAGCGAACCGCCAGGTGGTCGCTGTGAGTGTAGCCATCATCTACTCTCCAGTTCGAACTACTTGTTAGGCCAGGACTACAAAAGGTCACGTCAATAATTGACTCCGCTCCATTTCGACTATAGGTACTCTTGGTACCGACGTTAGCCAAGTCGACATCTAAGATGGCCAGTGTTTCTAGCAGGATCTGACCCCGCTGGTTCGTGAAACGGCTTCCCCATTCTACAGCCCAGGCATTAAAGTCACCCGCTATTACCACCGGCCTTCGCCCTGTTAGCACGGTCGTTAAGCGGTCCAGCATTTGCGTGAACCGCTCGATCGGCCACCGCGGAGGCGCATAACAGCTACAGAAGAAGACCCCGTTTACTTTGGCGACCACGAAGCCCTCATAGGTAGTAGACACCAACTCCTGCACGGGGTATTTACCCGTCGTCCATATCGCCGCCATTTTCCTGGTCCCATCCGAGGCCCAGTTGCCGTTGCCGGCGGGTACTCGGTATGGGTCCGAAATGATGGCGATATCCGTCTCCCACTCAGAAACCGCCTGACAAAGCAGTTGCTGAGCCGCATCACAGTGGTTCAGGTTCAGCTGCGTTACCTGCACTGTGATTTGTTGCTCACTGCGGCTTTCTTAAAGGCCGGGCACCCTGGACCACCCATCGCATGTCTGTTTTTCGAGGTTTTCCCGGTACAGATCATGCAGATGGGCGGACTCGTGCAGCTTTGGGCCTTGTGACCTTCAGCGCCGCATCGCCTACACAGTTTGCGCCTGTCGGGGCCTTTGCAGTCCCACGACTTGTGTCCTGGTTCCAGACACCTGAAGCAAACCTCAGGTGGCTCGTGGAATGTCAGGTGACAAACACACCAGCCCACCTTAATACTCCCTACTTTAACGGACTTTTTAACATCCGCCACAGGTAGCTGAACCAGAGCTATCTGTGTCCCTGCTGGCCCCTTCCGCAGCCTGACGGCTGTGGCGGCCACCTGAACATCGCACTGTTGCCGCAGTGCCGTGACGAGCTCTTCCGCTTCGGTGATCTCGTCTAGGTCTTTGACCTTCAGAGTCGCCTCATGCGTAAGAGCCCTCACCTCCACTCCATCTCCAAGGACCTCTTCTGCCAGCCTCTTGTAGGCGGCGCCCTTGTGATCCTTCTGGCGCTTAAGCTCCAGGATCATTTCGCCCGTACGAGTACGTCTGATACTGCGTACGTCGGCTCCAAGACCCTCGAGCTTGGCGTCGCACCTCATCGCCTTCAAGACGTCCGAGTATTTCGACTGTTCGGTCTTGATGACGATAGCGTCACCTTTTTCGCGCCTGGCACCTGCCTTCCTACGCCTTGGCTTGGCGTCCTTCACTTCTACCTGCGGATTCACCTTCTTCTTCCTCTTCCGCTCTACCTTTGTCCAAGGAGGGTCTTCTCCTTGGATCGCCCTGCTCTGTGGCTGCTGAGGGCCCACCATTGGTCGCAACCCCTTGTTCCCATCAGTCCGGGACGGGCCGGCCTTTTCAGGCCCACCCTTCCCAGCTTTCCGGGAACCCTGGCTGGGGTCCGACTTTCCAGCGTTAACACCGGCTTTCGGGGTTATTATACGCCTGGCCTTGCGGGCGCCGCCAGACAGCTCCTCACCTGACGGCTGCCTCGCCCGCTTCTGCGAATGCTTGTCGCTTTTGTCGCGAGCATTCGCTTCCACTCTCTTCGGACTACCCGCGAAGGAGAAGGCCTCCGTTTGCGTAAACTTAGACGCTTTCTCCTTTGCGGGTTCCGCCGCTGCTGCAGCCAGCAACGCAACCGCGTGCTCCTGCTTGGCATTATCGACAGACGCCCTAAGCCGAAGCAAGGCCGTTTTCAGGTCCTTGCTTATATTCGACTTGGTTGTCGCAAAGTCGATAATTTTGCCGAGCTGCTGCTCAGCCACCTCAAATGCGGGCCGTCCTTTTTCTGCAGCTTGGCAGATGGCCCTCAGCAACCATGCTCCGTCCATGACCTCCGCCGGCTGGCTTGCCGTGGAGTGGACAGGAGCTCCCACGCTTGAGCTGCGTAAGCAGCTTCCAGCACCTGACTCCTCGCTTCTCCTTGTAGGAGACCTCATCAACCCGCTTCTTGCGAAGGGGTTCATCGCACCGCTACTTCCACCTGTATTTGGATTTTTAAGATTTTTACTCATATTTGATTCCCACGAGTTGCACGAGAAATAATGTCCACCACGCCAGAGCTCTGCATTGACGCGGTAAGGGACAGCATACTGTGGGGGGTGCCCAGGTACCCCACAGGCTCCGTTAAAGATCGAGCATCTTTTTCACCCCCTCGATCACTCATTCCTCGGCACGGGTCGCTTGACACCTTGAATTGGGGTTAGTAGTCCTATTCTTAGCCGGCAACTACGCGGCTGACTCGCAAGCAGGGCCCTACAATTTCAATTTCAATTGAAATTTTCAGACGAAGTTTGTAAACAATGTTTTCAATCGTCAATGGAAACAAGGCGCCGTCGTCGTCGCTCAGCCCGACTGTCATCGTCACCGATGAACCGACGGTGCTGCGGCGTCGCAGATGCCACTTTGTTTCGCACTCACAAGCTCACGCACGCTCGTTCGGCATCGAATGAATTTCTCTGTTATAACTCAATTGATGAGTGTAACAACCGGCAAATCTGGGTAATGTTAATGTATGCCATGCATATATTACTGAAATAGTTTATTATCTATAAAAATATTAAGCAAAAATACATTTTAGATAATTTGAAAATTTCAATTGAATCCCAGTCGGTGTGAAAATGAGCCGCTACTCGTCGTTGCGTCGAAGAAAGTGACAAGAAGGGCGGATGAAGCGAAGCGCATGTATGTTGTTATGAATGTTCCCGTCGTCGGCGTCCGTCCGATGCTGATGGGCGCTCGCTTTCAGCGTCATGTTTTGGTTTCGACGATGTAGGCCCCTGCTCGCAAGCGGGGGGGTGCGTCAGGCCCCAGGACATCCGTCCCTGCTGCCCCAACACTATATACATATGAAAAATAGTGATTGGCACAGGATACTTTCAGTTAACAACTGTGGATGTGCTCAATAGAACACCAAGCTGAGATGCAGGCTTTGTCCCAGTTTGTACGTTACGCCAAGAAGAGGAGAGAGGACAGCAAAGGAGGTCAACAAATTGCCGAAGACGTCTTTTTCCCAATCTTAAGAATTAAATTTTTTAAAAGTATTTTTCAGGAAAAAAAAATCAAAACTCTTCCATTGTCTACCAATCACTACATCAGATGACGTCAACCATCTTCGGTGTAGGTACCACTTGGCAACCCATTTAGTAAAATCGAGGTAAGTGACCGCACAAATCGTGCCTTAGTCGTCGGCATTGTTCGTGCCAAGTGGGTGCTGTCGAGTGAAGATCCTTCTCTGTGTAAATTATAGTGCACTACATAGACCAGCACGCTGTATACGTAGTTTACGTAGACTCATAGTTCAACAGCGGATACTGTGCTGAGTCGCTCTGATTCAACCAGCACACAAGTAGTACAACTGTGACGTTGAACGATGCGAATGTGTGACGCAAATATGGAGGAAGTATTGTTCCTTGCGACTGATTCGTGCACTGCCAGCCGAGACAGTAGCTCTTTGCCAGGGAAACCTCTGAGCTGAGATATACCTACGCATCTGGTATAGATACGAAGTAGTAACATCAAAGGCCGTTGTCATAAGCTTGCAGAAATAGTTGTAATTTCCACTCCGCGAAACGGAAGTAGAACGCCACTTGATTTCCCGCGAACCTCGAACACTACTGGTGGATGGGACGACGCGACACGACGTTGATGGGTGGTCCTCGGGAAACACCCACACCCACGCTTTCATCATTTCGCTGCGTCGTCGTCGTCGCGTAGTCGTTGAATGACGACGACTTGGCAGCGTTCAAAGAGCATAATAGACGACGCGTCGCATCGTCGTCGTCGTCGTCGGTGGCGGTGGTCGCGCGCGTATACCAGCCAGCAAATTGTAGGTAGTTGAGTGCTTGTCTCTTGAATGTTTTATAGAGACGACACTTGCCGGTGTGGCGGGCGCGCTGTTTCCACCACTGACTGGGCACTCTTTTATCTAGTGGCGTGAATTACTCACACATTATTTTCATTGGAGTACCGAGGTTGCTTTCTTCTTTCACACCATTGCATAGTCGTTGTCGTCGTCGTTATGGGGCCCGAGGAGGTGACTTCCAGGCAGCGTACTATGGATATATTTAGCCATCCAGGTGACCAAAAATCATTTTACAAAATAGTACAGAAAAACAATAAGATTGGAAAAAAATACGAAGGGCTTTCCTCGCATTTTTTTTAATTCTTAACTACGTAACCTAATTTACAGCTCTTTTGTCCACTAGGGCACTGCGTGAGAGTTTCCAATTGGCAGCTACACTTACACTTTGTACAGCGCCTAAATGAATTCTATTCTAATTCTACTATATCGAACTGGTTGCCTTTACGCTGCTGTCACTTTTCTATTCTGTCCATGGTAGAATGATGGGCACGAGGCACGAGGTTGAAGGATTCAACAGTAAAACTTTAGCTTCTTCTTCATATTATTCTTCTTAATCTTCAAAACAATCATTGAAAAGCTTTTTCATTTCAAATCTGTTCGACAGTATGTGTGACACAATAACACGTGCTTCGTTTCATTATACGTTTTTATTTAGGAGAAGTATTGTAATCTTGAGTTCCATTATTTTACTCACCTTCATGGAAGTGGAGAAATTAAAAAGACAACACTTCTATAGGCCAAATCAGAAGAGGTTTAAAATCAGCTGATTTTGGGTGCCTTTGGCAGTTCTCTTTAGTTACACTGAAGTGAGTAAGTCGAAGCCAATTAAATAGAAATGTGATATGAAAATAAGGCGTTACAAATATGTATTTCACTTTTTGACCCACCACTCTTTGGCGGGTCCAGGGGGGGATTAAAAATAATAAAGCATTTAATCTGAAAAATATTGAAAACCCATTGGATTTGTTAAATAATTGTCACCAAAGCCCGATATTTTGATAAATATTTTTTTATCCAGCCAAAACTTTTTAAACGGTTGAGGGGGGGGGGTGTGGTTGGTAGACAAAAAGTCTAAATTAAATTTGTTTCTGCCTAACAAACTTGAATCAAAGATTCGACATGCATTTGTCTACTGCAAGACTCATTCGAAACGAAACCAACATCTTTTTTTGATTTACAACATTGTACGAAAAACGGGCAAATGAAATATGACTTGAACACTCCTTAAAAGAAAATCGGTTTGACACACAAACAGATACTACTAAGTCTTCGTTTCTCATCCGGAATCTATAGAGTGAGTTCTCGATATACATAATACATTCATGTTTTAGTAAGGGGTACAGAACCACATCTGTAATAAGTCATCTTTGATCCACCATCATTAACATCATCCAGCATGCACAATTTATCAACAATGATAGCTTTGCGCAACCTTGCCGACTTTTCGTTTTTGGTGCATTCCAAACTAAGAATGACTTACTATGATAACACATCATGAACTCAAATTAAAAGTCACGCTCAAGCTGCGCAAGATTTGTTTACAAAGCCATCGGGAGAAATGGGGTGGAACGAAAATATCAGCTGACGAGCACTGTTGCCAAATCAAGGGAAACAATAAGCGAAATGATATATTATTTCTTATCGTGAGTAATTTTTCGTACGATATAAACGTATAATATGCTCAACCATAACTGCTCAATAATAAAGAATTAATCTGAATGATTCATTTATTTTTTATCACAATGTTCAATGATTTTGAAGTTATTTAAGAAATCAGGTTTTAAAAACCCAAGAAGTAAAACTGGCAACTGTACATTGATGATGATTTTCTGACTCGGTCGTGGTGCGTGTAGTGTCTGTAGTGTGGTCTGTGCTGGCGTAGTGAGTGTATAGCTCGAAACCTCATTATTATTGCTGTGATCAACAATGTTAGAATTGGTCGCGGATATTTCGATGTACGTGCTTGGTGCGCAGTTATTTTTTGTGTTTTTCGAAGTTGCGCTATTTGTTTGGAGTTACAATACAGTGTTTTCGTTCGTTTCTCGTTTACGTTTTTAAAAAGCAGTTTTTAAAGTGACGAAGTTATTTCGAGGTAAAAAGTGGGTTTTGTGCAACGGGAAAATGATCAGTGAGTGCCATGAACGCCTTTTAAAGCTACAAAAACAAGGTAAACTGTGGAATTTTCTTCAAAAAAAGCTTCAAGTTTATGGATTGCAAGGATTTGCTGAGAGTGTGTGCGTTCCAGCAGGAAGTGTCATGCTAGTCGTGGTATAAGCAGTGGTTAAATAAGATTTTGAACTTTAGCAGATTTAAAAGATTTGGGAGCATTTTTAATTGAAAATATTATGTAAATGCACTGGTAATTTATCTAGCTTTTCAATGAATGTACGCAGGTGAAGGTAAGTTAACGTTTGGTCCATAAAAATCATAAATTGGTCTCTGACGTTCAAGAAGATCAATAAGAAGCAGACAGTCATCATCATCGAATAAATTCATTACGAATCCTTCAACCTTAATGTGTGGCTCTTGTTCCTTTTCCAGCCCGATTGGGGACCCATTATGAGTTGCCGTTAGCCGATATCCAAATTTCCGGGTCCGTTAGAGCATATGCTCAGAAGAGGGACAGGTGTCAGTCGCTCTCGAGGGGAAGAGCAACTGACTAAAAATTGCAAGTACCGGGGCTGGGATCAAACCCATGACCATCCACTTACGAAGTGAACGTGTGACCACTACGCCACGAGACCCGGCATTTTCTTTGCTTTACTTAGCAAATATAACGTAATTACAATTTGTCTTCTTCTTCATCTTGGTGTAACATCTCAACTGAAACAAAACCTGAATTTCAGTTTAGTGTTATATGAGCACTTATGAAAAGTTCTTGGACCGACCGGGACATGAACCCGTCGCCTTTAGCATGTTCTTGCTGAATACCCGTAGTACTTAATGAAAACAACGAGTGCACCGTTTGTCCAGTTTATTTATCCAAACAACGTGAAGGATTGTAACCTCCATTTTTACGCCGATTCTGTTCATGACCACTGTTGTGAACTGTTATTAAAAAAGAACACCCAAACTGTTGTGAAAGACGGACCCGGCTAGAGTAGCTCTGAGAATCCAGTTTGACTTTCTTTCCGCAGAATCGTAACAGAATACCTTCACAATTCTGCACAAACTTTACGTGATAAGATAGTTTTTATCGAATTCCAGCAGTGTGGCCGAAGCAATTTTTCACCAGTAGTGGAATATCTGCAAGTACCTCGATCATTTTTTCAAAATTGGGGAACATTCTCGTTAGCAATTAATCCTAAGTGGTTAAAAATGTGTGGTTATCGCCTCATAAAAATGTATTTTTTTAGGTATACTTTAAGACACATTACACTGCCCATAGCACCTAGGGCGTTGCAGATGTGTTCCAGGGCTGTTCCAGAAGTTTTCAAAAGCGTTCTAGGGGTTTTCAGGGGCATTCAAGGGATATTCAAGGAGGTTTCAGTATATTTAAGGGATCCCAGGGTCGTTTTTGGAGTGTTGAAGGGAATTCCTGGTGCCCTAGGACCACCGGTCAGGGGCGTTCCAGGGGATTCAAAGGATTTCAAAGGCGTTACATGAGGTTTCAAAGGCGACCCAGTTATAATTCCAGAGGGGGCTTCAGGGGGTTTCAGGAGCATTACAGGGGTTTCAATGTGTATCCTGAGTCGTTCTAGGCACCACGGAGGACTTCAGAGGCTTTCCAAAGGTATTGCAGGGGGTGTCAGGATCGTTCCAGGGGCTTTTAAGAAGGTCTCTGGAGCTTTAAAAGGGTTTCAGGGGCATTCCAGGGCTGTTCTAGGGACCTCGGGCGTTTCATGGGCGTTCCGTGGTATTTCAGAGGCGTTCCTGGAGATCCCGAGCGGTTTCAGGGGTTCCCTGAGACGTACAGTGGGGCGTTCCAGAGGATACCACAAGGTCTCAGGGGTTTCAGAGGTGCTCCATGGGGCATAGAGCCAAATTAAGCTTGTTATCAATTGTCAAAACAGTTTGATCGAAGTCACAGTTGAGGGGCCCAGATGCAAAGGGGTGTAAGTGATCATTTTGTCGATTTTTGGCTGTGCATATAAAAAAAATCTTCAAATTTCAAGCTTGTCGGAACTTTTTTTAGATTATTTTTTACGATTTTTAGAAAAATTACAATAAATCGGCAAAAATTGAGTTGATTTTGAAGTTGCATACAGTTTGTATAAAATTATAAATAAATTGGTGCAAAACTTTGACTCTAGTGGTCACCATTATCACGTGAGAGCAGTCTAGGAAACATCACTCCTTGAAGAGCTCACGAAGATTGCAAATTATTGTTGTGCCGTTTAGCCGTAATATGGGTTCGATTCCCACTCCAACAGAATATTCTTCATTGGGCCACTGAGCGTCGTATATGTTGATCGTCGTCAAGAGCATGTTATGTTCAGTCTGTACAGCCTCTGGCTGAAAACGGTGTGTATAACCTAACCTACATTCTATAAGGTATGTTTTGTAAAAGAAATGAACTAGGAACTGAGTACCTAAATCATTGAAAAAAAAAATCGGAATTCAATAGAGCGAATTGAATTAAGTTATCAATAACGTTTCGGCCTAGGGATTTGGCCTTTTTTAAGGGTCGTAGTGTCTACCGTCTATCGTTTTTGAGATATTTGCATAAGGAATGCTCTTCTGGGTTGCTTTTCATGTATACGTGTTGTTATTTTAGATTTTTAATTTTTGTATGATTCACTGTGCACTGGTAACGACTGTTTTGAAAAAATGACCAGTGCATAATGAATTATACAAGTTATCTCAGTAACATGTGCGTCACTGAGATACCTTGGTATCGACTGAACTGAAGACCACCTATTATTGATGAATAGGGATCCTGAGTTACAGTATGTGATTCCCCCATTCTGGTGAGACTAGCTTTATAAAGCCAACCACGTCCTTGGGGGACAAGATCGATGTCAGCAGATTCTAAGAAAAGCTTGTCGAAAATTTTAAACTTATGACGGATGAGTGCACTACAGTTGCAGAAAATGTGTTCTGACATTTCTCTCTCCTTGTCACAGAAGCGGCAATTTGAGAACTGGATTGGCCCTGTTTTCCGAACAGGCTTAGTACAGAATCAAATTTCATGTGGCGAAGGAGTTTTCGGAGGATGCAATGGTGGCTCTATTGAGGAAACAGCGTTGGTAGAAATCCTCAAACGATTTATTTAAATAATGTTCGGCCAAAGTCTCATTGGTTTTACCAGAATTGAGCATGAGCATGAGCATGAGCATAGATGACCGCACAATTCGTAGTTGCTACTCCGTGATTGACCAGAGCAATCGAAATTGCACAAGGAACCAATGAATAGGGTTTGGGACTAGCTTACTATTCTCAATGTACACAGGTCGAGAGCTCTCAACTTTAATAAGGTCAATAACGGCGCCGGCCACGTCCTTACGGTCATCGAGGATGGAAGGGAATGTTAGTAAGATAAACGTTGTTATAAAGACCGCGACTCGCTGCATCTCCACGTTTGTCTCAGGATGGAATTTTTTGTTAGTAGGGTAAGGTACATTGTCAGTCCGGGAGTCACCTATGGTTGGTGATATGATTTGACAATGGATCAATATACACAAACCGCCGTTAACAACCGACCACTTTTCGACAAAAATCTAGCAAAGCGAGCGCGCGAAGCTTTGCTGCTGCCGAACTACCGCACACTACTGACTGCTTGGCGTCCCGTCGTCGGTGCCCCGCAGAGAAGAAAAAAAAATCGCAAAAATCTAGCAAAGCGAGCGCGCGAAGCTTTGCTGCTGCCGAACTACCGCACCAGTCTCATTGGTTTTACCAGAATTGTCCAATAAGGTTTCTTCAGAAGTTTAATCAAAATATGTCTCAGAAGATCTGTACTAAAATGTTCAATAATAATCATTGGACTAACCATGGACACGAAAGAATACCAGAAAGAATTCCTAAAAGAATCTCTTTTAGATTTTTGTTGGAATCTATGGAAGAATTTCTACTTGAATCACTGAATGAATTTATGCAAGAATTTCAGGAGAAATTCCTTCAGTAATATCCGGAGGAATACCTGATAAAAATCTGGAAGAAATTTAAGCAATAATGCCAAATGGAATTCATGAAGTAATTCCTACAGGAATTCCTGGAGCAGTTCGTGAAGAAATACCTGCCCGTAGTAGTTTGGATCCCAGGAAGAATTTTTGGTAAAAATAATTGGCAGAATGTTTGAAGGGATCTGTGAAAAAGTTTCTTAAAGAATCTCCAGAGGATTTAAAAAATCCCCAGAAGGTTTCTGGAGGAATTTGTGAAGGAATCCATGATAGGCTTTCAAAAGAAACCTTTGGAGAAAATTAATGGCAGTTTTTTTTAAAGAAATACATGGAAATAATTTGAAATTAATTCCAAATTTAACGTTTTTGGAGGAATTTATGAGGACATTAAAAGTTTTCTAGCAGAAATTTATGGATCAATCCCTAGTAAGCAGGAATCAATTTTGGAACGTATCAATGGAAGATTTTCTAAGCAGCGTGAAAGATTTTTTCTTTTCCAAGGAATCTATTTGTGACTTTCTGATGGAAACTTTGGTAAAATTTCTAAGAACATCCATAGAAGATTTCTGAAAGAATTCTCAGAGGCATTTAGAATGGTTTCTAAAGGAATCTCTGCTGGATTTTTCATAGGAATCCAGGAATTACTGAAGAAATATTTTGAAGGATTTCATAGTATTTTTTGAAGATATGTTTGCAGGAATCTACTGAAGGAAATCATATATATATATAAAAGTCCAGAGTTGTCTGTCCTTTCGTCACGCTTTGAAATGTTTCATTGAAATGTTTCACCATAGTTGTATCCAGGCTTGGTATTGGTCGCGAGATTCACAAGTATGCTACGGTTTTGCTCGCATCGACCTTCGTGAGCAACCGCGATGTTAGCAACCATGGGTCGCATACGCTAGTGGAAAAATCGTAAACAAGACACCATTGTAGACCGTTACGATTTGTTTGTTAGCTTGACCATCACAGACTCCGACCTTCAGTTAGTTAACCGTCACTCACGGTTCCTTCGCGTCCTCGTACAAACTGCAAATTTACTAGGTACAAGAAGAAAATTGAGTACGTAAATGCATCAATACCACTCTTCTTCACATTAATTCACGGTGACTGAAATGAAATATTCGCAGTTCGTGAGAAGCTTCTAGAAGTTTCTTACCATTCCAGGGATTAGAACCCTGTAACAGTTAAAGCTGTGTACTTGGTAGTATACTTTCTGGCGTTTTTCATTTCTGAATACATGATAGTATACCTTCTGGCAATTCTGATGAGTCCATAGCTGAATGAAATATTTCGCATATTTATAATGGCTTCTGAGGAAACTTCTGGAAATTATTATTCCAGAATGCTCAAGAATCTCCTTGAGGGATGAACATTTTCTAAATCTAAATTAAGGAGATCAAAAACGGCATATACTCGAAATTTAACAGAATTAATTAAATAATACAACGTAGCTACGTTGGAAATAACTATAAGACCTGCACCATTAATTCCTCCAAAAATATTGCTTTTTTTGCACCGTATTAGACCCCCTGCAGAAATTTTTTTGTCACACCACAATATGTTCCCACCAGTTTCAGCATACATTGGTTTGTTTCGCTGCTAGAAATTTTAAGCGTCGGTTACACTTTTGGGTGGTGCATGGAATAATCGGTTTGTTTACTTGCTACTTTCTTTGGTGTTTGACGTGTGAACAATATTTTAGACGATTGAACGTTTGCACGGTAATCTATGAAGCAAAGCAAGATGCAATACGTCTCCATTTTTTTCATCAGTTCTTCACCAGGTTTGTGAAAAAAATGGTGCATTTTTCAACCATGTTTTTGTATCTGAAAAATCTCAAAGTTTAAACTGAGCACACCTCTGGATGAAATAGACTCAAGGCATTGGCAATAAAGTTGTGGACCTACAAACAATCTTGGTTGAATTTGCTGCGACGTAGGAGTTTCGGAAGAATCCAATGGTGGCTCCAAAGAGGAAACTTTGTCAGTACTGCCTGAGGAATTTGTAGAGCAATTTTCAGCGAAATTTCAAAACAAATGATTAAATTTGCTTGCAACCCGATTTGTAAGAGTGGTTTCTAAAGCTCATTTATCAGGTTTTCAAAAATTAATGAAATTGTGCCTAACATTTTGATTGAAATTTCTTTGGTCTGGTAGGAATTCCAAATATGTGTACATCCACCAACATTTAGCATACAAATCTTTCATAAAACATCCTTTCATTCATCCTGGGATGTTTTTCTACGATATTTACATGCAATACTGTCACTATTTTCAGGCCTCGTTTCAATAGCACTTACATAAAAATTTCTCCACAAAACCCTGTCAAGTTACATAGAAATTTGCTATCAACAATCCACTGAACAAGCGGATCAACGACATTAATAATTTACGTCCCATTAGTATCTTATGCGGACTGTCAAAAGCATTTGAGAAAATCTTAAAGACTCAAATCCAAAGCTATCTTAGTGGTTTCGATCTTCTTAGTCCTTTTCAGTCCGGTTTTCGAGCTGGACATAGTACTACATCTGCTCTTCTGAAGGTACATGACGATATTCATAAGTTTGTGGACAAAAGAGGTTTGGCAATATTAATGCTGATTGATTTTTCGAAGGCTTTCGACCGAGTGTCGCATTGTAAACTTTTGAAAAAGTTATCATCTAGTTTTTATTTTTCTAGCCAGGCTGTAAATACGATTAAGTCGTATTTATGTCATCGGAAGCAAGTTGTTTATGCAAATAATAGTTTTTCTAAATCTTCATTTATTATATCCGGTGTGCCTCAGGGATCAGTTTTGGGTCCATTATTATTTACGATGTTTATAAACGATCTACCAAGTATTTTAAAACATTGTCAAATTCATATGTTCGCTGATGATGTTCAGCTTTATCTTTGTTCTGATAGTCTAAACTTAAATGAAATCGCCCGTTTAGTCAATCTTGATCTTGCCAGACTTCTTCATTGGTCTGAGAAAAACCTACTACAAATAAATGGCTCCAAAACCAAAGCTATACTGTTTACAAGAAATACAAGACCGATAGTGTTACCGAGCATCTACTTAGGAAGTGAGCAGATTGAGTTTTTGGAAAAAGTGAACAATTTAGGAGTTGTTTTTCAAAACAACCTTGAGTGGGATGATCATATTAATGCTCAATGTGGCAAAGTATATGCTGGCTTAAGAAGATTAAGACTTACTGCCAGTATGTTACCATGTAATGTTAAACTTATGCTATTCAAATCCTTGCTACTTCCTCATTTCATGTATGGCCTTGAACTGGTTATGAATGCATCTGCTAGAAGTTTGGACAGACTACGTGTTGCTTTGAATTGTTGTGTACGTTGGGTGTTCAACCTCAACAGATATTCTCATGTTACTCGTCTTCAATCGAAATTACTCGGATGTTCGTTTTACCAGTTCTTTAAATTACGTTCCTGCTTTATGGTCTTCAAAATAATAAATTGCACCTCTCCTCAATATTTGAAAGATAAGTTGCAGCCTTTTAGAAGCAATAGAAATAGAAACTTTGTGCTTCCTACACATGATACGTCTCATTATGGAGGAACTTTTTTCATACGTAGCGTCATATATTGGAATCAGCTTCCATCTTTGATCAAAAATATTAATTCGTACAGGAGTTTTCGTCAGGAATGTACTGAATGGTTGAATGGGGGGAATCAGCAAATGTAATAAGTATATCAGCAGAAACTTTGTATTTAAGTTAGTTAAGTAGTTATTGCAACCTTCATATTTTCTTGCGAGTGTAGAAATTGAAAAGTATAAGCTTACTCTACATGTTTCAAAATAAATAAATAAAATAAAAAATAAATTTAACTAGATAAACCACTACGGACTCTTCCATAAATGTTCTCATCTGAACTGGCCAGCTTGAACTGGCATACTCCTAGGTATTGTTTCAATGTTTAAGTGTTTTCCCTGATAAAAATTCTGTGAAGCCCTCTTTACTTGCTATATTTTTTTTTCAGGAATTCTGCTTTCAACTCTTTGGTTGATTTCTTGGTAAAATCTCTGGAAGCTCTTTCAGTGTTTGCAACAAAATTACAATTAGAGAATTGCTCCTGATATTTTATAAAAAAATGTAGCATATCTTCCAGGAGGATTTTAACGAATAGTGCTCATAAAATAAACATAAAATAGGAAATTATTTCGGCAAAAGATGATTTATGGCCACCCCTTACAACAAACAACCCCACTGTATGACGCCAACCTCATAACAGATGACGGATGGTGTCGACGAGTGCCCCATTGTTATTAGGCCTACGCGCCAGGATGGTCCTACTAGACGTCTTGACTAGAGGCGCGCGAGTTCATTAGAGAAAAGGTTGTGCCAAATGACGAAGAAACCGAGAGGCGATGCGGAAAAGGACTTCTCGACTCGGATGCTGCCAATGTCACCGACGGGATGTTTCCCCGACGGGAAGGTACGTATCAACCACTATTGCACGCACTGGCATTTTGCAACTGTGGCTGCTTGGTGCGTACGATGAGAGCGAATGAAAAAAAGACACTGTAGGGTATATTCTTGTCAACGCCCTCCACAATTGCTACCTTCTGTCTCCTCAAGTGGGTGTGGCGTTGCAGTAATTGTGCTTCCATATTCATGTATCCACCTACCGTATCATTTGCTGCTGATGGTGATGCTCTCGTTGCGTTGTTGTAAGAGAGCATCCAAAGACACTCCGGAGATGATATAAATTTCCTACGCGCGAACGCTGCTGACGACGAGACGTCTGCGGAGTATCCTCTTGTCTCGGGTGGAAAACGTGTTAAAACTAGCACCCGCGCGTCTCGAGTGGCTTCTTGGTGGATCGCTTCGTAATATTGGACTGCTTTCCGGAATTGTATGACCGCATTGGGGTATTTCTTTGCTTGCATTTACTTCAAAACTCCCCTACACTTGGCAAAAATCCTTGCAGACTTTCAAAAATATTGTAGGTCATCTTGTGAACACCGATTTCGAAACGTGTGTCATGCCTCGAGCATGTGCGCTTGTCAACAACGGCAACTTCATTACGCTCGTATTGAAACTAACTATCATAGGTGCCCGTCAAAATTGACGTAAGGAAATTACGGCTTCGGCAGTTGCCTGATCAATAATTGTTCAGAGAGTAAATAAAGTTCATGAGTGATTTGAAGCCATTTTAAAAATCCATACTGGCCATATCTCTCAAAACATCAGTCTACCAGGTGACGATGTGGTGTCGTAATGGGATAGTGTGTGACAACACTTGGTCCGCACTACTGCCACTGAGCCATCCTATCCGACATCGTCGACTGAACCGAAGGTGGGATGTGTATCGCATTACATGGCGCAATGGCACATACCCACTTACTTACTTACATTGGTTGCAAAAAGAAAACGTGTGCGCGTCAAGATGAAACGCGATGAGCCTTTTGATTATTCAGTCGCCTCTCCCGACACTCTTGCAGTTTTATTTTTTCTTTTCTTCACAATGGCATGCATTCACCGCCTTTCAGTTTTGCGTTTGCGTCTTTTGTTGGGGCCGCGCGGGACGACGGAAAGCAGCTAGAGAAACAAAAGACAAATTCGCAGGCTGCGTTGAGTTGAAGCGTTGTCGTCGCCGTCTGCCTATAGTCACAGAGAACAGACATTCAGGCTAGAACAAATTTCATTCGGAAAGTTGTGTAAGGATTTGAATCTTTACTCGAGTAAGGTTGCAAACCAATACACTACGACAACACTAACGCCACCAAACACCATATTGCCACAGTTAGTGGTGAATTGAAACATTTCAAGTGGTGAATAAAATTAGCATGGGAAATTAACCGATTGCAGCGCCACGCTATTGCCACACTGCCCATATTCGCATAGTCGATGTAAGCGCCACTGTACTTTTTAACATGCTTTTGGAATTTTAACAATGTATAAATATAAATTTCAAGATTTTTACCACGTTGACATCTAATTAAGGGTTAGATCTTCTGATCTATCAAATAAAACTGGTCTCAAATATGAACATGCGTTAGATATTAGCTTTTGTACGGTGGTATTGCCAGTGGTGGTTACATCGACTATGCGAATATGGGCAGCACATGTGTTGCCGATTTCAAATGGCCGTTAAATTCCTTACACAGTTTCGGAACTGGACTTGGATGTCTGTTCTCTGTGCTATAGTGGCCTAGTTGTGGAGGACCGTGTGTCTGGATGAAGTCGCGTCCTCTTCGTCTTTCTGTACCGTCTCGCATATCCGTCGTTCGTCGTGGTGGGCGCTACTAATGTAATTATTTAATTAACATTTTTAATGGGCAACGGGTCTCTGGTTCTTCCTGTTGGCTTTCTCGGTTGGGTTTCCTTTTGAAGTTTAGCCGGCAAGCGCGGAAACTGTTGCGTTCTTTGTAGAATGAGTTGCCGTTTTCAGTGCAGTAATTACCAGAGAAACCAACTCATAGCCTCATTGATCCTGGGTTTTGGAATATAAGCCTTATGACGTGTGCAACTTTTAGGACTGCACATGTCCTCAACTTTGTGTATGTAATGCAGTTGAAGATTCCCTTCAACTATCAGTAGAAAACTTCAAGGTCTTGAGAGGGTTCAGATTTATTGACTGGTGAACTCTGGATTATGCGTACATAGAGAAATGACATAGATTCCAATTCATATCCTTAACACCATGGGAATAGAAAGGATCATTCAATCATTTTGTGTGAACAGTTTTAGTGTAGGCTGACAAAAACAACTGCAAAATTAAGTCAACAAGAGAGAAATACGAACCAGAACCAATAATGGCAGTAACCTGAGAGGAAGCTTGCTATGTAAAACTGCTCATCTTCATCTGGAGCACCTGTATCCCTCGTCAATCTATAGATCTATAGTATACTATAGTATACTGAAGGACCACTGATTTTGGGGGTGCTTATAGACGGATAAGTAGAAACTAGGTGAGTGAGTGAGTTGGTGAATTTATATGTATGTTAGTAAATTGGTGAGCGTGAGCTGTCCCAAGATTGGGTGAGTAAGTGAGTGAGTCAGCTAAAAACTTGGCAAGTTAGGGTGGTAGTGAGAGCTGCCCTGTGAACTTGAGTGAGTTAGTAAGAGAATCAATGAATTGGTGAGTGAGCTTGTGTGTTTATGAGTAAATAGTTCATAAATGAATTGAAGAGTGAGGGAGTGAGTGAATAAATAAGTGAGCGAGTAACAGAAAAAATGAGTGAGCTAATATGTAAGTGAAATAGTGAGTGAGCTATTGAGATTGAAAGTTCGAGAGACACTAATCCTTTGGGTTGGTGAACTAAACATCTAGTGAGAAACTTAGCGAGCTAGTGAGTAAGGGAGTGATGTAGTGAGTTAATAATGTGATTGAGCGGACAAGCAAAAGAGCGATTAAGTGAGTGAGCTTGTGCGATAGTTAGTGAGCTAGAGAGCTATTGAGCCTGTTAGTGAGTGAATGTAGATAAATGAGTTATTGAGTGATGTTGTGGGTTAATAAGTTAGTTTATAAGTGAGGAAGCGTAGGGGGAGCAGCTCCCGCATTTTTTTTATTACGTGGAATGCTGGCAAGGTAACCGGTACCCGGATACCCACGAAATTGAAGTAATCATATCTCCGTAAATTTATCTTGATAGATAAGTAGTTGAATGATTCAACAATTGTAAAAATCGGTGGAAATATCACGGAGAAAAAATCATTTCAATTTCGTAGGTAGCTGGGTACACTGGCGGCATTCTATGGGTGTTTTTTTTTATCCTGGCCATATAACGGTTAAAGAGCTAGTGAGTTAGTGAGTGAATAAGCGAATGCATGAGTAATTGAGAAAGTGAGTGAGAATAGAGTGTGATTGCTTGTTAGTGAGTTAATGCGATAATGAGTGAGTGAAAAGATATTTCAGTGTTATGATTTACTGAGTGATATAACGAGGTACTAAGTGATGTAGTGAGTTAGTATGATAATGAGTAATGTAGTGCGTTAGCGTTAGTGAGTGAAGCAGTGAGTTTTCTATTTTGATGAGAGTTTAAGTGAGAGAATGAGTGCTAGAACAAATAAAACGGTGAATGAGCTAGTGATCTAGTGAGTGAACACGCCTGTTGATAAGTTAGAGAGTTTATGGCCTGAAATGGAGTCTCGGGGCACCCCACCGTTATCGTGATTGATTTTTGCCCCACCTGCGTTTCGTACACCAGGACTCTGTTCTGTAAGTAACTTTCCAGCATGTTGCACAAGTAGGAATACGCATCCTGTGCAGTGCTACAGCGGTAGTCACCCAGCTAGGACTATTGAAAGCATTTTTAACCCTTCAGGACGCGCACCGTTGTAAAAAAAAACACTACCAAAAAACCTCGGTCCTTGTATATAGCGCGAGCGCGATGCAGTTTTAGGCTCAAACAGGCGTGCGTCCTCAAAGGTTAACTACGGCACAAAACCGGTCACCTCTCCTCTTCTGTGTGAAGCCTTATCTGCAATGTGTACGACTGCCCGGAGTGCATCCTCCGTTACGACACACTTCCAGAATCAATCATTTTCACCAAATTTGCTTAGGTATTTCTTCACTTCAGACTTACTAACTTACTACTACTAAGGATTCATTCAACAAGTTTCTTCAGCGTTTGCTTTCATCAATTCCTTAATTTTATTTCTTCTGAGGATTCTTACCAAATTATAACAGAATTTAATCCAGAAATTCTATCAGAAATTTCTCTAAATAATCATTCAGATGTTTTCCGAGGATTCCTTTATAAAATCCTTCAATAGAACATTAATTGCAAAAAGTGCAGCTGTTTATCAACTTTCAATATTTTTCAGAAATTATTCCAAGAATTCCTTGGGAATTTCTCCACAAATTGCTTCAAATATTCATTCAAAAATCAAAATTGTCGAAAATTGAAATTTCTGCTGAAAAGCGGACCTGGAGTGATGGTTAAAGCATGTGACTACCACACCTAGGACCTGGGATCGAGTCCCACTCCCGACAAACACATAAAATGTGATTTTTTTTTTCCTTAAGGAATGTAAAGCGTGGATTTCGAGATAAACTAGCCTAGGGTTAAAAATCTCGTACAGGGATGTTTTCAGAAACTCCAATACGAAATTTCACATTTTTTTCAATCTGCCATGGATTGGTATAGGAATGTTATGAGGAATTTTCTTATGAAATCCTTGAGGGACTTTATCCGAATTTAGAACACGGGTTTTTCAAAAAACCTTCCAAAAATGCTTTAGTAATTCATCAAGGGTTTTTTTTTTTCAAAAATATCTCCATGGATTTCTTAAGGAATGCTATCCCAGATCTTTCAGAAATCCCACAAGGGTTGACAAATTTTCTCAAAGATTGTTTCAGAAATTCCAGTGTTTTTTCTAGAAATTCGTCCAGAAATTAATTTAAAATTTCTTCTGAAAATTTGTCAAAAATTTCTCCAAGGTATTCTCTACAAAATTCTTCAGAGATACCTTCACATTTTTTTGAGGATTTTTCAGCATTTTTGTATAAACTATTTCAAAGATTTCTGAAGGGTATTCTCAAAAAAAAATTGTGGGATTCCCCAGTAACTTCTTCTGGGAATAATAAAAAAGAATATTTAGAGAAAACTCATAGACATTCCTCCAGGAATTTCTTTAGATTTCTCCAGATTTATCAGAGTATTTTCAGCAAATCCTTAATGGATTGCTTCAGATATTTTTCCCAGAATTTCTTCAGAAATTCATCCAGATGTTCCTCCAGAAATCTCCCGAATGATTATTCTGGAATAACTTCCAAGGATTTTATCAGAAAAAAAAATCATAGATTCCTTCAGAAAATGCCACAGAACTTTCCTTAGAAACTCTTCCAGAGGAACAGTTAGGTAGTATTTCTGAGATTTCATTTGAAATTAATCAAGAGATTTAAAAAAATCTTTTTTTTTTAAATTCACTATAAAATCTTCCATGGATTTCTTAAGAATTATCTCTAGGATTTTTACAGAAAATCTGTCAGGAACTCCTTCAGCAATCCCTTAGTGGAATCCTTCAGATATTTCTCGAGAATTTTTTTAACGAATTCATTTTTGGTTGCTTTAGAAATTTCTATGTGGATTTCACCGGAAGTTTCTTCTAGGATTTCATAACAAAACCTTTTTAAGTTTTCCTTTGTGGGTTTTCTATGAATTCATTCATAACCTCCAAGGTTCTTTTGGGAAATCTCCCACGGTTGCTGCAGAAATTGCTCTATCTTTTTTTTTTATTCTACACAGAAAGAAAATATGAAAATTAACTCCAACATAAAGCAAAACTTCGTTGAAAAAAGCATCGTGTGATCTATGTTTCACCACAAATTTCTGCTGAAAATCATGCACATGCGGAGAATGCTTATAATCGTGCAACGTTACGTGAAAGTTATTACAATTAATCTATTCTTGTCACAATTTTACACGACTTTCGCTTACACCACCTGTCCGCCGTCGACGCTGATGACAGCAGCTCAGTAGCCGCAGTAGCCATGTTGGAACAAGCTCGTGTGTTTCGGTTGTGATTATTAACCAATTTTGTGCCTTTATCAAACCAGTTCTGGATTAAAAATCTTGGTGAGACACTTATTCTGGAAGGTGTGATTTAGCGGCCCCATCAAGCTTACCTTACCGGTCAGGCCCATCAAGCTATGGATGAGAAACAGGATTAGGAGATTTGTAGAACCGATTTCTCGGAAATGTGACACCCGTCATGAAGGCAGTGAGGAGAAGATGAAAGTTAATTCATTGAAAATGATGTGGCAGTCAGTGATCGTGTGAATAAAGCCTGTTCAAAAGTTCTCAAAATTACAGAATTACATTTTAATCAACTGAAATTCCCATTTCCGAAATCCCATTGATGTGTTGTGGTACAAATGTTTCGCTCGGATTTTCCACCTTGTTTCTTCTTGAGTGTTGGCTAATTGGATGTATATTCTTATTGGAAGTCGAGTCGTTTGCAATTGCGCGATGCATGAAATTTACATCAACCGACAAACTGAGCTTGTAATAATTAAAGCACGTGTAAATTCAAGCGAAAATGAGCATTCCCGTTATGTGCATGATGTAAAGTGTAAAGTTACATGAAAATTTTTAGCTGTGTAGGGATTGTTCAAGATACTCCTAAAGTGGTTCTTTAGAAATTGTTCTTGAAATTACTTCAGAAATTACTTTTTCAAATCTTCTTCAGATTTCCTAATAATTTTGTATCAAAAAAGTTCCTCCACACATTCCTTAAGAACTCTTCAAGGATTCTTTCATTAAACCTTCTAGGCATTCCGTTGGAAAATCCTCTAGAAATTTTGCCAAAACCTCCTTTGGAAAATCTTTGATGGATTGCTTCCCAAGTTGCTGGATTTCTCCAGGGTTTCCTTTCAGACAGTCTTCCACGGATTTCTTAGACAATTTCTCCAGAGTTTTCTTGCATTTAGACATTCCTCCCAAAACTTATTGAATGAAGAAAACATTCCTTGTAATTTCTAAGAAATTTCTCTATGAATTCTTTCAGAAATATCTCCGGGCACTATCTGGAAAAAATCTTCCACTGATTCCTTTATTATTTTCCCCAATAATTACTTTAGAAATTCACAATTTTGACAAGAGTTAAAAGCTGAAAAATCGAAGCTGCCTTAATCTTTCTGGGATTTCTATGCAAAATATCTATGGATTGCTCCTGAAGATTCTCTTAAAAACATTGCGTGAATTCCTTTTTAATTGGCCTAATGGGAATTCTTTCAGAAAAGTTTTCAAGGGTTTTTTTTTTAAATCTCCTTAAGATTTATTTAGAAAATCCTTCTGAAATTCCTTCTAATATTTGTGCCGGAGTTCTTTCAGATTTTTTTTCAGAGAAAAACCAAGCAATCTTTCAGAATTTCCTTCAGTGGTGTCTTCAGAAATGCCACTTGGGATTCAATCAGGTATATTCCTTAACGAACTCCTCCAGAGATTTCTAAATGAGTTGCTACTGATTTTACATTGAAAAGTCCATTGTTTAATGAAAGAGGAAGATTTTTTTTATTTGTGCTAGTGGATTGCTCGGGATGGATAAGATTCGACCCAAAGCTTTGTGAGAAGGCATTCGTTGCAAAAACAGTTACGTCTTTTTGAAATGCTGATACCAAAAAGTCAAAAGGATTTTTTCCATATTCCAAGTGGCTCAAGAAAGGATTTCATCCAGAAATGCATACAAAGATTCCTTCAGGAGTTCTTTCGGATATTCCTTCATATATTTTCTAAGACTTTTTTTTAGCAATTTATTCAAAAATTTGCTCCAGAAATGCTTTTTAAGAAATTCGTCAGGAATTTCTTTTAAAAATTCTCAGGAGGTTTTTCCAGGAATCCTCACAGATGTTTATCTATTTATTTCTTCAGGGATGCCTGCAGAATTCCTTCTCCGAACACCTTTCAAAAACCGTCATGAATTATTCTACAAGAATCTTAAAAAATGCGGTTAGGAATTCCACTCCAAGAGTTCCTTTATATATGTCTCCATAAATACAAAAATCCTGCATTATTTTTTTCAGGAATTTAACTTGGACTCCTTCAATTATTCCTCTAAGCATTTTTTTTTTCAAGAATTCTTCTGTAGAATTCTTCAGTAATTTTATTATAGATTTCATCGTGCATTCAGATATTGGCATATTCAGATTCAGTAATCCAATCTGAAATTTCTACGCGGATTCCTTCAGAGATTTCTTCAGTTATGGGCTGGGCTTAATTTTTCCCTTAATTATTTACCAAAACGTTTTTTTTATTTTATTTTTTTTAATTTTTATTTCTATTAACGAGATGTTTAGCCCTAGGCTTGTTGATCTTGTGACCCATGCTTTATTTACCTTCCTAAGGAAGAACTCACATTTTTCGAGTTTGTTGGGAGTGGGATTTGATCCCAGGTCCTCGTCGTGATAGTCACGTGCCTTAACCATCACACCAGGTCCGCCGCAAAACCGGATTTCATACACAATAAGAGGAAGGATCAAGGTAATTTTTTTTTTGTTTTATCAGTTCTCCAGTTTTTTTTTAATTTCGCTTAAAAATGGGTTGGAAAACATTTTACTCCAGGAAAAGAGGTACCTTTATTCTTGCTGACTGGCAACCGATTTTGAATTACGAATATGGAGCACGTTCGCAGTTGCCAGCAGGAGTATTTTTTTTTGTTTGGCTAAAAGCATCCAAATTCGATTTTTGCAGATACGAAAAGCTTTTCCCGAAAAAATATTTGGTAAGCATCAAAGCGATCATCATTGTATACTATCAGTACAAAATATATTGTGTTCCACTGCGAGAAATTTGCCTTTAGATGCTTTTTCAAATTATTGGTTTGAAATGATGTCTTCGAAGATGTTTGAGGGTATTTGAAGGAATTTAAAAATAAAAACATAGAGTAATGCTCATCGCGGATCCATGTTAGATATCATTTAATTTCAATTTTTTGAAAATCTTACCCTGCGATCTTTTTATTTTTTTTCTAGCCCCAAATTTAGTTATATTAGACTTGCATGTAGACTACTGTCAGATGGGTTAAAGCAAATTAATAAATAAATTAATGATCATATGCTTACAACTAGTTTTTCTTGATTTTTTATTATTTTTTTATCAATTCTCTCGAAAACAAGCAAAACAAAACAATTTGTGAAAGATTTGATATCAAAAATAGTTTCTACGTACAAACTTCAATGAAAAAATCGATTATCAAGAGTCAGGTTCTGAGGCTTCTCAAACATACATATATCTGACAAACGGAATGGAGTACACCACTGGAACTTTGACTGGGTTACTTTCAAAGTTGGCTTGAAAAAATGTCAAACTTCAGCTTTATACAATATTCCAATCCACAGATATATGTTAACGAAACTTCAGAACCTGTGCTGTGCTGTGTGCATTCAAAATGCAAATATCAAATGCGGGAGCACCAAATGCGTTAAGATTTTCTAACAAGTAACCCGATGTCAGTGAGAGCTTTCGAATCCTAGGATGGCGGTGATATTGGCTGTGGTTGCTACGTTGCCTTTGGTAACATGTGTTACCGCGTTTGAAGCGCATTTGGACACCATTTGCATCTTGAACGCACACAGCAATAACTCCGGATAATCAATTCCCCCTTTTTTTCCTTGCAATTAACCATATTTCAGATACAGTGAATAAAACAAACAAATAATTTGTAAGACATCGTAAAATGTTATTCGAGATTTTGTTACTGTTTTACAGTTTTATCAAAAAAAATGGTCGATTATTTCTCAGATAAATGTGAATTTCCAGACCGTCTCGAATAACTTAAATCAAAATCCATTTTTTTTTCTTTTTTAATTCGCTGTAACTAAGAGAGCATACAGCGAATTCGAAAAAGAAAAAAATGGATGAAAAAATATGTATAGTTTTTTTTTCTATCGGGACTGGTACGTAATCTATTTTTGATATTGAAACTCTAAAACTTGTTTGAGTTTGTTTGTTTTAAAATCGATCAGAGATAAAAAAAAGTTGAAGCTGTAAGCTTTCAACAGAAACAAAATCAAAGGGTTGGGTTTTAGCAAAATTGAAAATATATGACACTAGCTGTCCCGGCAAACGTAGTACTGCCTGCCTACTGTATTTTTTGTCATACAGCTCCCTAGAGAAGTCCACCGCAACTTCATCCGTATGGGAGCCCCCCGTTCCAAAGACTGGAGAGGTCTCACACCAAACTATGATCCTTCCCCGGTCCCAAAAGCATCCACATACAAAATTTCACACCGATCGGTCCAGTAGTTTCCGAAACCATAGCGGTCAGACAGACAGACAGACAGAAATTCATTTTTATATATATAGATATGTACCATTCCTTGGCCTAATTTGCAAGCCGCCTTGACAATTTTGACCATATCTCATGAATTAATAGCACTAGAAATAATATGTTGAGTATATTACACACTCTAGGCAATGCATGTTTCACCATTTGGCAGTAAACAAACGTAAATATTCAAGAATTTACTTAAAGAAGTTGGAAAGATTCGATGCGATGGTATGCAACGTTAGTCTATGGTACATAAATTGGCCTATTAGGGGATACAACGTTGGCCTATTGCTTTCTACGCACTAGAACCACTAATTATCTCATTTTTAAATATTTCTGCTGTTTGTTCACCAACTTACTTTTAAATTACATTTTCGGAGCCAAATTTTCAAAAAACTAAAAATAAATCACTTAAACTAAAGTTCTTTCTTAATTTAGTAACGAAAACAACGCAACCCTTTTATTGTGTTATATTTTTACAGTCACCGCACACAAAAACTTTCTTCCTGTTCGTTCTTTCTGGTTCTTACGCAAGAAATGTTGTTGACGTCTTTTTATCGTTGTTTTTGACGTCATTTTACTGATGGGCCAAGATTTGGGTACATAGTGAAAAAATGTCCTCAATATTCGGCCCACATTCAATTTGTAAAATAGTTATTATTCGTTGAAAACAAATACACAAGTTCAAAATAGCGTCTTTATTCGTCGCATCAAATGTTCAGTTATTGAAAAGTAAATTCGAAATGTTCCAGAATCATGCCATTTATGATCATGTGTATAGACTACCCACTAAGCCGAAGAATCATGGCGTCTACATAAGTTAAATAAAGTGACATTTTCATTCAATTTTAATGCTCCAAAGTGCTAAAATTGAAACGAAATGTTACAGTTGTTTGGCGCATAGCTTTTCCGATATTTAGTTATGCGTGTTTGTTTGAGTTTTTGGTTTACGTTGAGATAGGTCGAACGAGGGGACTATGCCAACGAAGCATCCCGATACCCTATGTAGCAGTAGTGATTACCATTCTGAACGCCGTCCACAAAGTTAGATCAACTTCCATTAATTGTCACCTAAAGTGAATAAGTTCATGAAAAGTTATCAAGCCGGTTTGACAGGTGCTCGAAAGATGCTTAAACAAAACAATATGACGTTTGATTGCTTTGGCATTCATGCACACAACAAGTATTTTGTAAACAAATTGAGATATGAATTATAAAAAGAAATCCACGTGATCCAATGGGAATCGAACTCACGACTCCCAATTCGTTAGACGGGCGCTTCTTTTGTCGAAGCTACGGAGTCACTTGACCGTGGAAAATATTCCTCTCCCGCTCTGACATTCATGCACATTGCATGATGTTCATCTAATTCCATCCGAAGGAGATTTAGTCTAATTCCATCAGAAGGAGATTTAGATTGTGAAAAAGAACAAATGTTGTACATTAGTGGAATCGAGTTCAGTTCTGTGTCTTCAGAAAACGGAGATGGTCAAGTGGCTCCGTAGGTTGGAGGAATGAAGCGCCTGTCTAGCGAATTGGGAGTCGTGGGTTCGATTCCCACCGGAGCACGTGTATTTCTTTTCATAATTTAAATCTCAATTTGTTCATCAAACACGTGTTTCTATTGTGTGCATAAATGTCAAATCAATCAAACATTGTAATTTCCACTTGGCTTGGTTAGCCTAAACAAAAATAGAAATATTGACAAAACAGTATGGCCAACATTTGTTTTAAATTGAAAATTCTTACCTTCAATATGATGGTTTAAGCAAAGTGCGAGAAAAATATAGATAAGCGATATAGCTCTGATATTTCATTTGCCCTTTTTGAGTGGAAGTAGCTGTTCGAATACATACCTGTAATAAAAGAAAGAGAAACAATGTTATTACGATTGGCTTTAAATATACATTGTTTGAAATTCATGATTAATATAAATATGTTTGTATGCTTAAAGTAATAACAATATGCTGAAAAATTTCACTAAAATATGTATGCTTTAGATTATAATTTCGCTTAACTATGTTGGGTGTTACATATTAGTTGAGAATTTATTTTGCAGCTATATTTTACATATTTGATCCTTTCATACTCCAATTAAATTTCCCCCCAACTATTCACCTACGCATTTCGCCCCAACCATATCCAACCCTTCCGCCTCACGCCCTCCCCAACCAAAAAATTGAAATGTCACTCCCAGCTAATTGAGTTCAACTGTTTCGCTACCTTTTGCTCCCATCTTGTTACTTTTTCTACTGTTTCATCTGTTTCTCTCCCGCCGGCCTGCTGCTGGCTGGTCCCCAAAGTCTCGTTATAGCTATATTAACAGATGAATAAAAAATGCGGCATCGGACTGCAAAGTAGCAGCGACAGCAGCAGCAAGACAACAAAACCAGCAGCGGAGACCGAGAGTAAAAAAGTTGAAAAAAAAACGAGGTTATCGAGTCGGTTCCTAATTAAGTTTCTTGGACCTGCAATCGGGGGCTTGCCTCCTTTTGCCTGGTCCACCACCACCACCAGTCGGTCTCTTGGGTTTGAGGAGACGGGTTGAACCTGAGTCCTCTGAGAACAGTGGACCAGAACTGATGGAAGCATGAGGAATATGAGTAACCTTTGAATTTTATCAATATTGCAATGTCGATGCAACAGAATACATTTTATATCTACTAAAAAGTTATTCCTGAATGATTTTTTTTATATTTTTTTACAATTTTTGCCGTTATAAATAACATTTTCAAATACCTGAGCAACATGAATATCTGTTGGACTAGTAAGACTCAAAAGGGACATCTTTCTCAATTTTTAACTTTATGCATTTTTTTTGCGTTTTTCCAGTTAGCTCTATGATTATTGAAAGCAAAACAGATGGGATTCAGAATCATTTCATGAAAAATTGGAATATTACAGGTTTGATCAACTTAGAAGTCATCACCTGCCTGCACCACGTGCATTTTTAGAATGTTCTGTTTGATGATAGGCAGAGTTTGAGTCTTGCTTACCAGCAGCTTGTTGGATATAGGTAGTTCGATTTGTGTGAAGAAAATTCATCTAATGTCACTTACTCCATTCACTGCAGAAGGAAACATTATTTCCTAGTAGATTTTCTCCAAGCATTCCTCACCATTTGCCCATAGTGAATTGCCTGTCGGCGTGGCCCGAGCTCGCGGCGGTCATCGGCGGCCGGCGGAGAAGGTTCAAAAAACTGTTATCGAAAAAGGTAAGCTTCAACGTGGCTCTTTTGTCCTCTTCCGAGCGCCACCTCAGAGAAGATGCGATACGCGAACGAAAACGACATCGCTAGATGCGCATTCACGACGACGAGGACGACGACGAGGACGACGACGACGACGACGGTCGCCTCCTGTTTCGAGATTAAAAAAGTTTTGCTCCCACTCCATTCGATTCGTTCGGTGTGGTGGTCGCCGAACGGGAAACACGGGAGATAACGAACAGCTACAGTTGCCCCGCTTGCTGCCCGTAATGGGGTTTTATTTCCATTTTTATCAGCTGGAAGCGGGGAGGAATGGACTGAAAAAGAATCCGGCCGATGCCAAACTTAGAAGTGCGCGGGAGGCTGTCGATGTCATTCGGATCTTGGTTGCAGCAGCAACTTCAGCAACAGCCTACGGAGATTTCTCGAGGGAGAAAAGTTTTATTTTACTGCCCTATCTTGAGCCTTTCATTGAAGTGTTCCGAGGCCGAACCCCAGAGAGAATGCGTTTGATCTTTTGGTAACGCGCCCGGTAATAACCTATTATTGCTATCTGCTCACCTTCTAGGGCGGCGCACGTCGGCTGTTCTAGTTATAATAAGGGTCGGCATTGTCATCTCTTCTCACTTGACCGTTCTCGGAAGTCAACAATTTAATCTGGTGGCAACGAGAATGTCGGCTTTTGTTGGGTGTAGGCATTTGACATGAGATTGCCTTTTTCGGTTTACGGTCGCATAAGAGCATCAACTTAAATGAACGTCTTGCTGGAATATCTTAATTGACTCTGTTTATAGAACTCTGCTTCAGTTGGGGAAATCTGGTTTCTGTGAAGATTGGCACATAGTTGAAACCGAAATAAATTCAGATGGCATTGCAAACAAAAATCTCTAGAATATCCTCGCTTATCTTGAAAGTTATGAGAACAAATTCTTGTATTCTGGGAGTTTTCTGCGTATTTTCAGAGGGTTTTAGATGGTTTTAAGGGCGTTTCAAGGGGTCTTAGAGCAATTCAGAGGATTTTAAGGCAACTTATGGATGCTGAGAGGTCTCAGGGAATTCAGGAGTGTTTCAGGTTGGTCTGAGGGGCGTTTTAGAACAATTTGAAGCTCTAAGGGGTACTTCAGGAGATGCCTGAGGATTTCAGGACGTAATCAGATACGTTTCAACGAGATTCAGGAGGCCTCCATATTGAGAGCGTTGTCAAGACACCTTTTGAGACATTCTCAGGAAACAGTGAGTTTTCAAGAGGGCGTTTCAGACGGTTTTAGATCTATGGAGTTCAGGTGGTTTTCAGGGGATATAGGAGGGATTCAGGGGTTTTAGATGTTTTTCAGGGGGTATTCAGGTAGGGTTCAGGGAGGCATTACAGGGGGCCATAGGAAAATCCAGAGTTTCTTTTTTGCCAAGGGGGGCATTTCAAGGGTTTGCAGGTACTCTTGGATGGTTTTCAATGACAACTCAAGGGATATCAAAAAGTTTCATGAGGTCTCAGAGAGTTTCAAGAAAATTCAGGAGAGTTTTTGGGGGGTTTCAAGTACGGTTCTGGAGCTATTTGAATCCCTCTGAAACGCCTCTCAAACCTTTTGAAACGATCATAAGAGGACTTGAAACCCTCTAAAACAAACTTCAAATACCCCGAAAGCCAGGGAAGACCATGAAGCGCCCTAACACACCCAAGTAACGCTCCCGGAACTCTCTGATACCCTCTGGAGTATCCCAGAAATGCATCTTAAACTCCCAGAGAAAAAAAAACACCTTAATCCCTCCTCCATACTTCTAACACGTCTATGAAACTCTCTAGTAGCCTCCACTGAGATCCAGGATCTTTTCGAATTTCCAGTCTTTGTCTTCCATGAGCATATTTTTTTTCCTTCTAAACCATAGGGGGATAATCTGCTCAACAGACACCCTAACAGAAGGTTATGGTAGTGTAGGTCTGAGGCCGTCTTCTACAACAAAAGTAAAAGCCAGGACTACTCTCTCCTCGTACCCACTAAACCATTCCTATGGTCGCCAAACCCTACGTCTCTCCGGAACCACCAAGAAGGTATTGCTTCAGAGAGGTGCTAGTGCACATCGCACCCTCAAGGTTAGCTGCGTAGCCTAGCAGCAACGAACATCGATGACTCGCTCTGGAGAGTCCATCACGGTAACATGCTGGCGCTTAGTCAGTTTCCCGAGTGGTGCTCGCCACTCCCTTTGTCCTCAGAAGGCGGGCAAGGTGAACCCCGCCCGCGCCCAACTGCTTTGCAGACATCAAGAACTGATGCCCACGTGCAACCCGATCTGACCTGCCCGCAAAGGAAGGGTATCACTACCCTTCAGGCCCAATTAGCTGCACCAGAAGGTTGCTGACAGCAGGGTCTCCACCTGCCCCGACCCTTGCCGGGGACCCCTTTCCAACCGCGGGCTCGGATCCAACCCAGTAGACCGACGCCACGACAGCACCGCTACCCGGGTAGAGGTAAAATACTGACGATCAAAACATGTTATAGGTCTGATTGATATAAGAGATAAAAGATCTGAAAAAAATATCTGAAAAATGTTCCTGGAACATCTGAACAATATCAAAATTTGATATTTCAAGATCATACGAATAGCTCGCTGCCATTGGTTAGATCTTACAAAATCTAAATATGATTTGATGATGATGTTCCAGGAGTAAATTTTTGATTTTATTTTTAGATCTTTTATCTCTTATGTCAATCAAACCCATATCACTTTTTGATCTCCATATCAAAATATGCTATTATTGAGCTCTTTTCCTCTACTCGGGTACCGAGACTTCCTCTCCGCGGCCACTTAATCGCTGTAAGGGTCGATCTCGACCGCAGGGCACCGGTATGACCTACGAAGCCGACTCCGAACCCCTGGACCACCTCTTGTACTGCATCTGGACTAGCCATTCTCCGAGTCCACGCGCCACCTCCTCTGTAGCTCCCAGACGATGTGGGTAATAGCCGTTGAAACGGCGTTCCAGCCAAACTCATCCCTACACATCCTCTGGACCAAGTTGTCCGGGTTTGTGTCCTCCCCGCATGTGGCAAGCATGCGGTCACGCATTGTGCGAAAACGCGGGCACACGAACAAAACGTTTTCCGCCGTTTCCTCTAAACCATTGCGCACTGGGCATTCGGAAGAATCCGTATGCCCGAAACGGTGTAGATACTGTCGGATGGCGCCTATTAATCCAACTATCTACCCTCGGTATCAACCTATGGGTCCACCTTCCTTTGGTAGAACTGTCCCACGCGCGCTGCCATTTGACCATAGAGGCCATCCTGGCAGTCCTGCGTACGCCTCTTGTGCCGCACATTTCGAAGCACTCCATGTCCTCACTGATAAGAATGCTGATAGGCACCATACCAGTAATGACGCAGAGAGCGTCGTGTGACACGGTACGGTATGCACTCGCAACCCTCAGGCACATAAGCCTGTAAGTACTTTCCAGCTTCCGTCGGTAGCATTTAGTACTTAGCACGGTCCCCACGCCGGGCCGCCATACCTAAGTATGGACGTAGCAACACTAGCCAGAAGCTTGCACTTACTGGCGTACACCACAGAGCTATTACAGGCATAATCGACGTGGCCACCGAAAGTAAGCTTATCGTCGATCATCACGCCCAAGAGTTTGACGGAGCGCTTTGACAGGATAGTGCACTCTCCTACACTGATCTCCGTCTGCTGCTCCGACTTCAGGTTATTAACAACCGTCACCTCTGTCTTGTGGTGAGCCAGCTCCAGTTTCCTGGACCGCATCCACGCCTCCACAACCTTGATCGAGTGGTTGGTAGTCAACTTTACCTCCTCGATCGTTTCACCGTAGACTTCGAGCGTAATGTCGTCGGCAAATCCGACAATCACCACTCCCACTGGGTACTCTAACCTCAACACCTCGTCGTACATGACATTCCATAACACCGGCCCCAGGATGGAACCTTGCGGGACTCCAGAGGTTATGTGAAAGCACTTCCAACCCACCTCCGTGTCGTAGACTAGTGCACGATTCTGAAAGTAACTTCCGAGAATCTTGTACAGGTACTCCGGTATCCCCAGACGCAAAAGCGCATCGGCAATAGCAGACCAGCGCCAGCTATTAAATGCATTCCTTACATCCAGAATCACTACCGCGCAAAAGCGAATTCCCCTCCTCTTAGGCTCGAGTGCTTTCTCGGCGGTTTTTGTAACCGACAAGATAGCGTCTACGGTGGACCTCCCCTTCCGGAAGCCGTACTGGTTGCTCGAAAGACCATTTTCGCCCTCGGTGAATCTCAACATTCTATTGGGGATGATCTTTTCGAGCACCTTCCCCGCCGTGTCAATCAAGCATATTGGTCTATATGCCGATGGGTCTCCGGGTGGTTTCCCCGCCTTTGGCAATAGTACCAGGCCTCTTCCAAGCTTCTGGGAAAACTCCCTCGTCCAGGCATTTCTGCATAGCAGACCTAAACATCTCGGGAGCCTCTGCAATAGCTACTTTTAAGGCCAGGTTCGGAACTCCGTCCGGACCTGGGGCCTTACCTACGCTAAGGGACTTAGCTATTCCCGCAAGTTCCACATCGGTGACCCTCTCCTCATCGCCAGCCCCAGTCCCCGGCTGTCCTACGAAAGGAGGCCAAGGACTAGGATCATGACGCGGACAAAGGCCCCCTATGATCCCCTGCAACATCTCTGGAGATTGCTCTGTAGGAGCCATCAAACTTCTCGTCTTGGCCATGAGCATATAGCATCTTCGTGACTGCCACACGCTATACAATACACATTGGAGCAGCAGGGACAGAAGTCCTAAGACTTAGCAAACCATCTCTTTTGCGAGTCAGTCGTGTAATTGCCGGCCAAGAATAGAACTACAGATGAGCTTTTTATAGAATGAGAAAATCAGCTGATCAGATACCCTCGGGTTATGTGGGGATCGACCCACTAAAAACTCGATCTCTCCTTTCCTTACCTTCGCGGTACGCCCGTAAGGGATGACTTCGAGCAGGGGTGCGTATATCAGTACTCTCCCTGGTAAGCGTTCCACCAGCTACCGCCATAAGTTATTCCTCTGAAAGCTTGGATCCTGGATAGTACTGTAGACTACCCGTTGAAATCAAGCTTCCGGATGGGAAGGGGGGCCAACTCAACTTGCTGTTGGTCGACCCGCCATTTTCTCTGTACTGCCATGAATCGCATATCAGTCCCATCTTTGCTGGATTTCCTATGCAAATGGGACAGATATGCGATTCACGGCAGTGTAGTTCAAGTACGACTGGGGAGACCGTGGCAGTAACGGAATCCCACTTGTCCGTCCCCGTACATATCCTTTCAACAATGTTGTCCGGTGAGATATCTCTACCGCATATCTCATGTATAATCGACCTTTGCTCCACGAAGCGTGTGCATTCAAGGAGCACATGCTTCGCGGTCTCATCGCAATCTGCGAGGGAGCCTGTGTGTCCGAATATGTGCAGATACCACCCTAACAACCCACGGTCTGACAGAAATTGTGTCAAATGAAAGTTCACCCCTCCATGGGGCCTGCTCGTCAGTTTAGTAAAGACACGCTCGGTATGAGTCTGTGTGACCATCTACCCTTGCTGGAGGAATCCCATTCCCTCTACCACTTCAGCATAGACGATGTTCTGGCGATCCGCCTCGCTCCCCTTATGCCACGTCGCTCGAAGCACTCTTCATCCTCTGCTTAGCCTACAGGCATATTCCACGTGACTTCCGAATTTCAGCTTATTGTCTTTAGTAAACGCTTAGTTGATCGTGCACCTGCCTGTGGTGACCACTGTCTGCCTGTTGTTCAGACTTGCGGTTGTTTACCACTACCACCTCCGTTTTATGGTGCGCGAGTGCCAACTGTCTCGACCTCATCCAATCCTTCACTATGCCAATTGCGTGCATTGATGTCAGTTGCACTTCCTCTATCGACTAGTCGTAAACCACGAGGGTAATATCATCTGCAAAGCCGACCAGCTCTACGCCTGATGGAAGTTTGAGCCTCAATACGCCGCGTTCCATAATACCGGGCCCAGGATGGAGTCCAACGGACCAGATATTCGCCATCCGCCAGGTGTTGCAGAAATGCCGCGAATACAACGTGCCCACACATCACTTGTTCATCGATTTCAAATCGGCGTATGATATAATCGATCGAGAACAGCTATGGCAGATTATGCACGAATACGGATTCCCGGATAAATTGATACGATTGATCAAGGCGACGATGGATCGAGTGATGTGCGTAGTTCGAGTATCAGGGACACTCTCGAGTCCCTTCGAATCTCGCAGAGGGTTACGGCAAAGTGATGGTCTTTCGTGCTCGCTGTTCAACATTGCTTTAGAGGGTGTAATAAGGAGAGCGGGGATAAACACGAGTGGAAAGATTTTCACGAAGTTCGTTCAGCTGCTTGGTTTCGCTGATGATATTGATATTATAGCTCGTAAATTTGAGAGGATGACGGAAACGTACATCCTACTAAATAGTGAAGCCAGGCGAATTGGAAAAGTCATTAATGTGTCGAAGACAAAGTACATGATGACAAAGGGCTCCAGGGAGGAATCAGCGCGCCCGCCACCCAGAATTTATATCGACGGTGATGAAATCGAAGTGGTTGATAAATTCGTGTACTTGGGCTCACTGATGACCGCCGACAACGACACCAGCAGAGAAATTCAGAGGCGCATTGTGGCAGGAAATCGTGCTTACTTTGGACTGCGCAGAACTCTACGATCGAATAAAGTTCGCCGTAACACGAAGTTAACTATCTATAAAACGCTGATTAGACCGGTCGTCCTCTATGGGCACGAAACATGGACCCTACATGCAGTGGACCAACGCGCTCTTGGAGTTTTCGAACGGAAGGTGTTGCGTACCATCTACGGCGGAGTGCAGATGGAAGACGGGACTTGGAGAAGGCGAATGAACCACGAGCTGCAGCAGCTGCTGAGAGAACCAACCATCGTCCACCGCGAAAATCAGGAGGCTACGGTGGGCGGGTCACGTCATCAGGATGTCGGATAGCAACCCGACTAAAATGGTTCTCGAGAGTCATCCGACCGGTACAAGAAGACGTGGAGCGCAGCGAGCTAGGTGGGTCGATCTAGTGGAGGACGATCTGCGGATCCTACGCAGAGTGCGGAACTGGAGACAAACAGCCATGGAACGAGTGGAATGGAGACGGCTACTAGGTACAGCAGAGGCCACCCCGGCCTTAGTCTGATCGGTACGGTACGGTACGAGTCAGGATGATCTCATTTCAGAGCGTTTCAGTGGCTTCCAGGGGTGTCTCAAGAACTTTCAGAGGGGGTTTCCAGGTGCGTTTCAGGAGGTTCCTTGTGTACGACGCTTCATCGGTCGCCGAGGATCACCGATAGAAATCTTCAGCGATAACGGAACAAACTTCCAGGGGGCGGAACGCATATTGCGAGAGCAGATCGACACGGAATTGGCAACGACGTTCACCAACTCAAACACAAAGTGGAGTTTCATTCCTCCTGGAGCTCCACATATGGGAGGTGCTTGGGAGAGGTTGGTACAGTCTGTGAAGGCGGCAATGAAGGATGCCTATGCAGAGGGGATGTTTATCGATGAGGGATTGCAAACGATGTTTGTTGAAGCAGAGAGCATTGTAAATTCGAGGCCTCTGACAAACTTGCCGTTAGACTCTGAGGAGTCGGAAGCATTGACTCCCAATCACTGACACGTGGGGAGCAATACAGAGTCAGCTGGACAAGTTATGGCAACGCTTTCTGTCGAGTATCTACCGGTCATAAGAAGACAGCCGAAAATATTCAACGAAACTAGACCCATGCAGGTCGGCGACCTTGTCCTTGTCTAGACGGAGCTCTGCGATGTGAGTGGATACGAGGCAGATCTTCGAAGGAGCAGATGGTCGAATTCGCCAAGCACATGTACAAACTCGCCAGGGAAGCTTCAGAAGACCAACGACTAGGTTGGCTGTACTCGACGTAGATGGACAAGGTGCTACTCCAAGACTCGAAGGGGAGCACCTGGGGGAAACTGTTACTGGTACCGTCGAGATGGACACCCTATCCCAAACGGTTAACCACTTCAGTGACAAGCCGACTATTTGTTTCAGGTAAATTGGTAAATGTTTTGAGGAGGACTCGGGAGATTCAGAGGGTTTTCAACGGGTTTTATGAATTTCAGAGAAACCAGGATTTTTTTCGTGGAATGCGAGTTCACCGGGGTCTCGGGGATGTTACGGGGTTGTGAGGGCTATTCAAAAGGTTTCTGGAGCGTTTCAGAGGGTCTCATGAAGTCAGGAATGTTTCAGGATTATATAAGAGCTTTCGGAATGTTTAAAGGACTTTCAGAGGATTTCAGGAGGTTTTCAGGTGCGCCTAACCCCTTCGGGACGACTTTTTTCACCAACCTCGCCGCTGTGGAACACGTCAGCGAGGTGCAAATGACCCAACCGTCCTGAAAGGGTTAAGGGAAATTAAGTATTCTAGGAGTTCTCAGGAAGATGCAGGGAGCCTCAGAGGGGGGGAGAGGTATTTCAATATAATTTAAGGGTCGTTTAAGTGCGTTTCAGTGGCATTCAGGGAAATTTCTACGACTTCCAGAGGGTTTGATTAGGTAATCAGGGGCGTTTCAGGGAAATTAATATTTTTTTGTGGGCACTTCATGGGAATTCAGGGGGTTTTAAGGTAGTTTCATGGATTTCAGAGGGCTCAGGGGGTTTTAGTTTTGCTTTTTGCGCTTTTTGGTTCAGTTGATGGCAGAGGAAGAAGACCCGGCTTCAGCCAGTGCACATTGGGCAAAATCAAGCCCAAAGGTGGAAAAAATTAATAACTTTCTTAGTACGAGACACTATGTGACCATCAATGGCTTTTTCGAAAGCAAATTTTCTCAAGAATTGGTTGGTGGATGATTCATGTACGGGCAACTTCTCTGAAGCGAGTTATAGAGCCCGTTTTACCCCAGTTCCCCCTAAAATTTGTGAATTTATGTTATTTTACGGCACTTGTTATGATTTTAATGATTATTTCGCTGGGATACCATCGCCCCACTCCCATTGAGTAACGTTACATACAAAAAGTTATTAAAATGTTGGAATTTTAGGGTGTTGTGGGGTCAATTAGGCAATGGTATATTTTCAAGGTAGAAATTCATTTTTTATTTTTATTTATGATTTTTTACGTGACAATAACTAAATAAATGATCGAATACACATGGTTTACTCCTAAAGAAACCATTTTTGGCGAGTTTGATCTCAAATTATTGGTTATATTTAAGTTTTCCCGCATACAAATATGAGTAGTTCCCATCCTTATACCACCGATTCCAAACATTTCCAAACGATGAGCCATTGCTTATATACTCCAAAAATATCCTAAATGTTGTTTGCGCATAGCCTCATAGACGGGAGGTGACGGCAGCATATAGTTTTAAAGCTTAGTTTACCCAAACTCTCCTATATACTTATTTTTTATTGTTTTTAAATTAAAACAACTTTAACTTGAAGCTTCTATGCATGATATGAGTTAATATTGATGAAGAGCTAACCAGCAATATCACTTCATCCTATGAAATTTGGAAATTTAGGGTTACAATGCTGCCGTGTGCAGCATAGTTGTCCCATGTTCTATGGGAATCCCTATTAACATGGGACAACTATGCTGCACACGGCAGAATGGGGTTAAATGAAAAAAAAAAAACAATCAAAAAGCTTGAATGACCATATAAGTTGACAAATAACTTGTTTGAAAAATAATATCCATACGAGTTCATTAATGACTGAATAATGCACAGGTAGAACACATATAGCCGAAGCGCTAAACGCGCGAGTATTCAGCAAAACCGTGCACAGAGTGTTGAGTTCGATTTTTTGTCGGTCCGGGGTTTGGCATTATTGAAATTCCCTTGACATAATGTCACATGAACGACAGCATTTCCTCAGAATTGATGTGTGTATCAACATATTGACTTGATTTTTCGTATACGGATAGTACTGACCGTCATTTTTAATGTAAATTGATTAAAAAATGATTGAGTTATGTCGAAAAACAACCCGTGCAAAGAAAGAATTGAGTGTATGTAATGTAGGGTGCAAGACTTTTTGGACAGTTTGTCCGATTTTGCACAGTACGTACAGCAAATTATCTAGCCAAATAAAAAACTCAAGTCAATACCAACATCTTGAGGAATTTATATCTAACCTGAAGAGTTTTGTTTTTTTGTGCATTTGAACTTGATTAATTACTAAACTTTTCTTTTGCATTGACCATATCCACCACTGATCTTCGTTAGCGAACAAGCAGGCGAAATACTGCATATACGACATAAATTTGTTCGAGAACATCTGGCAAGGAAATCATCCCCAGAGAAAAATTCATCTAATATAATGTCTTTATAAAAACGATGAAATTGTACTACCGCACAAACGGGAAGATTCTGCTTTTTTTTTAAAGACACGGACACGTTTAGTACTTCCAGTGAGCTATTTGCTCTTTGAAGGAAGCACGACACTAGACAACGGACTAGCATGCAACGCCCAGTGGCACAGCCGAAAACTTTATCCTGACAGCTCCACACAAATGCTTCAATGAACGCAACGCCAGATGAAGGTGACATAGATTATGATCAGATGTGCAAAGAGATGTGCTTAGGAAATCTAGTATCTATTACTAAAAGACATACACTATCCGTCATAGAGACTCACAAAAAGTATTGCAATAATATTGAATCACCCTAGCTTATCTCGATATCTCTAAAACCAGAACACCTACAAAAATGCCGCTTTCAGAAAAGTTGTTGCCTTTGGGATTCTGAATAACATTGATGAAGACAGCATCTGGAGATATCAAGGTGAGTAAATGCGATACAATATTGTTGCAATACATTTTTTGAGTATACACTTATGGCGGGTAGTGTACTTGGCTAAGTGGAATAAGACTTTCATATTATTATTAGTGTATAGCAAAATAAAAAAAATACCTATTTGATGTTTAAAAAAAATATAACGAATGCATTTTGGAGACTTTTTATTACAATGTGTTACTACAACCCCCATAAAGTCTATCGGCAAGCAGCAGTTTGGATATTCTCAAATTCACGCGACAGCTCTTCATCATGAAATGCTTGAAATGGTCAATAATGGAAGTGTGCGACATGGATTTTAAATACTATTTCACGTATTGATTATAAATTTCTTCATCTTCAATACCAAAATTCCGAGAAATAGGCAGCAGCATATTTTGCCCCATTATCCCCCAAACGTCATATTTATAACATCTTTTATGTATACTCATTGGAATCAGAATGTCATAATATGAATGATATACATATTATATTAACTGCAATGGAACAATTTGATTATATTTTAAGGGAAATTGGGGTGAAACAGGCTTTACTTTAGGCTGAAGCAATGTCGTAAGTACAAGAATCATTCGTATAGAAATTATTTGCCAAACAAGCTATTTGTCAACTTATATGGTCATTCAAGCTTTTTGAATGTTTTTTTTTTCATTTAACTCCATTGTACCCTAAATTTCCAAATTTCATAGGATGTAGAGATATTACTGGTTAGCTCTTCGTCAATATTAACTCAAATCATGCATAGAAGTTTCAAGTTAAAGTAGTTTTAATTTAAAAACAATAAAAAATAAGTTTATAGGGGAGTTTGGGTAAACTAAGCTTTAAAACCATATGCTGCCGTCACCTCCCGTCTATGGGGCTATGCGCAAACAACATTTAGGATATTTTTGGAGTATATAAGCAATGGCTCATCGTTTGGAAATGTTTGGAATCGGTGGTATAAGGATGGGAACTACTCATATTTGTATGCGGGAAAACTTAAATATAACCAATAATTTGAGATCAAACTCGCCAAAAATGGTTTCTTTAGGAGTAAACCATGTGTATTCGATCATTTATTTAGTTATTGTCACGTAAAAAATCATAAATAAAAATAAAAAATGAATTTCTACCTTGAAAATATACCATTGCCTAATTGACCCCACAAAACCCTAAAATTCCAACATTTTAATAACTTTTTGTATGTAACTTTACTCAATGGGAGTGGAGCGATGGTACCCCAGCGAAATAATCATTAAAATCATAACAAGTGCCGTAAAATAACATAAATTCACAAATTTTAGGGGGAACTGGGGTAAAACGGGCTCTATAACTCGCTTCAGAGAAGTTGCCCGTACATGAATCATCCACCAACCAATTCTTGAGAAAATTTGCTTTCGAAAAAGCCATTGATGGTCGCATAGTGTCTTGTATTAAGAAAGTTATTAATTTTTTCCACCTTTAGGCTTGATTTTGCCCAATGTGCAGTGTGTGTAGTGAAGGCTCGGCAGCTGGAGGCAGGATTCGCGCGCACGTTTCCTTCGGTACTCCGATTTATTTTCTCCTTTCGTATTTTTAGTTCGATTGATGGCAGGCGATTATCCGGTGAGTTTGTTCCTTGTTGTTCTCTTTCTATGGATTCTATATCAGTTATTCAATTTTAGACCATAGGTGATAGTTTGTATTCATATGTTTATAATGTCCTCTTTTCAAATATTTTTTATTGACTTTGTATAGTTCTTCAGTATGATTGTCGATTTGGATTTTTGTTCCGGTTTGTCACTGTTCGAGATGGCATCTTACAAATTATTTCTTCTTTTTATTGAATTTAATTTTTTTGTGCAATCTCCTAACGACATACTGTTTTTCTATGTATCTGTCTATGTATATTTGTTGTCTGTATTTTTATGAATAAATATTGAGCAATCACCTTACGTGGGTGGTCGATTGTTTGCTTTCCGCGTGATGGGAACAACATCACTGCAGTCTGCACGGCATGCTTCAACTTTAAAAGGTCATATCACTTATCAAAGTGAATCCAGACCCAACGATACCTTCCCTACTAACAATCACTCCTTCCTGCAGCCTTTGGTGGAGACGTGCGGTAAACGCCAACTTTTACATAACAAAGGTTGCTATTAACATTCCTTCCCTCTTCCAACCTGACTACAAGGGCGTGGTTGGCGCCGTTATTGTACCGTTAAAGAGAGCCTCTGAAACGTGCACAGTGAAAATGATGACCACTCCCAGTAAATTATTCAATTGTTTCATTGTGCAATTGTCATTGGTTCGGGTCAATCACGGAGTAGCAACCATAGATACGTGCAGTCAGTCTAAGCTAAGCTAAGCTAAGTTTCAGAGGGGCTCAGGGGGTTTTGGTTTGAAAAGTTCAGGGGATCAACGTGATATTAAGAAGCTCTCATAAGAATTATGTATTTCCTGGGACGTTTCAAAGGATCTCAAGAGGTCAGGAGTGTCTCAGGATGGTTTAAGGGACGTTTTAGTGCCTTCCTGAACTTTCGGGAAGGTTTCATGGACCTTTAGAGGGTTTCAGGAGGTTTTCAGAAGTGTTGCATAAAAGTTAATGATGTTTGAAAAAAATCCACGGGGAATTCAAGTGGTTTTAGGGCTCTCCAGGGGCTTCAGTAATGTTTCAGGTGGTTTCAGGGGGGTTCGGAGAGCTCAGGAGGGTTTCAGGAATGGGTTTAGTTTAGTTTTATTTTCAAAGGTTTTTAGGGGCGTTCTAGAGGATCTCATGGGGCTTCATGGCATTTTCATATACGCCTCTAGAATATCCCGAACAAATCGCCCTAGAAAATCATGCGATGTACCATCGCACCAACAAGCAACTAAGATAATATTCGCTTAAACAGCTATATTAGAGGATTGGCTGCAAGTATCCATTGGCGGCGATTTCGTACAAAAAACCTATGTTCCAAAAATCTAAAGCGTATCAAAACGCCGTAACAAAATGCGCTGCTTTGCGTGCTTTGTTCAAATAAAGCGAACAGAACCTTATCATTAAAAAAAATGCCAATTTTGCCGTACTCCTCGACTGTCAAGTGTCCTTCTGGCTGCAGTCTACCGCCCAGCTCCACGAGGCTGAGGAATCTTTATTTATGAACCACACCGCGATGATACGGATAAACCGATAAATTTCCCCTTCCGTTGCGTTGTCGATGCGCCTCCCGCCGTTTCCGTCTCCAATGTCGCTTCGTACGTCCGTGTAAGCTAGCAGGAAAAGGTGAACGTTCACCGCTGTTGGAAGGTAGAAGAAACAGGTGCACCACCGGTGCGATCTGGATGACGCGGCGGCGCCTTAATACGAATATCTATGGCAAACGAAGGTACGGAGCTGGAGCAGAAGCAGAAAAATGACTCCGCGAAAGAACAGAGCCCAACAAACTTGTCGTCAACATTGTTGGTTATTTATAGCCGAGCGATTTTTGCGTTTTGCCGATAACGTTTTTCGGTTGATTGAGGAAATTAATTTTGGCTCTTGACGGGTTCCTGCCTGGCGACAATAACGCAACGTCGAGGCAATGTCCTTGTGGTATGAGTTTTTTTTTCGTGGCGGGGGTTGAGAAATTGTGTTTATCCTGTTATGGATTTTCCACGGGTGAAGGAATAAGCTGACATTGAAACGAGTTGGGTGGGGAGTATTTGAAATTTATTATTTGGAGATATTTGCCAACGATTATTTTACTGATTTGACGATTTTTTTTCTAATTTTTTTCAAGATTTCCGGTTTAAGGATTTTATTATTCCTCCAGAAGTACCTCCGGGATTCCTGAAGGAGTTTCTTCTGGAAATCATCCATGGCTTTGTTCTTGGATTCCTGTAAGAGCTTCTGCTGGATTCCTTTCAGAATTTTCGTTATAATTTCTCCAGGATTTATTATTGAGATTTCTCTAGGTATTCCTTCCGAAATTCCTCCAGGAGGTCTTCCCCAAAACCCTCCAGGAGTTCATGTTGAAATTCTTAGATAAAAATTCTGGATGAATTCTCAAAAGGAATTATCGGAGGATCCCAGACTAAACTCCTGAATCCCTAAGTTATCGGCAATTCCGGATGATATGGACGCCTCACGGCTTTAACGCAGAACCTTTTGCTTACAAATCATAAGTGATAAAAGTGCAGATTGTTTACTATTGTGCCTTATCCCACGATAGAATAGTTCAACACCATAATTTGAAGAAATTTCCTTCCCGTAAAACGTCCCCTTTCCCCGTCAACCGTAATCAATCGATTTGCGACAAATAACCGCCCGAAAAGCCGATTATCCGAAACCGCTTGGACGATCCGAATGTGACGCCTGTGCTACAGCGCAGGCTGCCATAATTTTGGACATCGCTCCCTCCCTCTTTTTCCATCTACTTCAGCTGGTTCGAGTTCATCACCCACTGATTGTACTGACTCAAACTTGTCCGTCGATCCAACCCAACAACCCGCCATGGGTGCAATCTGTCATTTCTCTGCCTTTTGTGTTCGGCTCGGACCGAGGCCTCTATTGTCACCATCATTAGCCTCTCATATTCCACGCATTCATATTTATAATAGCAGCAGTGGAAGAGGACATTAGTAGCGGAAAGCAGGAGATGTGCGATGACGACGATGAGGACGACGATGATCAAATCAAGCTGCTGCTGCTGCTGCTGCATCATGGGATGGATGATGAGCGGAAGAACATCTGCCCAATTTGGCCAACTGTTTTGTCGTGTCGTTTAATTTATGGACTCGTGTTGTGTGTATGTGCTTTTCTGTTCTGTTGTCGATGTCGGCGAAAGGTAATGTGGGATGAAGGGATGGGACGATCGCGAGAGGGAAGGAACAAGTTACTGTATTTTTTTAATGAGGAGATACCAGGAAGATGTAAGCATTTGGGTTTGGTTTACCCAAATCGGTCCAAACGGTGTACCTACGAAAACTGATAATTGATAAAACAAACACAGAAGAAAAAAGACATGATCATTGATCAACAGTAAACTATGAACTGATAAAATAACTTATGATGAGATACGACATCACGGGTAAATGAATGTACAAAATATGATACTATTGAGCATTTTTCCTCCTACTCGGACTTCAAAACTACTTACTAATTTCTGTGGGTAATCAATGCAAATCAGTTTAAAACTACTTAGTATTTGCTAATTTGTGTATTTCCAGATCCTGGCATAATCGGAAGGAGGACGTACTGAATATGTGTCTTTTTACTTCTTGAAATATTAAAACGTATTGTCGATCCGTGATGTTCATTTCCATGTACATGCATCTTCATGTGACGGTCCAATCCAGTATAAAATTGATCATCAATATTAACTTATTTTGCCTAAGTAGTGTCTCCCATTAAGGTAACATTACCCAAATGAAATTCAGCTTGTGTTCAGAGCAAAGAGGGGATATAAGGTATGTTCAAATTGGAACAGGAGGGAGTCTAAGGGTATGGTATTCGAAGGAGGGAGTCTAAGGGCATTTGAAGTCATTCGATCTACAAGCATAATTAGTGATCATTTAAAGCACTATGAACAAAGTTCATGCTCAAAGAGCCTTATACAAGCATGTCCAGTGAAGCAGAGAGTTCAACAACTATGACCTCAATAACTCTTTCGCTGTATTTCCAAAAAGGTGTATATGCACTCCCTGAAATACACTGCAACCTATCATACAAACAATCGTAGGCCCTCAAAGACTTCTCTTAAACTCCGCTGAAGCTTGAAACCCCCTGCAACTCCCTAATATCCCCTGAAATTCCTCGTAACGTCTTGAAATGTCTTGAAATCCTTCAGAAACCTCCATAAGAGCTTTTTTAAAACTCTACTGAAGCTCTCTGAAATCCCCTGAAACCTCTCGAAAAGCAATGAAAACACTCGAAACTCATCAGAAACCCACTCTCTTTAAGATCCCGTAGACTAGAGTCTGAAAACCCGAAACCCGACCAGAACCCGACGGGTACGGGTTGGGGTCGGGCTTGGAAATTTTGGAACATTCGGGTTCGGGTCGGATCCTGGTTTGAAAAAAAATCAAAACTATCGGTTACGGGTCGGGTCGGGTTTGAATAACGTCGTTTGAAAAATTCGGTACTTAAAAAATGCTGTTTTTGTCATACACTATACATTTACAGGAGGTATACGACTAGGAGGAAATGTTGTACTATTTGGCTTTCTCAGTCGAAGAGCATTGAAACGGCTGGTTTGGCGTAGCCCGACGTTTTGGTCCCGTGCATTACCCCTTGAAAAAGGTCCAATACACGGCACCGAAACGTCGGGCTATGCCAAACTAACCGTTTCAATACTCCTATAAATTTACACAATTATTTTTGAACTCGGGATTTCATCGGGTTTATTGAGAAATATTTTTTCGGGCTCGGGCTTGATCGACGAACATTTTTCGAGTTCGGGTCGGGTCCGGGTTTGACGATTTTTTTTTCTCGGATACGGGTCGGGTCCGGGTTTTGAAATTTGAAATTTCTCGGGTACGGGTCAGATTCGGGTATGTAAAATCTGAAACCCGACCATCTCTACCGTAGACTAATCTTAAGCTTTACTGATGCTTCAAGAACCTCCCTGAAACCTCTCGAAGCACATTGTTCACCTGGAAACCCCTCATAAAGCTCATTTGAGGGCATAATAGACTTCCTTCAAACATTACTGAGAGCACTCTAAACATCCACCCACAACGCCTTAAACTCTTGCGATGTCCCTGAAATCTTTTAAAACTCTCTGAAACCATTTGAAATTCTTTGATACCTCCAGAAAACACCCCTAAAAAAATCCATAGATTTCTCTAAAACTTTACTGACACCCCATGAAACCCCCTGAATTAAAACGCCTTAGTGACAGAAACCCCCATGCGAAAACTGTAGGCTTCCCTTAAATCCTTCTGGAGCCCCCTGTGATATTTCTTTAAACCGCATTTAAAACTCTCGAAGAAACCCCTGGTACCATCGAAAACTTCCATTAAGCTATGCTTTCTGATACCCTTCAAATCCACCAAAACGCCATCCCATTGAGAGACCATTAACTTTCCTTAAACTCTACTAAAGCTCTTTGAGACCCCCTAAAGCGTTCTGAGATTCCCTGACCCCTTCCAAAATGCCTTTAAACTATTAAGACTTGAGACCGCCGTGGGCTTCCTTTAAACTAGAGTTGCGCATTATTAGACCTGTCACATGAGTACTGATATTGCACCACCGTCACTGACATTATTGCTGACCGATCAATATAAAGATGGTAATGCCAGGAAATGACTTGATATTGACCCTTTTTAATGATTATTATGTTATTTTGTACTATGCCAACACAGTTAGATCGCTCAAGTAACATTTTGATGACCAATTAGTCTTGTAGAGGTTTAACAGTCATAAAGCTTTATACCTTTCATTTTGGTGTTTTAAAGAACCACTTCTAGTGTTTTTGACTAAGACATGTTATGTCGGCAGTTGTGATGGAAAAACAAAAGCGATGATGACTCAATATAGCTCACCCTTACTTGGATCGCGGTAGGTCTACCCATATCGGTGAATTGCTTACCAATGATAGTGACAGAGTGCAACTCTGCCTGAAATCCCCTGAAATGTCTCGAAACGCTATGAAACCCCACTAAAACTCTCCTGACAACAACACGGCGACAGAGCATTTACTCGACACCACAAACTTGCGGAAGTAAGTTTTTCATCCGAGCCGAACATCAGCGAGAGCGCGACTTCCTACGAAAACCCTTCAAACGAAATGTACCATTGGAACTTCTCTAATCTTCCTTTTCCATGCCATTTCATCGGGCGAAACAAGTACGGGGCCGAAGGAAAACGTCCGGACTATTCCCAAGGGATTATTTAATGTATTCCTCCCGGGATTCCTTAAAGGATTTTTTAGGGATAGCTATCGGTAATATGTATTTTGCAGAAACATTCCCTAAATGTCTGAAAATGGTTAAACGTGTTCACCTGCATGTATAATTAAACGAAGATTCCTCTTCACTTTGGCGACGGTTTGAGCTACATCATTGATGGCTGTTTGGTATACATGGAGCCAGCCGTCGGTACCGTACAATATCCTACAACATACCCTGACATTATCGACTGACGGAGATTTCCTTTAATGGTCATGACGTGAAAGCTTTTGTATTCGGAATTCAGCGTAGCGTAGAAAACATGTCATCGTCAACATCCAATATAAAATACAGACTGATAAATTTATCTAAAACAAATCAGATCCATACAGCCATCCATCTAGTTGATTCATAATTTTTGTTAATCTGCTGCCCTGTCAACCTGAAGAAAAAAATCTACCATTCAGCGTCGAACATGTTTTTCTTGGCATTAAAAATTCCATTAGTTCCTTTCACAAAACTTGTTTTGACAACCGGCAGACCGACTTAGTTAGTAGACTCAATCCGTAAAAATGACTCACTCAACTCTATTCAACTCTATCCGAACCCAAAGACCCAGCCAGTTCTCCCGAGAGATAAAAATGGAACCATGTTCCAACCAAAAACAGAGACATCTTCAGACAGGCTGACAAGACAACACCGAAACCAAACTGCCGTCGCTGCGCTGCTGTGTGCTGGTAGGCCAGCCGAAAAAAGCAACACACATTCATCATCTGCATTAAAATTCTCGTTAATTGATTTAAGCTGTTATTTTATCACTTTGCTTCCTTCGGCAGCCAGCGCGGTCGCTCGCTCTCCTTGTCCCCTGTCGGCGGCATCTTGCGAGGAATTCCAAAACGCTCAAACCCGTGTGTGTGCCCATATGTGTTCACCCAGGCATTCGTCGGACTCCGCAACGACCACCACCAATGTGTGGATTCCACGGTTCGATGGAATTCCAAACTTGCGGTAATAGAGATGGGAAAACTGGTTGAGTTTTGAGAGTGAATCGTACCTGATTCACTCCGAAAAAAGAATCGACTCTTTTGGTCGATTCAGTAACTCATTTTCGGAATTAAAGAAAAAATGCAAATTTTAATAGATATGTGTATATTTCAGAAGATTTTCAATGTTTATGCATGTTTTCTATACATGTGTTTCTCTATAATGCTTCTACTTCAATTGTAGATTCAATGCATGTTGTACTTAATAAAAATAATTTTTTCCACGTTTTTCGATGTGAGCCGGCTTCTCCTTTCCGTACATATCTGCCCAGTTTTAGAGAAAATCCGCTCGCATGGTACTGATGTCGACGGTATGCACAAACGTCTGAGCATAACTTCGTAAAGAGCAGGATACACCGACTTCCGTTCTTGCCACCAAATAACCGGATCACTGGTGCGAGCGAGAAGTGGCTCCGATAAGTATTTGTCGAGCTCTACCCTTGCTGCAACTGTAGGATTTGACGAAGCTTGCTGGGTAGAAGCAATGGCGTCAAAATCTCTCCAAATGCTTGTGGATTCAACAGGTTCAGATGTAGATGGCTGAGGTTCAATTGGAGTATCGTCTTTGATATACTCCAATTCCTGAAGCAGCGACTGGAATGCAGATTGGTAACACTTGTCCTCACTGAATCCATGCTTCTTGAACCGGGGATCCAGTAGTATGGCTTGCGAAACAAGGTCATTTCCTTCTCTTCCGGAAAATCGACTTTCCAGCCCATCCATTAACAGCTGTGTCAATTTCTTGACCATGGGGGGAAGCTTTGTCTCGTTTACAGTTGACTGACGAACATGTTTCATCATAATATTCACCAAAACAGCAGATTTGGAAAGAGAGACATTTTTTTCTGCTGAGATTTCAACCGTTACATCATCGAAAATTTTGAGAACTTGAACAGTATGTTCAATGATGATCCACTCATGGGCTTCCAAGCCCAAATTGGAATCAAGCAAAGCCAAAGTTGAAACTACGGCCCGTTTGTTGGCAAGCAATCGGTTCAACATGTCCAACGTCGAGTTCCATCTAGTCGGACAGTCTTGTTTCAGTTTCAATTTTTGCATGTTCAATGAAACTTGCATTTCATTTAGCTTAGCCAAAGCGTGAGCACTCTTTTTGAAAAATTGAACAATCGACTTGGATTTATCAACAACATTTTTGATGGATGACTTGATGGCCGATTGTACGACCAAATTCAACGTATGTGCAAAGCAGGAAAGATGAGGAACTTTTAACAACGACGCAGCAGCTTTCATATTGGCTGCATTATCGGTTACGAGCGCAATAACTTTCGCTCTGATTTCGAACCGGTCAAAAATTTTCGTCACCCATGCTCGGATGTTATCGGCGGTGTGCCGATCCGAAAACTCTGAGCACTCTAATAGATGGGACTTGATACTTACGTTCTTGTCGAAATAGTGGGCAGTGAGGGCATAGAAGCTAGTGTTAGTAACGCTAGTCCATCCATCGCAAGTCAACGCAACACCTACAGCAGCAGCAAGATCCCGTTCTACATTTGATTTCAATTCGTCATAAACTGTAGGCAACAGACTCGATGTTAAGGTTTTGCGGCTGGGGAGCTTGTAGGAGGGATTCAGCATAGCCACAAATTTCCGAAACTCCTCTTCTTCCACCAGGGAAAATGGTTGGTATCCGTCACAAATCGTTTTGAGGAGCTGAATGTCGATTACTCGAGATTTTTGAGCGGACATCGGTTTGATAACGTCAACAAAATTCGTTATCAGGTCTTGACACCGCTGCTGACCACTCTGCATTGGAGCTTCAGAAATCGTGTTTTTGATTGATCCTGCGGGTTTTGTATCCTTCTCGCCAACTCCGGTTTTCAGGTTCCTCCCATCGCTCGACGACTGTACGTTGGCGGATCCTGCGGTAGGTTCCGAGCGCTGCTCCCGCCGTTCCAAAGCCACAAAAGGATGTTTAGTCTTCAGATGGCGTAGCAAATTACTTGTAGATCCGGCAGAAGTTGCTATCAGTTTGTGGCAGTACCGACATTCACCTTTATTTCCGTCCGCTTTTTGGAAATGGTACCATATTGGGCTGCTGGGGCACTCCATCGCTGACATCGGGTGTTTTGCGTGCTAAAAAAGAATATACATCGAAAAACATCTTTGGCGGTTGCGTTATCAATTGAAACTTACCATGCAATAAAACAACAGCAACAATTATTATTGCTTTTTACCAGAGAATAACTTCTTGTTTAGTGCAAATGTCGACAAAGTAAAAAGCAAAACAAACTGGGCAATCATCTGACAATTTGACATGCGACGTACGGCAAACGATGACTGCGATTCATCTAAATGAAGGAGCTGTGACAGTCAAACCGATTCACTCGCAAATCAATACACTGAGAAAAAAATGTTTCTAACATGGTATTGTTAATGCCAAATCAGATAATATATGTAATTGTAAACGTACATCGCATAATTGTTACAAAATCCGTACAATATGAAATAATATATGTAATGATATATGGAAAATATGTCTCTACTCTCTAGGAGTACTAATTTAATACATGCCAGCTTGTATGTGCTGTACTACTGTACATATATAACAGTCACATAAAAAGCGTTTTTTTTTATAAATATCATTAAAATTTAAAAGAATTATTCAAAAACATATATAAACTCGTAGTTTTTTTTTAATTCCCAAATACGAGTTCTCGATTTGATTATGATTTTAAAAAAAGAGTTTTTGTTTCGGTGTGCACAAATGTTCATCACCATGTTTCCGTTGTTGTTGTTTTTATATTGCGATGTTTTCCGTCGAATCATCGTCAAAGTGAGCTGTCAAGCCAACTCATTCCCGCTCTTTTCGGCAACTCGTTGGAACCGCAATGAACTTCAATGAATCGTGATTCTTTAGAAAAGAATCATGGTTCACTCACTCGATTTTGAGAGTCGATTCTTTGAGTTGATTCGCGAGTGAGTCGCCCATGTCTATGCGGTATTGTGTTGCACATTGCTACGCGACGACCTGTCCCCGCGTCCGCGTACGGTTGAGCTGGTGTGGAGTTATTATGCATACTCAGAACCACCCAACCCACCGCTCTCAAATCAACACAGTTTCTGTCGATGATCATTAAAACGAGACCAAAGCTTCGACCGTCTTTGGCCGAAGCCACCAATCGACCACACACACTTGCCGTACCTACCTACTACAAACGACACATGCGCCCACCATCAATCAACGCCTTATCCCCTGGTTGTCCGTTGAGCAGGGCTGAGGCTGAGGCCCCAAATTCTAATCTCGCTCCAATGGGTTCGAAGACGGCGGCGGCGGCGTCTCGGAAGGCTGCATCCGTCGCAGCGGTGGGTACACGGTGGGGTGATTGAGTCCAATTATTGATAATTTTTCTTCTGATTTTGTGTAACTTCTCCATCGGGGTTAGTGGAGCCTAATTTTTGTGCAAGGAAAGTTAAGCGCGTGACCGTTGCATACGCGCAGAATCATGCATTAAAAAAGCCTGAGATGTAACGAGGTCGACGGATCGACAGAGGGAAGAGGAAAAACTTAAAGTGATGTTTAAGTTGCAGCAATGATCCGTTTGTGGCTGCAAAACCAGGAAGGAGCACAACCAGGACAACCCGGAAGATGCACGCTTAGACACTTTAATATAGCTCAGGTCCGTACAAGTGCATACTGCTAGTTCCTTATAGCAACCGCTGTACAATCACCCAATCCCTTTTTGCGTGCGGTTCAAATATCTCAGTACCCTCGTCAATCAGAAAACATTTATCATGCAATTTCGGATCCACCAGTCCTAAACAGCAGCAGCTCGCAGCAACATAATTCCTGGCAACGAAACTTTCCCGATTCAACGGCAAACCAGCTGAATTGCCAATTTTTATAACAAACTTTCGCTATACGACGTAAGCTTTCGGGTTCTTGAACGGCAAACACTTGCTTCGTCTTAAAAAAAAAACACAGAATGGAAAAATCTGCTGATCAAATACCCAAGAGGTGGGTTCTCGGGTTAAGTGTGGATCAATTCACTAAAATCTCATTCTCTCTCTTCCTTACCTTCGCGGTACACTCGTTAGGGATGACTTCGAGAAGGGAGGGACCGCACATAACTACTTCACCTGCAGCGTGTTACCTTTTGTGGTAACATTATGATATTCCATGGGCTTGCCTGCTTAGTTGGCTTAAGGCTCTCCTACTAACTTTAGCCAATATTGTGAGCCTTCGCACGAAGTAGCCCTAGTAAAAATGAGAGAGATCATCGGGGAGGCAGTTGATATCAACCGCTGAGAGGAGTAACATCAATTAAGGGCAGAGGACAATCCACGGTAAACGACCGTCTCTAGGAGCTTCACCTTAGTAAGGTCTTGGGGTCTTTTTTGACCTTTTCCGAATTTCAATTCGCTATAGCTTTTGTTTCGAAAGGCCTAGAAATGTGAAATTTTCAGACAATTATTTTTTTGTGGAAAACTAGCATTTCCATTCATCCAAAACATTGGACGACCCCTAGGGGAGCTCCCATAAAAAAAAGTTACAAATAAGACCCTGGGGTCATTTTTGACCCCAAACTTTAAACGGCTCTCAAACATCAGTGGCTAGGCCGATTTTGATTTTCTTTGGCCCAAATGAAAGCCACACATGTCTAGTTTTCAAAACCCCCGGAGAGTTCCGGATTTGGTCACTGTGGCCACCGGGAACCTGCTTCAACTGAAAAATGCCGCTTTAGAGACCCTAACTTTGGCAAGCTATAACTTTGCAACCAAACAAGAAATCAGGACCGTTCAAGAATCGTTGGAAAGGTATTCACGTGGACTTTGATTAAAGACATTAATATTGACTAATTCTTAAGAACCGGTTCCGGAAATCCGGAACATCCGGAAAGTAATGTTTTTCACGATAATGTGCTAGAAAGCACATTCATATTATTTACAGGATAGAAGTTTTTGCATCAAACTTCTTTAGGCCATAATACAATCTGTCGAGAACTATTTCTGTATGTTTCTGGTTATGTCCCGTCCTTCTGGAACCGGTTCCAGGGATCCCACAAGATGGCCAACGAGTTGACTGTAACGAAATTGAACGGTTTTCCGCGCTAAACACATCTGCGTTGGTTAACTCATGATGAAATCTCAATAATTTTACATGCTCCATATTGTTGTGATATGAAAAAATATTGTTGGACATTGTGGTCTTATGTGGCCACCGGAGTGACCACCGGAGAAACCCGTATTGAGGGACTTCCATGTTTTTGCAACAAAGATAGGCATTCGACGGCTCTAACTTCATGATTTTTCATGGCCATGTGGCTTCTGGCATTAAAAAGAAGAATTGACCATTCTGGTCCGTTTTGGCCAGCGGAGTGACCACCGGAAAAAATCGCATTGAGGGACTTCCATGTTTTTGCAACAAAGATGGGCATTCGACGGCTATAACTTCATGATTGTGTACTATTTTGACTATTCTGGTCTGCTTTGACTCCGATGGCCACCTGGAGAAACATACTAGGGAACTCCTATGTTTATTTTTAAACGCTCATATTATCTAGATTTATCACCAGAAGCAGTCTTTCGATGGCTCAATTTTCATGCTTCGACACGCGACATATTATCTTTATGCTCAGTCGTTATTCTTATTGTTCAACAAGGTTATTCTGTAGTAGTGGCCATTCATGTTAAAATATACTGCGATTCTTGTAGTCTGATACTGCACTGTCAATGGTAATATGGTTAGTTCGAGAATTGAGGATAGTTTTACTTCGGTTCACAAACAAACCTTTCATCGTATATTTTGGTTAACACCACTTAACGTTTTGGTCGTCTATGTTCACTGTTCTTGAAAATCACATCGTTTCTTTTCATTATGTTTTTAGATATGTTCACATTATTTGTTAGTACTTGATATGCTTTCTCCTTTCTTGCTGGCTCTATTTTCTTATACTTACGTGAAATCAGCTTTATCAGAATGAAAAGTTGTCTTAGTTGGTAGGAGAAGGGCTTTCTTGAGGAAGACAGACAATGTTTCAGTTGAATGAGGGAATCATCAAGTTCTGCACTCGAGGAATTCAGTCACAAATATTATCCATTTAGTGAGTTTTATGAACACTTCGCAATTCTTTAATTTTTTTAATAAAATTAATTCGTCTAGTTGTTTCAACTGGCATACTCTTAAAGTTCTACGGAGGATTCCTTTCGAGTCCGACTGACATCAAGGTATACAATTAATAAAATGTGCATGCTGCCCAGGGGCAGAATTTTAAACCAAGTATCTCATCAATGAAGAATACAGTCTCTCCAAGTTTGCAGAATTCTGAGCTATGAGATTTTCAAATTTGCGTGTTTACTGGTGCCACTTACAGGCAGAATTCTGTCACAAGTGTCCCATTTTGTGCAAGTCTAAGTCATACTGATCAACTTTGCCGAAGACACCATCTTCCTAAGTTATTAGGATTCTGAGCTATACAATTTCTAAAATTTGCAAGTTCACTAGCGCCACCTAATGGCAGAATTGCGAAACAAGGTTTCCGTTTTATGTAAGTCTATGTCATACTGGTCAATTTTGCTGAAGACACCTACTTTCTTAGTTATCGGGGGGAGCGACACTAGTTTTGCTGAGCCGAAAAACTTCAAAAAAAGTCGAAAAAAAATGGTAAACGCCGCCAAGTGGCAGAATTTTGAAACAAGTGTTTATTTTTATGTAAGTTTATGTCATACTGATCAACTTTGCCGAAGACACCATCTTTCTAAGTAATCAGGATTCTGAGCTATGAGTTTTCTAAAATTTGCATGTTCACTAGCGCCGCCAAGTGGCAGAATTTTGAAACAAGTGTTTATTTTTATGTAAGTTTATGTCATACTGATCAACTTTGCCGAAGACACCAACTTTCTAAGTTATCAGGATTCTGAGCTATGAGATTTCTAAAATTTGCATGGTCACTAGCTCCGCCTAGTGGCAGAATTGCGAAACAAGTGTTTATTGTTATGAAAGTTTATGTCATTCTGATTAACTTTTCCAAAGACACCAACTTAATAAGTTATCGGGGGGAGCTACACTAGTTTTGCCAAGCCGAAAAATTACAAAAAAAAGTAGGAAAAAGACGAAAAAACGGTAAACACCACCTAGTGGCAGAATTTTGAAACATGTGTTTTTTTTATGTAAGTTTATGTCATATTGCTCAACTTTGCCGAAGACATCAATTTTCTAAGTTATTAGGATTCTGAGCTATAAGTTTTCTAAAGTTTGCATGTTCACTAGTGCCACCTAGTGGCAGAATTGCGAAACAAGTGTTAATTTTTATGTAAGTTTATGTCATACTGAACAACTTTGCCGAAGACACCAACTTCGTAAGTTATCAGGATTCTGAGCTATGAAATTTCTAAAATTTGCATATTTACTAGCGCCGCCCAGTGGAGGAATTTTGAACTTCGCAACTCATCGTCAGTAAGTTATTGGCGTACCCAATAACTTTTCCGAAGACACTATCCTTTCAAATTATCAGGGTCTTGAGCTGTCGCATATCGTAACGTTTGCTTGACAACCTGATATGGTTTCTGTAGTGCAATTTAGCATCAAACTGTTGATGGTCCCTCTAGCGGCCAAGTTGCCAACTAATCCTATGAACCAAAGTTCTAAATGGTAGATCTTATCAAGCCCTAAAACTTTGCCGAAGAACTCTTAACACACCCGAGATAATATTCCATACCCCCAAAAGGCCGAAAACCTATAAGCTCTTAGTCTCCTATTAAGCGGATTCCTATTGCGCCCCCCGACCAGTGATCTTATAAGAGTCTCGACTGTATATACAAAGTTATAAAATAGGTTGAAAGAGTCTGGCCAGGGCCAGGGATAAAACCCAGTGCCCAGGAGTAATCAAGAACATTAAACATCAAACCACAAAGTCCGTCAAATGAATCAGAGCCTTAATTCAATAAAGCTTTCAACCACAGTATAGTAAAATTTCCACAACTGTCGTATACACAATATTTGCGACGATAAATAAATAACGTATGATGAACATCTAGCTACGCCTCTGACAACATCACGATTGGTAACCCATAAAAAAATCTTGCGCCTCGTTGTTGATCATCATCATCATATGCTCGATCATTATCCTCGTTTCGTTCCAACTACTTTGCGTGGTCTCCCAAAAACCAAACTGTCGTTAATTTATTCTTCATCATCACTTCGTCGTCGTCGTCGTCGCCGTCGCCGTGGACCGAGCCAGTGCCAAAACGGACCAGAATGGTCAATTCTTCTTTTTAATGCCAGAAGCCACATGGCCATGAAAAATCATTAAGTTAGAGCCGTCGAATGCCTATATTTGTTGCAAAAACATGAAACTCCCTCAATATGGATTTCACCGGTGGTCACTCCGGTGGCCAAAGCGAACCAGAATATTCAATTGTTCTTTTTAATACCAGAAGCAACATGTCCATGAAAAATCATGAAGTTAGAGCCTTCGAATGCCTATCTTTGTTGCAAAAACATTATACTCCCTCAATACGAGTTTCTCCGGTGGTAACTCCGGTGGCCAAAACAGACCATTGTGGTCAATTCTTCTTTTCAATGCCAGAAGCCACATGGCCATGAAAAATCATAAAGTTAGAGCCGTTGAATGCCTATCTTTATTGCAAAAACATGAAACTCCCTCAATACGGATATCTCCGGTGGTCATTCCGGTAGCTAAAACAGACCAGAATGGTCAATTCTTCTTTTCAATGCCAGGACCCACATGGCCATGAAAAAACATGAAGTTAGAACCGTCGAATGCCTATCTTTGTTGCAAAAACATGAAACTCCCTCAATACGGATTTCTCCGGTGGTCACTCCGGTGGCCAAAACAGACCGGAATGGTCAATTCTTCTATTTAATGCCAGAAGCCACATGGCCATGAAAAATCATGAAGTTAGAGCCGTCGAATGCCTATCTTTGTTGCAAAAACATGGAAGTCCCTCAATACGGGTTTCTCCGGTGGTCACTCCGGTGGCCACATAAGACCACAATGTCCAACAATATTTTTACATATCACAACAATATGGAGCATGTAAAATTATTGAGATTTCATCATGAGTTAACCAACGCAGATGTGTTTAGCGCGGAAAACCGTTCAATTTCGTTACAGTCAACTCGTTGGCCATCTTGTGGGGTCCCTGGAACCTGTTCCAGAAGGACGGGACATAACCAGAAACATACAGAAATAGTTCTCGACAGAATGTATTATGGCCTAAAGAAGTTTGATGCAAAAACTTCTATCCTGTAAATAATATGAATGTGCTTTCTAGCACATTATCGTGAAAAACATTACTTTTCGGATGTTCCGGATTTCCGGAACCGGTTCTTAAGAATTAGTCAATATTAATGTCTTTAATCAAAGTCCACGTGAATACCTTTCCAACGATTCTTGAACGGTCCTGATTACTTGTTTGGTTGCAAAGTTATAGCTTGCCAAAGTTAGGGTCTCTAAAGCGGCAATTTTCAGTTGAAGCAGGTTCCCGGTGGCCACAGTGCCCAAATCCGGAACTCTCCGGGGGTTTTGAAAACTAGACATGTGTGGCTTTCATTTGGGCCAAAGAAAATCAAAATCGGCTCAGTCACTGATTTTTGAGAGCCGTTCAAAGTTTGGGGTCAAAAATGACCCCAGGGTCTTATTTGTAACTTTTTTTTAGGGACTAAGACCAAGCCCACTCATGGGCTCAATCAAGCGTTTTAACGTTAAGTAGAGCCCCGAACAAAGAAGCGAACCGCACCGGTCGCTGCTAAGTAGGGCTCGAAAGCGAAAAGTTTACGTACGGTTCGTAGCAGGGCTTAGAATATAGAGACACGCAAAGTACGGTCTCTATCCGTAGGCTCGTGCGCTCTCTCGCGTTTAGCTCTCTGGGTAGCGTAAAGAGGAGACGAAAGAACATGAGTATGGATTTGTTGCCAGGTATATAGTTTCTAGAGAATGATTTTCTTGTTTTGTATAGGTAGGACTTTATTTTAGTTTGCATCAAATATTTAAAATTTTTAGTTTTACTTGCTTTGAAATTTTCAACCAAACAATATCATAGATCGTTACACGAATAACACAACAAATTGTCTGACATACAATTGTGATAGAGAGACAATACAAACGCAGGAAAATAATAGGTTTAAATTGACAAGCTTTGCTTAAGTATGTTATGAATAAAGTTTTCCCTTCTTCGCCAATTTTAGTATCATGCAAAACAAAAATGTATTGATTTTCTTATAAAAATAGTTACGATTGTTCATAATCACACCTTTAGTTTTTGATTCGGCCGATCGTTTCGAAACTAATATTTGAAGAAATGTATAGTGATTCAGTGAGTTTTGCTATTTTAACACGTGCATGTTTGAGCCGGGGTTGCTACGCAGCAAGTAAAGTTTGGTTTCGCACATTTAGAAAAATGTCCAAATAAATAACTCGCGAAGTTCGTTCCGACAAGTTCCAAAATTATCGTCATCCGTCGCAGATTCCGGTGAGAAGATGTTCGTATTTTCTAACCCGGAAAGATACCATTTTCATCAATTAAAATAGGCGGTGTGCAGGACTGCCATATTGTAGGTTCCTCGTTATAGAAAAAGCAAGGTGTAGGATGTTAAAATACATCAATTGTTGTATGAAGTGCCAAAAAGGAGAGTGGGCTCATTATGTACTTTGACAAATACGCAGTCTACTTCAAGCGCATAGAATCTGCTTCCAACAAAATATTCATATACCAGCATCCAAAGGATCGCTATATATATTAAGATTTCCGATTGATGCTTTGTAACTAAAATGTTGTAACTGAGTATAGAATTAGCTGAAGTAAAAATACACGTAATGAAAAAAGGTTGCGCAAACTTATCGCAGACTGTTAGAAGACAGCTTCTACTATGACCAGGATTCAAAAATCTTGACCTACGCGAAGTTGTAAAGGAGACAACTACGTTATAAATGTGTTGGAAATGCAAGGGATGTTATTATTCAATAAACCTAATTATTAAAAAGATGCTCAAAATCTCAAATTCAGATAAATTTCTTGCGAGAAAGGCAACATGGATATCGAAGAGATGGATATTATTTTAGATAACAATTCAACCTACAAGTCATACAGTAAGCAACAAACACATAATTAAGAAAAAAAGATTGCTTGAATTCCGAGATTAAATACAATCATACATTATTGAGAAAATAATATCTTTAAACGCACCAAAACTGGTACAAATCTCCAAAGGAATTATTTATTTGAGTTCAATTTTTACTAACAGTTTTCAATCTTTTCCAAAACCCCTTCTTTGAAAACATGAGCACAGATTATTATACTGAATAACATTTGCAATAACACCAGAGAAATACACCAAATATTGCGATGATTTACAAAAGTGCAAAAAACCGATGGTAAGGATAGAATAGAGACCACCGGTGCGCAAAGGCGACCAATCATTATTTTACTCACATGGAAACGAACGGCCGGTGCGACAATGGGTGGATAACGTAATTAAAAATCGTTAACGACGTGCTGTTGCGTGTGTAGTATGAAGCCCACGAGTGGGCTTGGTCTAAGGAAGGTTAAACAATCTACGATGCAAACATATAGATCCAGTGGATCGAGACGCCACCAGGAAAGGGTAATTTCCGTGCCCTGAAGTCATCTTGGTCGGAATTAGAAGGCATCACTGGAAAGTGTAGATATCGAGCGATGCGCAACATCATGAACAGTGAGCTGGCTCTATTGAGCTTAGCCTATCAATTCCGAAGGACCCGGAGCAGTGATCAAGCCCGCCCTTCCCTGGCGTAGAAGGCATTAATGTCTATGTGACCAATCCGTTTGAATCGGTGGCATATGTTCAAGCATTGGGAGGCCGTGGCATTACTCGGACACCTCTCAAACCCTGATTAACAAGGACATCGCTTGCTCACGTGGCTCACCAGATCCATTTCCCCCTGACTGATAAGGCCTACTGATCCTCTGACCGGAGAACCCTGCTCTACGCGGTGTTCCGGCTCCAATGGTGGTTGTGCTCTACTCTGCTGCTGCGGCTATGCTCGGCTGCTCACCGGACGTTTGGAGATCTCGACTTCATGTTCAACCAGCTGTCGTTACTAGTGGCACACGTGGACATTGGTTGTGTGCCTATCACACCTTGATGCCCATTGTATGCCTCGGACCTCGGACCTCGGACTAAAATACAGCTTTGTCTAAAGGTAAAATATTTGGGAGTGATTCTCGATAGTAAACTCAACTGGAACACACACTTAGATCAAATAATAAGTAAGGCCATAAATGCCTTATGGATAAGTAAGAAAACATTTGGTAATATATGGGGACTTGGGCCAAAAATGATCCATTGGATTTATACGGCTATAGTAAGACCCAGAATAACATATGCAGCTTTAGTTTGGTGGCCAAGAACCAAAGTAAAGTATATTCAACAGAGGTTGGAGAACTGCAAAGACTTGCTACTATTTCCACTACTGGAGCTATACGTAGTACGCCTTCAAAGGCGTTAGATGCAATACTAAATATGCTACCACTACATTTGTTTGTTCAATTAGAAGCTGAGAAAACCGCTCTAAGGTTGAGAAGAACCAGAGATCTATTTTCTGGAGACCTTAGGGGTCATCTCAGTGTTCTGAAAGATTTTAAAATCAATTCTTTAATTAATCATGAAGATTGGATGAACAGGCAGTATAACTTTGATGGATTATTCAATGTAACATTTCCAAGTCGCACTGAGTGGGAATCAGGGGGGCCTAATATTCGGCCAGGCTCAGTGGTTTTTTTCACAGATGGCTCAAAAATAAATGACAGGGTTGGAGCTGGTGTTACTGGCCCTGGAATTAACATATCTATATCTGGGTAAATGGCCAACTGTATTTCAAGCAGAAATACAGGCAATAATTGAATGTACTTCAATTTGTTTACGACGTAACTATAAGCATGCAAATATATGTATCTTCTCGGACTGCCAGGCTGCTCTTGAAGCGTTGAAATCTTTCACATGCACTTCAAAATTAGTTTGGGAATGCATTCAATCACTACACGAGGTGGCTAAAAATAGCACAGTTAATCTATTCTGGGTACCTGGGCACTGTGGGATTCAAGGAAACGAAAAGGCGGATTTGTTAGCAAGACTTGGATCTTCAAAACCTTTTTCCAGAAGAAAATTGAATAAATTAAGTAAAATGTATCTAAAGGCCTTTTTCAATCTTTCCTGAAGAGAGTTTGCAGGTAAAGCCGTATGGTTCTTGTCCCTTTGCCCTTGCCCACTTCTGAAGAACTTCTCGTGTGATCCCTCAGCAAGGAGAGTACCGAAGGTATGCAACGAGCTAATCGGTACTCGCTAATACGGGTGAGCTAGTTAAGGACGTAGGGACCACACGTAAGGACGCCATATGCAGACTAGCAGACCTCACTTTGAACGATGCGCTGTCGGTTGGTCCTACCAACAGGTGGTCGAGACCCTGCAATTGAGATTATTACGAAGCGTTACGGCCTATACACAAATTTTAGGATTTTCAAACAAAAGAAGTGAGAGGAGGGAGGAGGGGACCAAAACGAACCAATTTTTGCGGTTACGTAATAAATTGATGCTGCCTTGTCGCAGATCAACATAGGGATACTGCCATTGTGACGCGTAAAGTGAAGCGTGTGCGTATGCGTATGATAAAATGAGAAATCATTTTATCATAACGAGACCACGTCAGCCACAGGCGACTCCAATGCGAGATGCAACCAACGTAGTATGCTTTACACCGGAGTTGAAACGCAATAGCATACGTGATCGTCTTATGTGAAAAGGTTTCATAAACTCCCGGCGAAATCTAGCAGATCTAGATTCTTCGTGAGTTGAACCTGTACTAAAGTTATTTTTCCGCCACCCAGAAAATATCCAAAGCCACCTGTTCAATGTTCATGGATTCAGATCACGGAAAATCATACACACAGTCTGCTAGCCTCTTCAACTTTGTTTTGGATAGTTCCATTGATTGTATACGGAACGATAGGCTCAATCAACGCCTCCGTTTATGACGAAAGTTCCGAAATAACAACTCTGCTTACGGTGGACAAAAATCCCGTCGCGGATGGAAAGGGAATCGAGACCAAATACCAATCGAAATCGCTGGGATCCAAAAAGATAAGTGGCACAAACTACTCAACACAAGATCGGTCTGCCTGCAGTCTCGGAGCTCCTCGACAAAACTTGAAAGGCATTTCCGATTACCAGGAGCTACCAGGATACAGTACCGTAGATTCTCATCGATATGGACCACTTGCGGCTAATACTGCCTTAAAAATAACGGAAAGGTATGGATTTTGCAGTGCAGAGTCTGTGGCGTGTAAATCCAGCACAAAAGCCTGTTGTCTATTAGATGGACGTTACCACACTCGGCAGCATCTGTTCACGGCACAGGTTGCTTGCGATGTACGATAAGTACACGACAATAAAGAGTTGCACAACTGGAGGTCGAATAACCAGCACAGTGCTGGCCCTGGAGCCCTTGAGCGAAGTTCAAACCGTTCAGGGTGCGTTCTCGGTATGCTTTGGAGGCCGTCAACCGATGAACTACGCCTTTCAACACAAATGAGAGAAGAAGTACAGTACCTGATTCAAACTGACACACAAACAACGATGCATCACGAGCTTATTTGATCCTTTGCGATAATTATATCCGTTCATTATACTATACGGAGGAAAGATCCTCACCTCATCCAGGATCCTTAGAGATAAGGAGTTGCATTGGATGAGCGAGTCAGTCAAGATGTTAACACAAAGTGCTGTCGCTGGATTCAACTGATAGAGTACATCTTCAAGGTACGGATTCCGCGCATGAACTCTGAAGACAAATCAGAGGACCTATGACAACTCGGAGCGTTATGTGATTGTGAACGCTAGGAAAGTCGTATGCTGCTGTATGATCCATCTTGGTGATTTTGATTGCTACAAAATCAAAGGTCATTCCGCTGGAGTCATGATCTATTTCGCAACTAGAACTGCAAGGTTCTGTCCTAGGAGAAGGTTGGTCAAAGCTTGTCAGAAAACAAAAACACGATATTCCAATATCAAAGACAGTGTTTTGGACGGACTCCAGAACTACCCTAGCCTGGATTACGGCTGACGTCAGAAACTACCGCCAATGGCTTATTTCAATGGCAATGGGCAATGCATGCAATCGAAGTTGAACCCTGCAGATGAAGCGACTAACGGAAGCTACGACTGACGGAAATCCCAACCTACAGTACCAGTGAGCACTACATGCGAAGCAATACGCACTTCGGCACTGCATCATTCTTCGGTCCACCCACCTTTGGCTTTGACCGTTTCTTCACTTGGGTTTCGGCAATAAAGAGCAACTGCCTACGCGCTCAGATTCCTGCACAGCGCAGCCAAAAATCAGCCGAAAAAAAGCGGACAGCTAGAACAACCGGAGTCTCAGTCTTTCTCAGATGAGGTCTTCGAATTGTCGGACAAGTATAATCGAAAACACATGAGGGCTTGCTTCGTAGATAACATAAACCACAACGTCATGTCATTATCCTCTCGAGGGCACACCGTGTGACGGAGCTTCTTATCCAGCGCAATCGTCAACGTTACTGTCATGGAAATACATAAACCGTTGTCAACGAGTATCGTCAACTGTATAGCATCCTGAGGCTTCGTTTGATGGCCAAAAAGGTGAACCGTGATTGCGCGATATGGACGATCCACCGAGCAAGGCCAGAATTCCCGTCAAAGCAATGACACGACTGGCTCACCATGAACAAGCATTTACGTACCTACACTGGCTAGAGTAGATTACTTTGAACCATTTCTGGTGAAGATTTGAAGATCCTACGTCAAACGATGGATTGCATTATTCACTTTCTTAATGGTCTTGAAATCACCTACACGATGTCAACGGAGTCCTGTATCTCATATTTTCGCCGATTCGTAGGTCGTCAAGGATCGCCTTCTGAATACGTTAGCGAAAACGGAACAAATGTTCAATGTGTTTAACAAGTATAATGATATCAAATAGGCCAGGCCAGTTCTCAGCATTGACTGGAGTCAACACCAAATAGCGACCGATATGTCTGATGGATACTCTTCGCAAGAAGACCGTTCAGTACAGGCAAGTGAAGTGCACGGAAAGCGAGAAGGTATCGGAAAGGAAAGTTCAGACGGTCATTACGAATGCGGAGAAAGCGTCAAAGACGAAGAGGAAGAATAATCGATACTGCGCCGTAATAGCCACAGATGTGAAGAACGCGTTTGACAGCGACACTTTAGAAGCCATTGTCACAGCACTACACAGGTTTCGTGGTCGTGCTGTTAGCGGCGTCAGTCGTTTAGGTGTCTCGTAAGCCTCGGAGTGTGAGCTCGATTCCCACCCCAGTCGGGGAAAACTTTTGGTCATATTCTTTTTTGGGGGGTTTTCAACAGTTTCTTCTGATCTTCTTAAAGAGGTTCCATCTGGATTTCCCTCAAAAGCTCTTGCTAGGACTTCTCGAGAAAGTTCTCCCGGGATTCTCCCAGAGATCCTTTCTGGGATTTCTTAAGGAACACATTTTGAGATTACTGCCGGGGTTACTGTAATCTTTCAAAATTCTCCTAACAGTTTCTATTGGAATACCTTTAGAAGTTTTGTTGGACTTCCAGAAAGTATTCCAGCAATTTCACCCGGGATTCCTCTAGGAGTTCTTTTGGGGATTGTTTCAGGATTTTTTCCGTGATTCCATCAGAAACTCCTTCCAAAATTCCGTTAGGAATTCCTTCCAGGAATTTCATGCGAGATTCCGTCTGCAGTTCATGCAGGGCTTCTTTCTGAGATCCTTCCAAGAATCCTTCTTCCAAAAACCTTCTTCGGAATCCCTCTAGGAACTGCTTCTGGAATTCTTTCAGGAACTGCTTCTGAGATTGCTTAAGGTTTTTTTTTTCTTCCGGAACTGTTTCGTGGATTCCTCCGGGAACTTTATCTGTGATTCCTTTGGGAACTCTTTCCTAGAAATATAGGAACGAACCCCAGGAATATTTCCTAGAGGAATCTCAGAAAAAGCTCCTGGTAAAATTCTGAATAAAACCCAAAAAGAATCTCATCATGAGCTTCTGGCAATACCAGAAGAAACTCCTGGAACAAATTTGAAACCGCGAAGGATCTCTTGGAGAAATCCCGGATGGAAATCCTGTGGAATTCCAAAATGACCTTTTGGAAGAGAGCCCCCGTGCTGCCATTAAGTCATAAATCAGCACACTTTCCCATATACGAACCCCCCATTTTGAATTAAATCAAACCATCCATGGAAAGCTAACGAAATTTATATTAGTCCAAAAGCTGACGAATTTTAGTCCGAACCGTAAACAACAAGGCCACGAAATGTCAAAGACTTAGAAAAAAATATCATAGCAACTGCAGTGCCCTATAAAAAGCAGATGCATAATGAAATGGTTTTCCAACGAAACTGATTAGGCTGATTAGTGTAACGCTTGATGAATCAATATCAAGTGTACGGGTTGCGGATGACGTTTCAACTTCATTTGTAACGTTAGATGCAATGAAGCTGGATGATGCGCTGACGAACCTATAGTCGAACTTGAAGTTTCAGAAGATTCTGCAGATATTGTTCCAAAAAATAAAGAAATTTTGCAAGTATTGCGCAACAATTTGACTCAGTCACCCCTACGTGAATCACCGTTTAAGATTGAAACCCGGACCATAGAATGCTCTTCGCCTTCGAGGATTATCGTTCAACCCGAAATAACTAGCTACTAATTAATTGCCTTTCCCATTTCCTTCGCTGCTGCTACTATACGAGCTTCTGTCTCGCTCGGTTCGTGAGAGTAACGTTCCGAGCGCTCAGCCTACCCATTGTTAATTACCGAAAATAGACAAATTACTTGTCAGATCTCTTTTTTTTTTGTTGGGGATATTTTTTCTTCCAGACTTCGTCGTCACGGGTCTTTTGTTTATGCCCGCCGCCGAGGCTTTTGCTTTCTTCTCATTTATCTCGAGCTGTGGTTTTGTTTACGACATCGTAGAATAGGTCTCTATCCGCTGTCTGGCTACCTACTCTGGCGCGGACTGTTTTCCTAATAAGGGGGAAAATAACATTTTCCCGAAACTGCTTATCTTTCAACGAATGGGATGTGGGGGGAAAGAGTTGTCAGTTTTTTTTCTGTTTGAGATTTAAGATGTTCGGGAGATTATGATACGATCAGCTGGTCGTAAATCTGTCATCAGTGCGTTTTTCCAAGCATCCGAAGCACATGTTAACTATACGTATTACACTGTTCTGTAAATGTAGCGTAACGCATGCATGCAAACACACTTGCCCTTACATTGTGGGAAGGGGAGTGTGTGGCGAATTGAACTTATTGGTCACACAGTAAATTCCTACAAAACAAGATTTTTATAACGGAGAAGATGGACGTGGCCGGCAGTGGTAGTATACATGTCTTTTTAACATAACTCTTTGATTGGATGGATATTCATTCCCATTTCACAACGATAATACATTTCACTAAAGTCTTGTCTTTGGCTTATGGAAAATGATTTCTGCCTTGAAGATAATGATAAAACTAAAAATATTTATATCATTTGAAACATTTTCTCAATTTAGAGAAGTGTTGAAAAATATAAAAATGGATTTGCTCACAAAGAAAAGAAGTTTTAAAAAGCTACCCGTTTCTTTTCATATTTTTTAAAACTTCCTTTTTACGAAGCATATGATAAAAATTAGTGATGTGTGTATTTTAGGCCAATTCGTTTAAAACGAAAGAAACAGTTTAGCGGGCCAGACATTTGCCTGTTCATTACCCCCCTGATTCCCCCTTCCTACAACGTACTGCAATCCATCACTTTTCATCCGCCACATTGCCTCTGCGGAGAACGTCTTAATTTATGGCCCACTAGTGGCGGCGAGGTGCATCCAAGCAAGAGCAACGACGCAGCCAGCGAGACTACGACGGCGGTGGCGGGCGGATGCCCCGTAGAATGTTTATCGAGCTCAGAGCTGGGTCGGGTCGACGAGACTAAATAGTGCAGCGCTCCTGCGCTAGCTGCGACGTCAGTGCAGTGGTGGATTCAGCTGTCAAGTGGTATTTGGTTCAATAGAAGGTATTCTAGTTGCTGCATTATTTGTGCGGGGTTTTGAGTGCGGGGCAGGGGGTGAAAGGGGCCGATTGTGGAGCGGTCATTTGTCTCACCAGAATGGACGAGTATTTGGCACACGAAATCCCTCTCGAGATTAAGAGGCATCTTTGTCGTGGCGGCGACCGAAAGGATGATGATGGAAATCGGGTTCGTTCTGGTGCGATTTTGTTCCCCCTTGCGAAGGTTGTATATGGTGGCATCGTGTCCAAGTATGGTTTGTTTCGAGGGGATTAAAATTAGATTAAGCACAGAGATTGGCTTTATAGCAATGGAGCTCTGTCAGATGGATTGCTGGAATAGAATTATTTCTGCATGTTAGAATTTTATTATGTCGTTCGCAATAAAAGAGGTTATTGTGATTGAACCCATTTTCAGAAGCTCTTATAAACGGCAAGCAGAACAAGTTGGAAGCTCAAAATCAACTATGTATCTTTTGTGCGCAAATGTGGCACAGTGGGAACGGACCTAGTGTGATTATTAAAGCATGTCTGTCACGTCGAATCCCACTGCCGACCATATCACAAAATGTGAGCTCTTCCTTCGGAAGGGAAATAACGCCGTAGGTCCCGCAATCAACTAGCCTAGCGAGCTGTTCTCAACGTGATGTAACAGTAAGGTTAAACTATCGTCATGAAGGAGAGAGATCGGGAGTTTTCTGCTGCTTCGTTTCTTCACTACCTAAGTAACAATGAATGCTGAACATTGAGAGTATTAGCTAAACAATAGCTGGTCATTAGTATCAACGGCTGAACACAATGACAGCTGAATATTGGTCTGAAGTATGGCTTGATCAACTTCTTTATTTAGCAATACATAGATGGCTGAATATCAAGTTGAATAGAATGATATTTATCTGGGCAACCAGCTTTAAAACATACACACACATGCAGAATTAATCATCGGTTAATTTTTGACAGCTGACCCAATCATTGTTTTCGTGAAGTTCACACCGCTTCTTCAGCCTCAATACAGACTTAGTTCTACATATGTTCCTGACTATTTAGATACAATAAGTAGTGATCTTGTTTTCGAGGACATGTATACAATTGTGTGTAGTGTAGGTGCTAAGGTGAGTAACTATGACAGGAGGTCCGAGTTCAATGCCCAGTTTCCCCACAGATTAATTTATACATTCCTAAACATCTCTTCTGGAAAAAGACACAGCTATCGGTTAAAATAGGCTCACGAAAGTGTTTTTATTTTATTTTAAAACAATTAATAAATTAAATTGATTACTGATTAGGCGCATATTAAGCCTTAAATCAGCCTTCCAATGAACCACAAATCAGCTTTTTTATCTGTGTTAACGAGATTTTTAGCCCTAGGCTAGTTCATCTCGGAACGAATCAGCTAAAGATTGAATAAAATCACCAAAATTAGATGTTTAGGAGCTGAATAAAGGATTATATGTGCTCAGCTTTTATCGTAGTAGACGTTGTCGCGAACGGTTGTGTTTTCAAACACAGTGTTTGAAACACTTGTCATGTTTTTCTTTGCGTTCAAGAGAAAAAAAATCTTCCGGTTGTTGGTCGCTTGGAGTTACGCCACCCGTAGAGTTTTCCGCAATCAAAAGTGAACCAACTTCAAATTCCTTATAGTGCTAGAATTGGTTTTCCTGTAGATTTGTGTGATTATACTGGCAGTTCGGGTGTTGCCCGCGAACTGAATGTGGCTGTGCTGTATGTTTCGCTGAATATTGTGTAATCATTTGGTGGCCTGGAAATTTCAATTTGGAGAGCTTCAGAAGTTGGTCGTGGGTTTTGGGTCGTTGCTGCACCGCTGGAGAAATGAGCGTGCAACGTGATCTCGGCAGACTATGAAGAATTTGGTGAGATCTTTATAATTAAAAACGTATATTTATCATTCCAAATACGTGCCAGAAACAAAAATGTAAATATTTGATTCAGGAAGTGTTAATGCATTTCAGATACCCAATTGATATCTGGATGCATCAATGCGGGGCTTACTGTTTCAGAAAATGACCTCAGATGTACGTGAAAGTGCTGTCATACTTGAAACGGGTCGTTGGATGTGCAGACGAGCTATCACCTTCCTTCTCCAGGACTAAAACTGTTTGCGTCTAGTTAATGAAAAAAAAAAGTTAATGTCTGAAAATAAACGCAGACATTTTTCTTCCATAAAAGCACTGCCGGCCAGAGGGTGATGAAATGTATATACATACATACATACATACATACCTCTTGTGCTCAGCTTTTGTCCAAATGAAGGCTGATTTGAATTTTTTTTTTATCTGTATTAACGAGATTTTTAGCCATAGGCTAGTTCATCTCGGGACCCGCCCTTTACTTCCCTTCCGAAGGAAGAACTCACATTTTTTTTTGTGAGTTTGTCTGGAGTGGGATTCGATCCCAGGTCCTCGGCGTGATAGTCAAGTGTTCTAACCATCACACCAGGTCAGCTCCACAGATGATTTAAAATAGTTGGAGAAACGTTTGTACAGCATCAAATTGTTATCTGGGTTGCTACGTTTTGCTTCGTTGAGATCCAAAACTACTCCGACAGATCGGCGATTTCCACAATTTCACCCTTCTTGCGGTAACTTCTTGAGAACTTACTGTACCTTCTGTTGTCAGAGCGTCAGAACACAGAGCATTTCCTCACTTTTTGGTTTTTGATTTTTTATTAAATAACGAAGCTATATTTTCAAAATCGGTTTTCGTACACATGTAGAGGATGGATCAAGGTATCTTCTGATTTTTTTCGTAGTGGAAAATGTTTTTCGTTTTTGCAGAAACCATTTTTGAACGAAATTCCACAAAAAAATGGTTTACGAAAAAATGGAAAACTTTTTCAACACCAAAAAAATTCAGAAGATACCTTGATCCATCCTCTACATGTGTACGAAAACCGATTTTGAAAATATTGCTTCGTTATTTTTTGAAAAATCAAAAACTGAAAAAATGAGGAAATGAGGAAATGCTTCCAGTTTCGCCTTAAGAGGAAGCAAACCATCATCGTTTACTAGAAAATTGAAAGCAGTTTTTTCGCTGAAGTCACAACCAATGGAAATGAAAATTTATCACTGTACCCAAGTAACCAAAAGTTCCGCTTCCCATGGCCATGACAAAATGCACGTTCAAGTTCCGCGAAGTTCAGATAAAGTTCCAAATGGAACTTTCTGGCTGCTTAAAATGCTAACGATGAGCCTAGAACTCATTGTTAGCCTCTTAAGCAGCCAAAAAGTTCCATTTGGAACTTTATCTGAACTTGGCTGAACTTTAAAGCTGCTTAAGATGCTACTCGGAACTTTGTCGGAACTTTTAAGTTCATAGAAGTTCAGTTCAGTAGCATTGTGTTTCAATGAAGATTAAATGTATTTCTTTTACAGAAAACATACACGAGCATACACGAATAAAAGACAAGTATGAATTTATCAAATCAATGAATACTAGACTTGAGCAAAAAAAAAAACTAAATTGCCGCCCATCAGATTGGAACTGATAGTCGCTGCGTGAGAACCCTACGCTCTATCACAGTACTACAATTGCGTTTGAATGAACAGCAGCTAAAGTCTGACTTGAATCGATTTTCTGTCGGCAGCTAGTTTTGCACATTTGTATAGTAGTGATGTTAGCTTGACTTTGCAAAATGTCTTCAGCAGCGCAGCGGTAAGTCGGCAGGCTTTCACGCAGCAGGATCCAGTTCAAATCTACATAGCAGCGACATGTGTGAAAATGTAATTATCAGAAACAATTTTCGGACATGAATCACAAACCCACCAACAGGGATGTGCTTCTGGAAAACACATTTTTGTTTTTGCATGAATTTTGTCAAAGTTCTGTCAGAAGCTTCTGTCCACGCGCTAATGTGAACTTTCAAGTTCCAAAATTACTTAAAAATGAAGCTGTTTAGAAGGCTAATGAGCAGCCTCGAACGAGCTGCTTAGCTTATAAAGTACACTTTGGTTACTTGGGTACTCTACTCAGCATCTGGATAACAGAGAAATAATTTTCAATGACGGTTTTTGGATTTCTAGCAAGAAAGCTGTTTTGAATAATTGATGATTGCTGATGACTGAATGATGGTTATTTGAGCCTTAAAACTCTAAACAAGGAATCCAGACGAACTCCAGAGGAGCGATATGGAGTTTAGCAGTGCCAAAGATCCACCCAATTCTCAATCGAATCCGCAAATACATGAAGTTGGAGTTCTGTTTCTGTCGGAAATTCCATTACGTACGTCGTAGGGACCTTTCCCGGAACTCCACCATTCCACAGATACCATTGATGACAATGCTGATCAATATCTCTTGTTACCGCCCCGTACGAAACTTATGAAAACGCTGAATAATTTCCTCACTTTAACAACACCGTCCCAAACGATGCTTAACTTTCCGGGTTTGTTTATGTTCACGACCGGAAAAATCGTCCGATACCAGGATCATCCTGTGTGTGTAACTTCTTCTTGTGCCGACAGCTTGCGGATGTAGTCTTTTACATGATACTCTCGAATTTTCTCCAGTAGTTACTTGGAAAACCTTGCTTCACTGCACCGAGATGAACCAACCTCGATAATAGTAGTTTACGCAACAAGGTGCAGAATGACGGTTTTTACAGCACGAGTCGTACATTTATCCAACGAGGCTTGCCGAGTTGGATAATTACGACGAGTGCTGGGAAAATCGAGTTCTGCACCGAGTTGCGTACAACGTTTTTTGCAATTTCATAAATTACCCTTGAGGATAGTTTTTAACAAAACTTTTTCATCAAACTGCACACTGATGTTCATAGCCATGTTTAAGAAAATCTGAACATAACAGGTTATACTGTGCAGTTGTCACAATTTTTCATAACTGCGTCCAGAAAACATCAAGAAGTTGACCAAAACTGAAAACAGTGCTGTAATGGTTCATTACGCAACGCAAATCAGTGCTGTAATGAACCATTACAGCACTGTTAATTTGGTGTGGGAAAGTAGGCCATTTCCTGTCAGATTTGCGTGAGATAAAACAGCCTATTACGATGAGAAATTGCAAAAAGATCTTTTCAATTTATTAATGATACTTTACGCAATGAAGTGCATTCGTGTCAAGGAATAAAGATAATTAGTGGATGAGTCTTTCTCAGATGATTGTGTTACTTCGGGGCCATGGTTCTACTGCCCGATATTTATCCAGAATTCATCGAGACGGGAAGGTTTCATACCTCCTATCTTAGAAGATTGTATTGGATCTCAGTAGGTCCATCAGCTTTCGATATTTACGGTTTCTCGGCAAGTTGAACTCCAAGGCTCTACGATCCATGCAAAAGTAATTCTTGGAAGCCCTATGCAATATACATACATATAAGGTACCCTACACATATGAAACGTAATTTTTCTCCGTTTTTTGTTCTAAAGTGGAACACGGATATGGTAGAAACATCCACATCCGTTTGTGCATCAAGGTCCAAACCTCGCACCATATGTAGTTCCAAGGCATGGATGGTCCCCGAGATTTCTCTTGAAAATACAACTGATTCTGACTGTTATCGTCCTTGACCGTCAGTCCAAGAGAAGCTTAACTGAGATATTTGAAATTGAAATCGACCCTGCAGGAATGCGTACGTATTGATCATGTATTAGAGGACAGGAAAAAAAGTGTAATAAAAAATGTTCACATGAAAGATTCCTGGTTTTAATTATTACCTTTACCGTTTAATTTTCTTATCATATAAACGTCTTCAACGTATACATACCTGAAAAAGAAAAGAGAGAACAAAATTATTGATCTGATTTAATCAACGAGTTATCGAAAAAATCATCAAATATCATATTTTTTCTATGCTGTGCAATTATAGCCAAACCTCTTATTACAAACAGTACAATAGGTGTGGGGTGCTAACAATGACTCTGACCTCTACCTGGTGGTGGTAAAAATGCGAAAAGGATGTGAGATGATCGAAAGGTGGAAGCAGTACTACGACGAACACCTGCATGGTACGGAAAACGCAGACAGTGAGGATCAAGGCAGCGGGAGAAATAACTATATCAGTACAGCAGGGAGCAACTACGAGCCAACTCCAACGTTGAGGGAAGTTAAGGATGCTATAAGTCAGTTGGTAAGGATGGTATCGAAGTTGGACTCATCAAGATGTTGGCACCGATGGAGTGGAAAGGGTCATTTGCTCAATCTACAAGAAGGGTGACAAGTTGGAGTGTGGGTACTTCCAATTTATCACAATCCTGAATGCTGCCTACAAAGTGACATCTAAGAGCATCTGCCGTCATCTCTCGCTCAAAGTAAATGAGTTTGTGGGAAGTTATTAACCCGGCTTCGTTGACGGCCGCTCGACAACGGACCAGATCTTCACCTAGCGGCAAATCTAAAAAAAAATGCCGCGAATACTCCCAACGCATTATCTGTTCATCGGCATCAAGGCGGCGTACGACAATATCGACCGCACAGAGCTATGGAATATCATAGACGAGAACAGCTTCTTTGGGAAGCTCACTAGATTCAATAAAGCGGTGGTGGACCGTGTGAAAAACTGCATAAGGGTTTCGGGATTTATCTAGTTTGTTCGAAACTCTACTATAACAAGAAGATGGTCTCTCGTGGCTGATGTTCAACATCTCCCTGGAAGATGTTTCGCAATACGCCGGGCACAACGGACGAGGCCCGATTTTCACAAAATCCGGCCAATTTGTCTGTTTTGCGGATGACATGGATATTATTGCTAGAACATTTGGAATAGTGGCAGACTTGCACACACAAAGTACATGCGTGCATGCGAAGTACATTATCATATTTCGAACGTATGAATATATTATTTCTGGATACGACTGAGGTTATGTACTGTTACGGTTTGGTTTTGCAGTCTTAAGGGGAATGGAAAACACTAGTTTTTGATTGTTCCCGACGTTTCGGTCCGTTTGGGACCTTTTTCAAGGGTACTAAAAGTTTAATACGAAGTTACAATAAGTTATAATACATTTAACATTTAACATTTAGAAGAGACATTTACCAATCTTGAGGGTTTTCTGGTCAAAAATAGTTTTGCTAAACTCGAAAAGTAATACGTTCGTCTTGGTCTGGATCGGGAGATTAAGGATTTTACTCTTGCATGGTTCCATTCGTATTCATGGCGGCAGTGTTTATAAGTAAAAAAAGTTACGAAAATGAACTAAAATAATGAGAAAATTTAGATAGTACTGACAGTGTTGGTAAACTCAAACTCAAAGTTCACTCATGAACCGCTCCTGCGTGAGCAAACTCGCGCGCGAGTCTGAATCATTTTCTCATGCGCGAGATTTTCATGCAAAATCACGCTCTCACGAGACAAGCGCCGAAATCTCGTTCGCTTGTAAAACGAATCCAAATCAACTTTAACGACATTCGATGTTGTTGTATGCTAGATTTGGTCTTGTTCTATCATATAATCCTAAAAACTTCGAAGTCAATAATAAGAATACCGAGAAATGAAGGAATGAGCTAAATCGTGAGTCAACTCATGCACGATTTTTTCGGCGGTGAGTTTGGCGAGTCAAGAATCGCGCGTGAAACAACTCAACCATGAGATTTGAGAATTTGAGTTTTTACCAACACTGAGTACTGATTTGTTATGACCGGGAAAGAAAATCAACACGATCGAAATTAAACCAATCTAGAGTGCCATGTTGCGAGACCTTGATAATTGTCAAAACACCACAGCTTGGCAAGACAAAATTTGCCGGGACAGCTAGTCTATATATATAAAAATGAGTTTGTAGTCCCTTTGAGGCAACAAAACTGACGAACGGCCGAGCCGATCAGCATGACCCTTGCACGTTTCGATTCGTATTCATGGTGGCTGTGTTTATATGTATAAAAAGTTACAAAAATGAACTGAAAAATGTAATAAAATTGATAAAGTACTGATTTTTTATGAGCTGGGAAGGAAATCAACACGATCGAAATGAAACCAATCTAGAGTGCCGTGCTGCAATGATCCTAACTATTGTCAAACCACCACAATAGGGAACTGCACTGTTTTGATTTTGTATGGGATTTTGACGTTTCTTGGCCTTGTTGTTTACAAAATTTCTGTAAGAGTGAAAGAGAAGGGGAGAATTTCATGCAGTGCCCTATAGGCAAGACAAAGTTTGCCGGGATAGCTAGTAAGATATAAAGATTGCATGTCTTTGCCTGTTGATCTAACAATAAGAGATGCTTGATAAAGATCCAAATGGGAATCAAAACATGCCTAGAAGCCCAAAAAAGTGAATTCAGCGCCAAATTATTCATGATTAGAAGCTAGGCCAAATTCATCCTAAGTTATTGCGTTGCCTTTACACTTTGAAACACTTCGAAACATGCTACATAATGCCATTTCATTTCACATATGGTTACAGATAATAGATGTGAGTGTTTCAAAACAATTCCGAAATCATCAATCAATCGGTCCTATATATACTTCACAACCAGTAAGTCAGTAAACATTTCAACATTCATTGACAGTTTGCCAATTAACATCCACTTAGTTTAGTCCAAATTTAGATGCCATATAATTGATTCCAGAATACGCGCTGGTAAGGTTCAGCGAAGCTTCTACTCGCGCCAAGTGAAAAGATCACTCGCGTATCTTCCATCCAGCGGGGACGACGACGCATAAGGGGGGAAGCGCCAGCGATGATCTTGAGACAGTTCAACCATGAACGACCGCACCGAATTCGAGCGTGTGATTTGAGAGCAATTTATCTTAATTATCATCATCGCACGCCGCGCCGCCACCACCATCGCATCGGGAACCGGCTGATCTCTTTTGAGTGAGGAACAAGTGCCGGCTCCGGTCTTTCCGATTTCCGAAACGCCCAAGAGAGGGAAGATATAAAAATAAACAAATCAAGAGTCAGGCATCGTATACGAATTACGTAATGCTATAGGGGGAGGGGGGGAGTCTAGCTTAGCGTTACAAGCCATACAAAATATTTTTGGTTTTCATACAAAAAGCGTTACAAGGGGGAGGGGGGGAGTCTGAAATCGCCGATTTTAGCGTTACGTAATTTGTGTACCATGCCTCAGTGGGTAGGAAAGGCACAGTGATGATCCGGGCCACCGGACGGACTGACTACAGGGACGAAGGAGAATGTAAGGAAGAACGATGAACAGTATCTGAAATACTCATTTCCATACCCAACATCTGCAACAAAAACAACAAAAGAGGCATGACTGGCATGCGATGGCGCACGATGATGATCGCGAGTTGATCCTCGGCAACAAACGGAACCGGTACAGAACAACTTCGATATATTGTACCCCTGTGACGCTTTTTTCGAATGACATTTTTACCTGCATTTGAGTTACATTCATACAGCCAGATCAATCACATTTCAGGCCAAACATATCTAAAGGTCCTAGGGTCTTGTACCATTTGGGCAGGTGTACCTATTTTGGGCACTTGGCGCTATAACTAAGTTAATTTCAAACCGATTGATTTGAATTTTTGTACAGAGTTAGATACTGTACGTGCCTAACTCTATACAAAAATTCAAATCAATCGGTTTGAAATTTACTTAGTTACAGCGGCAAGTGCTCAAAATAGGTACACCTGCCCAAATGGTATAAGACCCTACCTGCAGAAGAGAGGCTCTGTTTGGTTTCCCTCTCAGCTGTTTATTTAAATTATGATTGTCACCTTGCATAGAACGATGGCCAAAGTAATCGTCTTTTAATTTGTACTGCAAAAGTAGTTGAAAAGTGTACCATTATATAGCAATAAATGAAAGAGAAAGTGAACAAAGAGAGCCTCTCAAATGCAGATAGGACCTATTGATATGTTTGGCCTTATTTGAACAAAGAACCATCAAGATGATTGCTTTGGATTACCATGTATCATCAGTGTGTAAATGCTGGTTACCTTTTATTGTAGAGTGAGAATGGCTCCAGAACTCTAATAAATAAGGGGAAAGAATAAGAACTGATTATGCAATCGCTCGCCAACTGTAGACAGTGGTTGTATTGGTGAAAATGCGTTATAGATTTACTCTACATAACTCGTATAGAAACCTTTCGTAGGCTTTTATTATGTTTTACTCCCAAAATACAATTGGCAATAAAAATGCTCATTTTAGCGATGTTGCCCTGTAGCGAGTATCGAAAAGGCTCGAAAAAAAGCAACACAATTATGAGCGATTCTCGCTTGGATTTGACTTGGAAAATATCAACAACGAGTAAGGTTGCGCGATCAAGCAAAGAGGCGTATACACTTTTTTCAGAAGCAATCATGATTTGTGACAGCTACATGCCTGCCGGAGCAACACGAGCTGATTCCTGCCATCGTCGTCATTATCGTCGTTCTTGCTGCTGTCGATGTCTTTCAGCCAGGGTCAAACACGCAAACACTACTTACTGTCAGCTGTTTTAGCTTGCGGCTGCTGCAAGACTGTAAATGTTTGTAATTGCCCAATCACTACTACTGGGGATGCAAATACTCACAAGAAATGAGGAATTACTTCATGTGAAATGAGATTGAGCTGATTAGGCTTGTCAGCCTAATCAGTTTCGCCAGAAAACCATGCCTTTTACAAAGGAGATTTCCACTCGACACACTACGTATATCGTCGGTGGTGGCGTTTTGATAAGCTTCGGATCCAAAGGCTGTTTCTCAAGCGACTCGAATACCCTTCTGACTTCGCAAGAAGGTCAAAAACCAACTAGAGCATGGCGGCAAAAATTACGCTAATTAGTTTCCAAGTGCATCTGTCGCCATCGTCGTCATCGTCCTCGTTGCCTTACGGGCTTATCTGCAGTTGTCGTGCGTGTATAAGTGGACATTTTTCACAGCTAGTAAAATCGCAGAAATGTGCTCCCATCATTAGCCAAATCGTTGCAAATTACATCGTCCCGCGCCAACTCCAGCCCCTCAAAATGGCGTCGGATTACTACTTCAGATTCCGAGCAGAACCAACGCCCAAGATGGAGCGTTGTCGAAGTTCCTCCACCACACCACAATTCGTCAGTAATGTTCCGCGTGCAAATGGCTTACGACGACCAGGACCAGCAACTGCTTCGGGCCACCACCGTAAAGATTAATTTCCATAAAATTTTAATTGCAATTCAATGTGCTTAATTACCCACGAAGCTGAAATTTATCGCTTTTGGAGCAATATTCGGTCCCATTCGGCCGTAGGGACGTGTACGATGCGACACGATTTTCCGCATTGCTTCGGTCGGATTTTACGATTGCGATTGTAGGTTAGCTATGTGAAACATGGCGGGTGATCGCTCGCTCAGTTCACACTTCAAAAGGTGTTCCATCCGCTCGTCACTCTATTGTTCCTGCGCGCATCCCACCCATACTTCTGCGTTCTGTGATGTCGTTTTTGCTTTGTTTCGGTGGCCCAAATCTGCGACGACGACGAGAGGGGTCGACCGGCAACGACAACGAATAATTCCTGTCATTATTGGACAATTATAGTTGTTGCTCGTAAAAGTTTACCATTCCTGCTCCGCCGGAATCATTGCCATCGGCTCGGGTCGGGTGGTGCGACGGACGACATACGAGCGTCAGAGCCTACGAGACGGGACCGGATGGTAATTGTTGAGGGAACATCTGTGTCTGTAAAGTGTGGTACCTCTCGGGGCGTAGGAGGTGGTGGACTGTTAAATGGGATCCGTAGCGTAAAATTTTGCATTCAAGACTGGGTCCCACCATAACCAACCAAGCCAACAACAGGATGGATGATGATGAGCATCACTGGTCGCGCACCGACCGACCGGATGAACACTAAAAGTTACGATGATGCCACATATTGCTGAGTTTTAAACCCTCTGAATAAGTGGATGATAAAATTCATGGCTGAATTGATAATGCAATTAATGATTATGTTACTGAATATAGAAGTTGAAGAAATTCTGCTTGCAATAGCGTAACTGTCGCATAAGAATACCTGTCAGTTTTGAGTTAGCAACTGTTTTTGATACCAATATACAAGAAATACACGGGACTGGGTACCACAGAACACAAACCCCATTGTGGTCATTAGCTTATTTCCAGTAGCTCCTTTCCTTCCTGTGCCACGAGGACTGGCTGCGAGTAGCTTTAGGGAAGATGTGGTAACTAACTCCAGCGGGAGCATTGAACAAAGCCCGACGAGGAGCAGTGCTATCATGGTAAAATCAAAGCTGGTTACTCAAGATTTCCATATTTCAAGGCTTCCTATATTGGTACGCCCGAAGGAAATGACTTCACTATTGCGTTTAATTGAGAAATATTTCTGAAAAATCTTTCATGCATTATTATTTCACGAAATTCTGTTATTATCGTGGAAAGGTCATTCTTGCTGGTGTGGGCTGAAAGTCTCTTTAATAAAGACAAATCAATCAATTCTTGCTGGAATACCTTTTATAGGAATTTAGCAAGACTTTTTCTTTTTCTTTTTTAGATATTTCTCCAGGATCACCTACACGAACACCAGCAGAAATACCATTAGAGGTTCTTTCAGGAAACCATTTCTAAAATGTTTCCAGAAACAAGAGTCTCCTGCGGATTTCTTAGAATGATTTTGGCAAGAATTCCTCTATGTACATTTCTTAATGTACAACATATTGCCAGATTTTTTTTCAGAAGTATTTCTTAAAGATTTCTTTTTTCTAATGTTTCTCTCAACAATTCCTGCAGAAAAATCTCCAATATCTCGAAGAATCCAGAAACGATTGCTTCAGAAAACTCCACTACGGACTTTCCAAAAATCCCACCAGCAATTTCTCAAACATTTTTCTTCAAGAATTTCTTGCAAGGTTCCCACAGAAGTGTTTCTCAGATGTTTTTTTTTTTCTGAGAATTAAGGGTGTATCTTACGGTGTTTCTTCAGCTATACTACTAGGTATTTCCCAAGGCATTCGTCGAAGCATTACAACAGAGATAGCTTCAGCAATTGTTTCAGGAATTCCTCTAGAAAATTATTAAAAAATTCTGCTAGGAATTTCAAAATGTATTTTCAGTAGTATTTTAAGGGATGTCTTAAAGCAATCCTCCAGGGATTTCTTAGAAATTCCTTCAGGGACTTCTTGAGTAATGTTTGGACAATTTCTTGTAGAAATTCTGTAAAATCCGTGGAGCAATATTTGAACATTTTCTAAATACATCCCAAGAGATATTTGTGATGGAACAGCAGGAGAAATTTCCAATAAAAATCCTTGTAGGTATTTCTGCAGCAATCACTGGAGGAGTTTCTCAAATAATTCTTAGAGGAACCCTTTCAAGAATTTTCAAAGAAATCTCTGTTGAATTTGCAAAGAAATTATCACAAGAAATTCTGAAAAACTCCATGGAAGCACTTTTGAAGAAATCCCTGAAGAAGTCTCTGTAGAGCAAATTATCTCTTGAAAGAAATTTCAGAAGAAATATCAGTAAGAACTTCTTAACCTTCGAGCAGTCGCGTCTTTGACTACCTGCAGCGGCGCCGCGCTCACGCTGTGTAATACAAGCATACATTTTTCATGGTGCGTGTACTCAGTACACGACGCGACCGCTCCCGGGTTAAGGAATTTCTGAAGAAATCTCTAGTAAAATTGTTAAAATATTAGGAAGCACTCTTGAATAAACCTCTGGAAGAAAATTTGAAAAAAAAAATCCAGAGGAGTTCTTGGAGGAAACCCATAATTAATTTCTTAAGCGGTTCTGGAAGAAAAAACTGCAACAAACTTCTCATGGATTTTTTGGTAAATTTTCTAGAAAAAAATATTGAGGGATTTATAGAAAAATTGCCTAGATAACGTCCTTGGAAGATTTTCTGAAAGCATTCCTCGAGAAATCTGTGGGCAAATTTCTTTTTTTTTTTTGTTTTTTTTTTGTATAGTGACCAGGTTGAGCTGCAGGACAGCTAATAGCAAAGCCTGGACTCTTTCCCAACTTTTCCCCTACTAGGACCAATACATACTCACGATGGACTAGACGATGTCGTCAACTTGAGCAAAGTGTGCAGTAATTAGTATTGGGTCGTAGTAGTTTTTAAAAATACTGTGTTTAAACTATTCCCATCGCACTAGTGTTTTGACCGAATGGAAGCTCCAAAGATGGATTGATAATTGAACAATAGGGGGATTCACTTAACAGCGTAAACTGATTAAACTGATTAAACGTCGCGATCACCAAGGCAATCTTTGATTATTTTATTCGCAAAATCATGAAACATTTCAAATAAGCAGAAAATCATGGCTTACGCAGCAATTTAATCTGTTTAGTGAGTACCCCTAATAATTCAATAATCGAAAATCTCCGTGGTCACTGGACAACATTCAGAGAGAAAAAAGGCTGTCTATGCTAACGCTTCAAAGTACTATTTCTAAGAAATATTACAAAGAAGAGCAAAAAAATATATGTCATAGCTAATTTTTAAAGATTTGATATTTCTGAAAATTATTCGGAAACAGTCCATAATTTTCTAATGGTAATGAATTTAATTGTTCACATAACCTAATCTGTAAGGCTGTAAGTCAACTTATCCTAGCGTCCCCTGTCCTTGGTACTTTCGAATTCATGTGATGAACGATGTGTGTAACGCAGAGACCTCCCCTACCCACTCTTGCGTTACATAAAATTTAACAATTATTGTTAAATTTGAAAAAAAAAAATCAAAGAATGCAAAGAGTAGGTCTATGCAAGCTGAATTATAACTTGTCTTTGACTTGTGATAAATCGTGCAGATAAACTCATAGATAAGCGTCTGCACAGTTCCCTGAAGAAAAAAAACTTTTGAGATATTCCTGAATGAATCTCTGTATCAATAATTTTGAATAAATTTCGTCGGCCTAGGAGAAAATTCCGGAAACAATTCTCGGGAAATACAATAAATACATTAAATTATGAAAGAATCATTGAACGAATTTCCATGGGAATCCCTGTAGAAAGTTTCAAAGGAATCCCTGGAGAAATTTCCGATTAATATTTAGAAGAATTTAGAGCGTAATTCATGGTGGAGTTTTTAAAAGAACTCTTAAGAATCTACCTAAAATAATTCTTGGAGACTTTTTCGAGAAATTCATGATGGAATATCAGAAGAAAGCTCTGGAGAAATTTCTTGAAGAAACTCTGAAAGAGTTTCCACTCTGGATAACTGGCACTGAGGAAGATTACAACTGGTAGTCGAAATACGCGTATCTGTCAAAGAATAAGCAGCATAGGGCGGAATTAAAAGGTACGAAACTGATTACACTCATTCGCATAGGGTATTCTGTTTAGAGAGTTCAAAAAGTCGGTACAAGATAATTTCTGAGAGAATTCATGGATTAATGTGAGAAGAAATCCATATAAGATTTCCATGTTCTTTGAATCCTTATCCAAATTTATGGAGGAATATCATTAGGGCTTTTTTTAAGGAATCTCAAGGGATATTTTTGAAAGAATCCCTGGAGGAATTTCTAGAGGAATCTTTGTAAAAAATTTGAAGAAATGTTTGTTGAAGTTTCTGGTGGAACCATTGATTTTCTTAACCATCATAGGATGAATACCTTGAGCGTGCCTGCCTGGGTGATATTGACCTCATCATCTTACAAGGGTTAAGGAAACGCTAAAAGTATTTCTGATGAAATATGTGGATTAATTATTTTGTTTAAAGAATTATCGTATAGATTCCAGTAAAACTCGTTTGAGGATCATTCATGAAAGCTTTTTAGAGGAATATTTAGAAAATTTCCTGCAGGATTCTCTAACAAAAATTTGTGGATGATTTTCCTAATGGAATTCCTGAAGGATGTTCTAAAGGAATCCATGGAGCAATATCGGATGAAATCCAAATAAGTTTCACAAAAGAGGTTCCTAAATTAATCTCTGGGGAAACCGCTAGAAAACTATGGTAAAAGTTCTAAAGGAAGCCAAGAATTCCATAAGGGAACCAATGGAAAAATTCCTGAAGGATTTATCAGAGCAAACTCCAAAAGCATTCCTGGCAGAGTTTCTTAAAAGTTTCCTGAATGTTTTCTGAAGGAACCGTTGGCATTCCTGGCAGAGTTTCTTAAAAGTTTCCTGAAAGTTTTTCTGAAGGAACCGTTGGAGGAAATTCTGAAGAAATACCTGAAGGATTTTTGGATGAATTTCGGAATGTATCCATACATGGTTTTGAATTCAATCCTTAAATAGTTTTTTGGGGGAATCTCTTAAAAAATTTCAAAGGAATCATTGAAGAGTTTCTGAAGACATTCATAGAGTAGTTTCTGAACCATCCATTCAAGATTTGCAACAGACATTTCGGAAGAATAACGAGTGAAATATTTAAATTATTTCCAGTAAAAAAACTAAAAAAAAAAATCCCTGAAGAAATCTTTCGAATGAAGCTTTGATAGATTACTGCCCACGGAGAAATTCCATAGGTAATACTAATTCACAGCATTTTTGAACTCGTTAGGCTGCTGATCATTCTTAGTGTAGAATCATGCCTGGAGTTCGAAAACGCGAAAGAAAAAAATATAGTAGAGCGGATTTTTTTTTTCGACTTTCCATACAAGGCTGATGATTTGAAATCGATTTTTCTTCTATTCTTAAGCAAAGTTGCCCTCTTCATACACCTACCTCATTCTCCGTAACCAATGCGCCGATTGAGCTAATTTTTTAACTATTATTCGCTAACATCTAATATTTGTATAGTTCGTTGGAAAAAAAATAAGTTGTTTATTTTCTTATTGAAAAATAAAAAATCTTAATATTTTTTTGAAAATTTTGCAAAAATTTAAGAAGATCGTTCCATATACTCATCAATCTGACGCAAAAACTGAATTCAGACGAGCGAACATATCATATAATTAGCTTTCTATTCATAAGAAAAGATTTAAAATTGCTGGAGTACAACGAAAATATTTTAATTTCAGTAAAATCCATATTTTTGAAAACTGTAGAATTCGATTTTTAAGTAAAACTTTAAAACTATCAAATAGAGAACTTAAAAACTACTTGGAATTTTTTGAAGCACGGTCTCGAAATCAGCACTTAATTTTACATTAAAAATGTTGGCCGTCGATAGAAGTTCACGACTTTTGTTTCATTTTGTAAACTAGTCCTCCTCCTCTTCTTGGCGTAACGTCCTCACTGGGACAAAGCCTGCTTCTCAGCTTAGTGTTCTATGAGCACTACCACAGTTATTAACTGAGAGCTTCCTCTGCCAATGACCATTTTGCATGTGTATATCTTGTGGCAGGCACGAAGATACTCTATGCCCAAGGAAGCCAAGGAAATTTCCTTTACGAAAAGATCCTGGACCGACCGGGAATCGAACCCGTCACCCTCAGCATGGTCATGCTGAATACCCGTGCGTTTACCGCCTCGGCTATATGGGCCCTCTTTGTAAACTAGTGTAATTCTTGAATACGCTTCTAAAGAAATCTCGCGACAAATTTCGAGAAAAAAAATTGCCGAGATATTTTTCTTTTTTTTCAAGGGTTTTCTGAAGGCAACTTACTTATTCTCTACATAATGAGGGCACAAAGATTGTAGAAAATTGTAATATTCACATGAGTTATTACTCTATCTTTGTGAGAACGCAGAAATATTAGGAGAGTCACATAGGTAATTTTAGCTAGTAAATCGGTTTACTAGAAACCGAGTACAATATCGGCAAACATGACCATTTTGTATGAAATAGGACCGGTGGTCTTATTGATTTGTTCCACGCTGTATATTCGCCATGATCAACGTCCGAGTATCAGTTCTGGCAGCTTCGAGTCCTGTAGAACATGACCTTGCAGAAACTAGGGGGTTGGTATACAGCCCTGCGAGGCAGCCGTATAAAACAACTTGCGACAGAGAATCAACAGCAGAAAAAAAAAAACAAACCAAGACCAATGCTATCGACCTCTGCGAACAAAAAAGGAATTTGGATTGGAAGCTCAATGCGCGAAATGGAAAACAATAAGCAACCCAATGGCCATTCCGTGTTAATTGAATTATGTGGATTCCCCACACCCAATACGAGCCTTAAATTTCTTAATCTGTTGCTTCCTTCCGCAGCGTGAAACAAACCCCCTGAAACTCCACTTATGCCATAAACGGAAGACGATAACCCCCGAGACTTCCCATTCCTCTAGAAAACTGTTGAGTATTTACCAAATAATTGATCGTAAACGGTTCCCGGGACGGGAGCAGCACCATGCACCAGCCCCAAAACCGAACAAAACCAGTGAAATAGTTACTTGCGTTAAGCTACACAACGACTACAGACGCCAAAAAGGAGGAGAAAATTTCCTTAATTGGATTCAATTTTAAATTCCCGAGCTCGCACGCCGTTCCGCGTCTGTACGGCTTAGCTTATTCCCCAAACTTGCTGCTTCTGTTGTTTCCGAAACCTAATCAAATTACCCGAAATGCAATCAACACGCCTAGCAGTCAGTCAGTAGTGTGTTTCGGCGTCAGCTTCGCTGCGCTTTTGAGCTACCTCCTTCCTTCTATCGAATCAACACCTACACTCTACCTATACCATTCTGTTTTACTTTCGTTTTTTTTGTGGATATGATTGCTTGCTTTTGGGAAAACACTCGAATTCGGTGAAGAGAAAAAGAATTTCGTGGAAGCCCATCCGAAAGCAGAACGAAGCGATTTCCGGATTCTTGGAAGATTGATGAATGGAACGTTTAAGATTCGGGATTTGCTTGGACTATGCGACACGGAGCTCACGGAGCTTAACGATGTTTTACTTTGGGCTGTGGAAGATGATTTCGCACCTTCTTTGATGGTGCAATTTATAGTTTACGTATGAAATAGCCAGGATCTTGCAGGGCACAGATGTGCAGTTACTAACTTCAACGCATCGTAATCTACTTATTTTCATGAGTCTCAAGTTGTGATATTTGCACATAAGCCAAGACCTGTTCACTCAAAAATTGGAGCATGTGAGTGGAGTACAATCAAGGGGTTACATACCTTGCGGGGATAAAAATCGAACATTTATATTGCATAATCTGAAAATATAATAGCTAGACAATACACATCCCGAGTTTCATAAAGATTGAAGCAATAGATCCAAAGTTACAGCCCAATTAGTGTGCACCCTCCACAGGGACAAGGTGAAGCGCGAAACTTTAAACGCAATAGGACAGATCGGTGAAGTACTATGTAGATTTGTAGTAATGAGCTGAATTTTAGTATGGTGAGAAGGTCAATCCTCCGTTTCTGCAATGAAATGGTGCAAAAAGCGTGGGTATTATGGTTGGTTGCCTTATTTGATGCTGTTTGAGCAAAACTTTGGGCAACAATGTTGTTGTTTTCTCCATTTCTTGCAACATAAACAACATAGTTATCCAAAGTTTTGTTCAAACAGCATCAAATTAGGCAAGGAATCATAATACCCACGCTTTTTGTACCATTTCATTGCAGAAACGGAGAATTGACCTTCTCACCATACTAAAATTCAGCTCATTACTACAAATCTAGTACTACACCGGCACGTTCGGCATTATCTCGAAATGTTGCTTTTAAAAAGTGCCGTTACGTTGATCACGATATCTTAAAAACTAGTTGACCGTTGCAATTCTAAGGTTGCAAAGAAAAAGTTTAAGGAGGACAACTGGCTCGGATATTCAAAGCAGAGCGGAGCGGTTAAGGGGTGGGAGGTTTCATAGGGCTTTCGAGGGAGCTTCAGCGGGAATCAGAGGTGTTCCAAGAAATTTCAAGTGGTTTCAGAAGGCATTTATAGGGCATCACAGGCTCTCAGATAAGCTACACGGGAGATAAGGGGCTTTTAGAAGCGCTTCAGGAAGTTTCAAAGCGTTTCAGGGGGGCTTCATAGGCTCTCAGGTATGCTTCACGGTCTGGGTTTCAGAGTTGTTTCAAGGCGTTATAATGCGTTTCTAGACTATTCAGGGTTCCATGTTCCACGAGGTTTCAATGGGGTTTCAGAAGGCTCTCAAAACGTATCAGGAGGATTCAATGGCCTTCACAAAGTCTTAAATGAGATTCATAGAACTTTTAGAGTTATTTCAGAAGCGTTTAAAGCTGTTTCAGGAGGATTCAGAAGAGTTTTCATTCATTTCAAAGCGTTACAATGCGTTGCGTGAAACTTCAAAAGGGATTTAAGGGGTTTCACAGTCTTTCAAGTGAGCTACACTTACAATGCGTTTAATGGCGTTTCAGGAGATTTCCGAGGGGGTTTAGAGTGCTTTCACAGTAGACTTTCGTGGAAGTTTCAAGGGGTTTCAAAGGCATTTCAATCCGTTTCAAGGCGTTCCAAACGGATTCAGAGGGGTTTTAGAGTGCTTCATAGGTTCACGAGGATTCCGGAGAAGTTTCAAAGCGTTTCAGGAGGATTCAGGAGGTCTTCAAAGTGTTAAAAGCTAATAACGCTTGTAGAGTCGTAGTGTAGAGTCTGCAAGCATGAATTTCATTCAAACACATAAGTTATGCATTTAGATCCGATGAGTTATTCTCAAGAAAGTTTTAAGGGAACCTTCAATAGGGTTAAAACAAACTCCTCATCTCTAGCCCCTGAACACGTCATAAACTCCCCTTAACCCTTTGGAGCCGGAGGGATCATATATGACCCCAACATATAAACGGCTGTATAAATTCATCTATTCGATAAACAGAATAGTGTCTTCGGCAATGTTGTTGCAAATTAAGTCCTCTATCGGAAAAAAATGGGAATATTTGTATTTGGGACTTCATTGATAACCTAGAACATCCTGAACACCATGAAATTTGTAAAACGAAACAATTGACATACCAGTTATTCTAAAAGCTGAACTTGGATGTGGGTTACGTTTATATATATATTCATTTAGTCTTCGTGAAGAATATCAAAAGGTGTTTTATATTTTGGGATGTTCTAGGTGTTCCAAACTGTCCTTTAGTGAAGTCCTTCAAATCTACGAGAATAATTTTATGTATTTTCTCCACAAATAATAGCATTGCATAACCTACTGGGATCCGTGAGGCTCCTGACATTTACAATGTCATTTAGAGACACTATAGGGATATTTCCAGGTCAGCCAAACTACCTTGGAGTTCAGAGCTTCAGGTCTACACTCGTAACAGTAGCCATATCTGTTATACTGAGTAACATTGCATAATCAGCCGCAGTTACTGGAGCAATCTGAAGTCTACTAGCTTATTAGAAACCTTTGGGACATTCAGGATTGTCCAAACTATTCAATAATGAAGTTCTTCATATCTATAAGAATAACTTTAAGTGTTTTCACCATAAATAACAGTAATGTATAATCCTTGGTATAATCTGCTGGGGTCCGCGAAGCTCTTGAAACCTCAAATGTCATTTAGAGATACTACAGGGATATTCCAGGCCAGCCAAACTACTTTGGAATTCAGGACTTCAGATCTACACTCGTAACAATAGCCATATCTGCTATACTGAGTAACGTTGCATATTTATCCGTGGTTACTGGACCAATACAAAGTCTACTTTTTTATTATAAAATTTTGGGAGATTCAGGTTCTCCCAAACTGTTCTATAATGAAGTTCTTCAAATCTACAAGAATAGCTTTATGTATCTTCACCATAAATAATTGTATTGTTTAATCTGCTGGGGTCCGCCAAGCTATAGAAGTCTCAAATGTTATTTAGAGACACTATGGGAATGTTTCAGGTCAGCCAAACTATCTATGAGTTCAGAACTTCAGGTCTACACTCGTAACATCAGCTATATCTGACATGCTGAGTGAAGTTTCATAATCAATCGCGGTGACTGGACCAACTAGAATTCTACTATATATTATTATGAACCTTTGGGACATTGAGGGTCGTCCGAACTATCCTGAAGCTTAGCTCTTAACAGTAGTTAGTCTCATAATAAACTTTAGACCGTAATATTTTTTTTAATTTCTTACTATTTGTGAAAGACTGTAATCTGTAATTCCTCTGACATATCTTGAGCCATTTCAAGATAGTTTTGAGATATTCCAGATCAACAACACTACTCTGGAGACCTATGTTTCAGGTCTACACTTGTGATAATAGCTTTTGTCACTATGTTACGTAGTGTTACATCATCCACTGTACTTACCAGAGCAGTTAGAGGAACAATACGCTTAGTTGTGTAATATAATCATCAGTTCCGTCAATAAAACTTTTTATGTTCTTATATGTGTTGAAATGACAGCACATTTCCTTCCGTGTAGCCAAATTCTAATACAGCTACGATTATGTATAATTTTATTTCCCTTTTGATGTGTGCTGCCATCTGTTTGTGACTTAATCTGTCTTGAAATATTTCGGCAAGAGAAAACGCATGAAAACTCGTGGGGTGCATAAGCACAGGCGCAACTAAAAAATAAGCTAATTGCGTCGTAGTTATTTTCCACTGGTCGATTATCATCAGCGAATTTAAACAGCCATACTAATTGGAAATGGAAAACTACCTGGTAAATTCTCGCTCTCCAAAACTGACCAATGAAAAATAAGATTTTAACAAATCCGTACAACTTTGTGCAGTAATTGCGTCTCAGGTTTTAAGTTCAACCCACTTCGAATCGCGTTCGTTTGGTTATTCTGGTGGAGTACGTGCTAGTGCAAGCAAGTGCATTTTGCAGTGGAAGTTTTGAGCTACTATTGAGCTTTGATATCAAATTGTGAATCAAAGTAAACTAAATTCGAAGTAAGCCTCCGCGATTTTAACTAGAATTCTCTTAAATAATTTTATTTGTGTGTTTTTTAGTTGAATTTATCGAGTTCATCAATTTAAATATAATTTGAAATAAAAGTGAATTTAACTAGGAAGGACAGATTAGTCAGGTAAGCTATAGTGAACTATTCGGTGGAAATTGGTGAAATTACAGTTCTACTGCGTTGTCTAGGCAAGTGAAGCCCAACAACGTGGGCGGCTAATTTGGATCTCGGCCAGTAACGGTCATTTGTGGGTGGCATTTTCCACCCAAGTGCTTGCGCATAAGTGACTCCGACAACAACATCAGGAGAAAGTCCGACGAAATCCGGTGGTGCCTGTCCTGGATGCACCACGTGACGACTCGCTACGTCAAGCCGTGAAGCAAAGAGCGACGCTACCAAACGCTCTCACTCCACCGAAGCCGGGGACGCCTTTACCCCGAAGATTGATGCTCACGCGCGAGTCGACTGATCGGATCGGACCATCTGCGTAGCGCAAAGCCACCGTTCGTCGAGGAACATCTTCCGACGCTGGAAAGACGCCTGAGAACTACCGCCGTTGGAGCAACGCCTAGAGTTCAGGTCAGACGTTATTAGGGCCTGTGTAATAAATTTAGGCACATTTGTTTTAATTTGCTCCCATTAGACGTGACGTCACAAAGCTAGGTTTGCCTTGGCTAATATTATAGAATCTAACATTTTTAATAAATTCTGAAATTAGGCTTGGTGCAACTCTTTAAATTCAGCAGTTGCTTTCTTTTTTTAAATCGAATAAAGTTGTTGAAATTTGAATTTTACTTCGAGTTTGGTGCTTGACTTTGCCAGATTTCGGTCGAAAATTTGAAGAATTTTGTCGGAGTTGTTTGAATTTCTAGCTGAGACACTTTTTACTGTATATTTTTTATATTTCAAATAGCGATTTGGTTTCCCTTTCTGATTAGAATTTGGCTGTTGGCATTTCGATTGGGTCCAGGTGGAGTTTCGGTTCGCGAATATAACTGTTGGCCTGCCCTGAGGAGGCAGTCTCTAGCCGGGGTATTTTGACAGAGTTAACGGTCCTTTTTCGAAAGGTGGCGCTTAAGCCGTTGGCTTTAACGAAACGGAACGGAACGTTACATTTGGCGCCCAACGTGGGGCCAGAAAACAGTTAGTTGATTTTGAAATTGGGTTCTGCCCGAGAAATAAACTAGGTTTTTGAATAAATTTTGGTAGAATTTTGAATTTTGTTGATTGAGCACTGAACTGAATAAGAATTTGGATTTTTGTACATATTTTGGCGTATTTTTAGGATAGTTTAGGTTTGATTGGGTTTAGTCTTACATTCGGTAAATTTAAGAAATTTGAGTCTAATTTAAGGACAAATCTCATTCTCAAGGAAGTTTAGTGCTTGCAATCCGTAATTGATTTTTTTTTTCTTTTCAAACAATAATTTACTGTGGTTTTCAGCTGAATTTCATTCTGTGTGTATATTATCTCAATTTTTCTTGAATTTTTTTTTGTTTCTCGTATAGATTATAAGATTTTCAACTGTCAATCGCGTTTTGAATTTCCGACAGTACATTGAATTCTAAAAATCAGTTTCTAGCTTAAAGTTCAAAAATGTCGTATTACAATATTAACGCGAATGCTCTCGATGAAGAAGAACTGAATTACGAGTTGTGTATTCGTGGTTGTTCGGTCGACGGGTCGTTAGATACTCGACGTAGAACGTTGCGGAAAGTGTTGCGAGAAGTTGAAGTGCCCGAAGTGCGTGAATCCGTGCATTCTTTTGAAGATGAGTTTGATGTGGTACCCGTAAAGCTTCAGCAGATTGAGAAACAGATTCAGACAGGAGTTGAGTCCGGAAGCTGGTCACGTTTGGTGCATTTGCATAAAAGACTTCGCCGTTATGGAACGTTTAGTCAGGATCAATTCAACCGGAAGTTCGCTCTGCTGGATGCTGTCACCCGAATGGCTATGACATACTTCAATGTCGATCTGAACGAAATCAGTCAGGATGTGCCCTTGATGACGTTGGTTCCGGTAGGATTGGCCTTAGGAGCTGGTGGTGCAAACCAGGTGCGGGAGGATACTGGAGCTTCGCAGTCACAGCCCGGCCCAACGAACTGGGAGATTCCAAACCCACAACAACTTGGCGCAGTCCCAAAGAAGCAAGCGACGGGTGAGAGTTTAATCCTGTTTTCTCCGGAGCCGCAAGAGGAGTTGAGGGGCATTCCACGACGTCAAACATTCCCGGCAATGAGCGGATACAATCCTGGAGGTTTCGATGAGCCACTGCAACCTGTGAAGGCGTCGTTGGAAGGTACTCCCGAGAGGAATCAATCACCGCAGGGAGCGATCGGCTTTGGAATTGGTGTTTTGGGCACTCCACAGTATCGGACGTCCGTGCAGATGCAGATCAATCGCCCATCTCAGATTCCCAAGATGTGTGGTCAGCCGATTGGTGAAAGTATAGGTGTGAATCGTCTAGCTCAGTCTGGACACGACGAACAGGTGAAGTCGTATGGAATAGTTGGAGCTGAAGTCAAGCAAGACCGAGCACTCGACCATTGTCAGCATAGAACCAGAGATTCCGCTCACGCTTCTCCGGTTTGGCCGCAGCTGTCGTGTCTAGAAGGATCGCCGCACAGGATCAGCGTCGACAACAGGCCTCCGTCGGTACCTAGGGTGGTGACTCATAACGTAGATCCGACTGAAACGAGAATGAATGATAATGAGTACGTGCATAAGTCCGAAATAGAAGGCTACATCCGCAATTACCTGAATCAGATATACCGTAGAGCTTCTAGTGGCCCTGCTGTCCACTCTCCGATAATTCCGAGTCTTGTGGATCAGTTTGCTAATTTGCAGGTTCATGAGCGAAATGCTTCTCAGATGCAGCAAACGAATTTGATTCCGCCGATGAATCGCGTTTCAAGTTTGAGCCTAGACCCTCCGTTGCAGCTGACTAGAGGTCGACCGGAATTGCAGGAACCTGTACGAGTACAAATACCGTTGATTAACGAGAGGATGCCCAATATGTCTACTAGACCAGTCTCTAGAGCACCGTTTGTTGATGAAACGTTTCAGAATCCCAGAACGTTTCCACCTTCGGCAAATCCCAACAACCCCTATCGTACGAGACTCCCACATCAGACGTGTAACATCATCGAAAAATGGCCAAAATTTTCGGGAGATTCGAATCCTGTACCTGTGGTTGATTTTTTGCGTCAATTGGAGATTTTGAGCCGCTCGTATCAGATCACGAACAGTGAGCTGCGTATGCATGTGCATCTGCTGTTTAAGGACGACGCGTATGTATGGTTTACGGCGTATGACAGCAAAATGGATACGTGGGAAACGCTCTTGACCTATCTCAAAATGCGTTACGATAACCCGAACAGAGATCGCTACATAAAGGAAGAAATGCGGAATCGGAAACAACGGCCAAATGAATTATTTAGTGCCTATTTGACAGACCTAGAAGCTATGTCTCAACGAATGATAAGGAAAATGTCCGATGAAGAGAAGTTCGATATCATTGTTGAGAACATGAAGCTGTCGTATAAGAGGAGGTTAGCCTTAGAACCAGTTTACTCAATTGAGCATCTGGCACAATTGTGCTACAAGTTTGATGCTCTTGAGGGAAACTTATACAATCCTCGTACACCCAGCAAACCAAACCTGCTGAATCAACTGGATTTTGAAGACGAAATGCCTGATGATTCGACTGAGTGTGAAGAAGCCGAGTTGTTGGCCATTCAGCGTTCGAAAAATTGGAAGCCGGTTGGAAAATCGCAGCTGACGGTCAAGGAAACGGCAGAGCAAGCCGCTGAAATGAGTTTGTGTTGGAATTGTCGTAAGAATGGTCATCTTTGGCGAGATTGTGAACAGCGAAAGCAGATTTTCTGTCACATTTGCGGAAACCCTGAGACGACTGCATACCAATGTCCACAGAAGCACAATTTGCGTCCAAAAAACGAATAGAATCGGAGAATTCCGGGAACGGTTCTCCAGAAAATTGCAACGAAAATGTTCCCTGTCCCAACTATCGGTACTTCAGCCAAAATTACAGCATTAACACTAAGTTCCAACGTTGTCCACATCTACAGGTCAAAATACTGCATGAAGAGATCGAAGGTTTGGCGGATACAGGTGCTGGGGTTTCGATCATAAGCTCCCTGGAGTTGATCGAGAAACTTGGTCTGCAAATTCAGCGATGTAACGTGAAGATAAGAACCGCTGACAGTACTGAATATACCTGTACGGGATACGTCAATGTACCATACACTTATCAAAACCTGACCAGAGTGATTCCGACCATAATAGTACCGCAAGTGTCGAAGATTTTGATTTTAGGAATGGATTTCCTGAATGCTTTCAACTTTAAACTCGTGGTTTCAGCAAATTCGGAGCAGTTGGATGTACAAACTTCCGAGGACGAGGACGAAGCCATTGACGCTTTGCTGGTGGAAAACTTTAACGCTGATGAAGAACAAATCTGTTTCGAAATAGTTCCTGAAGAAATTTCGGAGCCGATTCCTGTTCCCGCAGAGCCAGATGAGAGTTTAGACATGCCTACAATCGAAGTTCCACAGCAAACAATTCATATTCCAGCGGATTTAGTAACTGAACACGAGCTTAACGCCAACGAACGCCAGGAGTTGTTTGAAGCGATAAGGATATTACCCGCAACCGCTGATGGACATTTGGGAAGAACCAGCGTGCTACAACACAATATTGAACTACTCCCAGGAGCCCAACCCCGGAAGATTCCAAACTATCGTTGGTCACCGTCGGTGGAGAATGTGATCGACGAAGAGATTCAGAGGATGTTGAACCTTGGAGTGATCGAAGAATGTGACGGACCAGTCGACTACATCAATCCGTTACTGCCGGTAAAAAAATCTAATGGCAAGTGGAGAATTTGTTTGGATTCCCGGAAACTAAATTCCTGTACGAAACGTGATGACTTTCCGTTTCCGAACATGATCGGAATTTTGCAGAGGATCCAGAAATCCAAGTATTTTACTGCCATAGATTTATCGGAGTCGTACTATCAGGTGGGGTTGGATGACAGCTCGAAGAATAAAACTGCCTTTCGTACAAACAAAGGACTGTACCGATTTGTGGTGATGCCGTTCGGACTCACCAATGCTCCGGCCACCATGGCGCGGTTAATGTCGAAGGTCTTAGGTCACGACCTAGAACCATTCGTTTATGTGTATCTCGACGACATACTCATCATCTCACAATCGTTTGAGCACCATTGCCAACTAATAAAAATCGTCGCTCGACGTCTACAGCAAGCTGGATTGACGATTAACTTGCAGAAGTCGAAGTTTTGCCAGAAAAGGATTCGGTATCTTGGCTACGTATTATCGGAGGACGGCTTGTCGATGGATACGTCAAAAATACAACCGATCATTGACTACGCGATACTCCAGACGGTCAAAGATGTGAGAAGGCTCTTAGGACTCGCCGGCTTCTATCAGAAGTTTATACGTAACTACTCGGAAATAACGACGCCCATAACGAACCTTCTAAAGAAGGATCGTAAGAAATTTCATTGGACGGAAGAAGCGAACTTAGCTCTGGAAAAGTTGAAGAACGCATTGATTTCTGCTCCCATACTGGCGAATCCAGATTTTCGTTTGCCGTTCGTAATTGAGACAGACAGTTCGGATATTGCTATAGGTGCCGTATTAGTCCAGAATCAGGAAGGAGAACGGAAGAGTATAGCGTATTTTTCCAAGAAATTATCGAGCACGCAAAGGAGGTACAGTGCAACTGAAAGAGAGTGCTTGGCGGTACTGCTTAGTATTGAAAATTTTAAACATTTCGTGGAAGGCAGTCAGTTTGTCGTTCAGACAGACGCCATGAGTCTGACCTTCCTTAAAACGATGTCCATTGAATCGAAATCACCCCGTATTGCCAGATGGGCGCTCAAACTTTCAAAATATGACATCACTTTGCAGTATAAGAAGGGTTCGGAAAATATTCCTGCTGATTGCTTGTCTAGGAGCGTGAATCAGGTTGATGTTGACCTCCCTGATCCCTACATCGCTGGGTTGAGGTCTCAGATTAAGAAGTTTCCTGAACGCTTTCCGGATTTCAAAACATCGGACGACAACGTATTCAAATACGTTACCAACTCTTCTACGATTGAGGACCCTGCATATAAATGGAAGCAAGTAGTACCATTTCGCGACAGAATCCACGTCGTAAAGGAAATTCATGACCAAGCGCATTTAGGCTATCTCAAAACGTTAGCCAAAGTTCGTGAAAGATACTACTGGCCGAGGATGTCATCGGATATAAAAAGGTTTTGCACTGCGTGTCAGATCTGCAAGGAGTCTAAAACACCAAACGTCAACGTTCGACCTTTATGCGGAAAACCGAAATTATGTAGTCGACCGTGGGAAATGATATCACTCGACTTTTTGGGACCATATCCACGCTCAAAGAAAGGAAACGTCTGGATCTTGGTCGTATGCGATTTCTTTTCGAAATTTGTCCTCGTACAATGCCTCCGTAATGCAACTGCTCCTGCCGTATGTACGTTTCTGGAAACAAACGTATTTACTCTGTTTGGAACGCCATCGGTGTGTATTTCGGATAACGCACAAGTTTTTAAATCTGGATTGTTCCAAAAACTTCTCGAGAAATATGGAGTTTCTCATTGGAATCTTGCGATTTATCATCCAAGCCCCAACCCAACGGAACGCGTGAATCGTGTGATAGTAACTGCCATCAGATGTGCCCTCAATAAACAGACTAACCACAAGGATTGGGACGAGTCCATCCATACCATCGCTATGGCCATCAGGAACAGCGTGCACGATAGTACTGGCTATACACCATACTTTGTGAATTTCGGAAGAAACATGATTAGCCATGGTCGTGAGTATGAGCAAATTCGAGATTTGGGAAGTGGGGAAGATTATCAACCCCCGCAGTTGAACGAAAATATGCGGAAATTGTTTGAAATTGTTCGAAACAATCTTCAAAAGGCCTACGAGAAGTATTCCCATTCGTACAACCTCAGAGCGAATACGCGGCATCAATTTCAGGAAGGGGATGTCATCTACAGGAAACATGTACATCTCTCGGATAAAACTAAGGATTTTGTTGGGAAGTTTGGTACGAAATTCTCTCAAGCGCGAATCCGGGAAAAATTAGGAACCAATACGTACATTTTGGAAGATCTGGAAGGTCATAGAATACCTGGAACCTTCCATGGCTCGTTCCTGAAACGGGCGTGAAAAGAGAACAGATCTTCAACCGGTAAGACCAGCTATGACTGTGCTAGTACCGGCTAGCACATACACCAATCTTCCTTTGAAAATACGCTTCTATGCGGTGTTACGGTTCATCGTCACGTACCGAGATGTCCAGTAGGTTTCCTCGTACGTTGATCGTTATCAGCTGACTAGATCAGCATGGAACCCAGCTATGACGGCGCAAACGCCTGGTGCGCAGAAACAAACATGCCATGAAGAAAAACTCATCTAGAGGTGCCTAAGGCAACGTCCAACGTTTGAGATGTTCGTATAGATTTCCTCACGTTGTTGACAAACTCACTGAGGACACGAAAACAAGCTATGACTGTACTATTTCCCGGATAGTACATACACGATTCCCCTAAACTCAATCAAACACACTTCGGTGGTGCAACGGTCTCATGATGAGTCGAGATGTCCTTCGGTTTCCTCGTCCATCATTCAAAATCAGCTTCACATACTCAGATGAATGGAGCATAAATTCCAATAAGAAATCGATCTAGGTGATTTCAACCTAATAGCGCTGAGTTTTACTCGCGTTATGGAAGCACAGCTATGTAGATGTCTCAATTGAGCTCGGACCACAAACTCATCAAACACTCATAGAGGAACACTAATCCCATTGGTGAAATGGTAGCTAGTTGAGAGTCAAATACCTTCATGAAATCAGACCTCCTAGTGATCCAAAGTAATCAATGTTCATAATTATTCGCTTAGTCCGTCGTTCCTATAAGAAAAGAAATTGTTTTGATTTGTTGCGTTAGTCAGTTGAGAACTGCAAATACATACCTGCAATAGCAATTCCTCGTCATAACCGTTTCATCTCTCAAGTAAATTTTCATAGCCCGGTTTTATTTTCGCTTTTCTCAATAGTTTCTTACCTATTCGTAATTTCCTCATCAAGTATCATTGAATTAATAATAAATCACTTTCCTTTTGCATCGAATGTTTGTTTTGATTTTTTTCTCTTTATTGGCACTCAGATCCGTTAAACAGTTCTCACGATTATCTCTTTGTACCCGTTCGTGAAAAAGTTTTCGTATTTATTCGTGCATCGTTTGGTAACGCTATGTGGTTAGGCACGGAAAATTGGGCGTGTTAGAATCGGAATAATGAAAACGATTGAGTGAGTAAAGTTTAGTTAGTTTTAGTTAGATATGTTACATCGGTTCAGATATCTCTGAAGTAATATTCGGTTAGTCGGTAATAAATGTCCAAATATGTTTGGAGTAATGTGTCAACCTCGGTTGACATTCGGTTAGCATAAATTCGGTTTAGTTTAAGCAAATGTTTTCCAAATATTTTTGGAGTATAACATTGATGATTTGGTAACGTAAATACGATTTAGAGAAAATAAGTAATTCAAATATTTTTGAAGTACATATTTCGGTTCGGTTTTAATGGAATGTTCGGGTTTTTGAATGAAAAGCGGTATGAGTTGAATATGAGATTGATGAAACACAGAATGAGATCTAGTTGGACCACATAGTTGTCTTAAATGTTTTCGTTTGTTGGTATAAATTAGTAAGCAGTATTTTTTGTTGGTTTTGAGTTAGATAGTTTTATGTCTTGTTTAGAGTAAAAATTTTGAAAATTTTAAAATTTTCAAAATTTTTAAAATCAGTATAAGCGAATGTAATATAATCATCAGTTCCGTCAATAAAACTTTTTATGTTCTTATATGTGTTGAAATGACAGCACATTTCCTTCCGTGTAGCCAAATTCTAATACAGCTACGATTATGTATAATTTTATTTCCCTTTTGATGTGTGCTGCCATCTGTTTGTGACTTAATCTGTCTTGAAATATTTCGGCAAGAGAAAACGCATGAAAACTCGTGGGGTGCATAAGCACAGGCGCAACTAAAAAAATAAGCTAATTGCGTCGTAGTTATTTTCCACTGGTCGATTATCATCAGCGAATTTAAACAGCCATACTAATTGGAAATGGAAAACTACCTGGTAAATTCTCGCTCTCCAAAACTGACCAATGAAAAATAAGATTTTAACAAATCCGTACAACTTTGTGCAGTAATTGCGTCTCAGGTTTTAAGTTCAACCCACTTCGAATCGCGTTCGTTTGGTTATTCTGGTGGAGTACGTGCTAGTGCAAGCAAGTGCATTTTGCAGTGGAAGTTTTGAGCTACTATTGAGCTTTGATATCAAATTGTGAATCAAAGTAAACTAAATTCGAAGTAAGCCTCCGCGATTTTAACTAGAATTCTCTTAAATAATTTTATTTGTGTGTTTTTTAGTTGAATTTATCGAGTTCATCAATTTAAATATAATTTGAAATAAAAGTGAATTTAACTAGGAAGGACAGATTAGTCAGGTAAGCTATAGTGAACTATTCGGTGGAAATTGGTGAAATTACAGTTCTACTGCGTTGTCTAGGCAAGTGAAGCCCAACAACGTGGGCGGCTAATTTGGATCTCGGCCAGTAACGGTCATTTGTGGGTGGCATTTTCCACCCAAGTGCTTGCGCATAAGTGACTCCGACAACAACATCAGGAGAAAGTCCGACGAAATCCGGTGGTGCCTGTCCTGGATGCACCACGTGACGACTCGCTACGTCAAGCCGTGAAGCAAAGAGCGACGCTACCAAACGCTCTCACTCCACCGAAGCCGGGGACGCCTTTACCCCGAAGATTGATGCTCACGCGCGAGTCGACTGATCGGATCGGACCATCTGCGTAGCGCAAAGCCACCGTTCGTCGAGGAACATCTTCCGACGCTGGAAAGACGCCTGAGAACTACCGCCGTTGGAGCAACGCCTAGAGTTCAGGTCAGACGTTATTAGGGCCTGTGTAATAAATTTAGGCACATTTGTTTTAATTTGCTCCCATTAGACGTGACGTCACAAAGCTAGGTTTGCCTTGGCTAATATTATAGAATCTAACATTTTTAATAAATTCTGAAATTAGGCTTGGTGCAACTCTTTAAATTCAGCAGTTGCTTTCTTTTTTTAAATCGAATAAAGTTGTTGAAATTTGAATTTTACTTCGAGTTTGGTGCTTGACTTTGCCAGATTTCGGTCGAAAATTTGAAGAATTTTGTCGGAGTTGTTTGAATTTCTAGCTGAGACACTTTTTACTGTATATTTTTTATATTTCAAATAGCGATTTGGTTTCCCTTTCTGATTAGAATTTGGCTGTTGGCATTTCGATTGGGTCCAGGTGGAGTTTCGGTTCGCGAATATAACTGTTGGCCTGCCCTGAGGAGGCAGTCTCTAGCCGGGGTATTTTGACAGAGTTAACGGTCCTTTTTCGAAAGGTGGCGCTTAAGCCGTTGGCTTTAACGAAACGGAACGGAACGTTACAGTTGATAAAAGCAACCACTGTAACTTTCAGATGACTAACTAGCTGATCCAAACTCAAGAACAGTTTGGATGACCTAGGATATCCCGTCTGATCTGATACTGTCTATTAACCTTTCAGATGAATTACTGGACATGATAGATTACAAATCGTAGCTTTGTATAGTAAAAGAAGTCACTGTTACACCCGCTGGCTTTGGGATTCAAACTCTAGAACAGTTTGGATGACCTAGGATATCCCAAACGATCTGATTGTGTCTATTAAACTTTCAGAAGGCTTACTGCACATGATAGATTACAAGTCGTAGCTTTGTATAATGAAAGAAGCTACCGTCACACCCGTAGACTTCAGAATCTAAACTCAAGAATAGTTTGGATGACCTGGGCTATCCCGCCTGATCTGATACTGCCTATTGAACTTCCGGAAGTTTTACGGGACATGATTGATTACAAGTCATAGCTTTGTAGTGTAGTAGGCAGTGGTTTATAAAGTAATTGGGTACGTCATAATAAAGAAGGACATGAACTGAAAGCACGTATTTTATTAGTCTTCTACAATTCAGAAGTGGGATAAGACCTTCGTTCTGCCATATGGAGTCAAAATTTCAAGTTGTTCGTCATCAAGAAACTATTCTGACGAGAGAGGCTGGAATAGTTGGAAGGAAACTGAAGACAATACATAACTCTCGAACTAGTGGTGGAGCCTACGTGGTCGAGAGGAATGCCGGGATCCGCACAAGCAGAAGTTTATGGCTGCAACCAGGCTTGGCTTTGGTCGCGATGTTCACAAGCAAGCTACAGTTCTACTCATATGACGTGTCGCCAACGAACATGATGTTAGCAACCATGCATCGTGAACGCAAAGCGCAACGACGCGACCAAGAAGCCAAAGGTAACCATAACGACTTTTTTCGTTATTCAACCATCATCACCCTAGACCATCGGACAGATTGACCGTCATGACCGGTAGTGCAGATCTTGAAATTAAAGGTTTAATTTGCAAGTTTGTTCGCTTGGTAATAACAATTTTTATTTAAATACCTTAAATTTCTATTGCAGATGAGTACTTGCAGTGACAACTGGACATGCCTTTAGCGGAATTGTGTTAATTGAAGATGATATCCGGGTTTGATTATCCAATTATGAACCCGAGATTGGACCATTGGAACCAACGGCTCGCATTTCTATCGCGTTCAAAAACTAGAAAATGATAAGAAATGGGCGGGTAGAAGGAGGGAAGGGGGTGGCCAAACTATGCATTCCCCGAAAACTCCGTTGATTATTACCATTTGCTTAGGAATTAGTGATTCGATCGCAAAAAATAAATCAATATGTATCCAATATTTAAACTGGTATATTCATTGATATCTTCACCAATAAACCGTAAAATTAGTGCCGGGTTAAAAATCGTTAGATTGAACAAGACTTTACAACTATTCAGACAAATTTAAAACGAAATATCCCTTCCAGTTTAATGTTACTTCGCTAGAATCGTTTCAATATTTTTCATTTCATTTATTTAGTTAACATCAAATTCATGATAATACTGAATCAACAGTTTGCCGCCATAATACTCGATTTGCAGCTGCAGCTCTCCAACGTCGGTCACGCCCAACACTCGCCAGATCACGCTCCACCTGGTCCGCCCATCGTGCTCTCTGCGCTCCACGCCTTCTTGTACCAACCGGATGGTTAGCAAACACCAACTTTGCAGGGTTGTTGTCCGGCATTCTTGCAACATGCCCTGCCCATCGTATCCTTCCGGCTTTGGCCACTTTCTGGATGCTGGGTTCGCCGTAAAGTGCAGCGAGCTCGTGGTTCATCCTTCTCCGCCACACACCGTTCTCCTGTACGCCGCCGAAGATCGTCCTTAGCACCCGTCGCTCGAAAACTCCGAGTGCTTGCATGTCCTCCTCGAGCATCGTCCACGTCTCGTGCCCGTAGAGAACCACCGGTCTTATTAACGTCTTGTACATGGTACATTTGGTGCGGGGGTGAATCTTTTTTGACCGCAGTTTCTTCTGGAGCCCATAGTAGGCACGACTTCCACTGATGATGCGCCTTCGTATTTCACGGCTCACGTTATTGTCAGCCGTTAGCAAGGAACCGAGGTAGACGAATTCTTCTACCACCTCGAAAGTATCCCCGTCTATCGTAACATTGCTGCCAAGGCTTGTCCTGTCTCGCTCAGTCCCACCTACCAGCATGTACTTTGTCTTAGCCGCATTCACCACCAGTCCGACCTTTGCTGCTTCACGTTTCAGGCGGGTGTACTGTTCTGCCACCGTTCCAAATGTTCTAGCAATTATATCCATGTCATCCGCAAAACAGACAAATTGGCTGGATTTCGTGAAGATCGTACCCCGGCTGTTGAGCCCGGCTCGTCGCATAACACCTTTCAGGGCAATGTTGAATAGTAGGCAGGAAAGTCCATCACCTTGTCGTAGTCCCCGTCGAGATTCAAATGAACTGGATAGTTCACCCGAAATCCTTACGCTGTTCTGCACACCGCCCATCGTTGCTCTTATCAGTCTAGTAAGCTTCCCGGGAAAGCTGTTCTCGTCCATAATTTTCCATAGCTCTGTGCGGTCGATACTATCGTATGCCGCTTTGAAGTCGATGAACAGGTGATGCGTTGGGACCTGGTATTCACGGCATTTCTGGAGGATTTGCCGTACGGTGAAGATCTGGTCCGTTGTCGACCGGCCGTCGATGAAACCGGCTTGGTAACTTCCTACGAACTCATTTACTTTAGGTGAAAGACGACGGAAGATGATCTGGGATAGCACTTTATAGGCGGCATTCAAAATGGTGATCGCTCGAAAGTTCTCACACATTAACTTGTCGCCTTTCTTGTGGATGGGACAGATTATCCCTTCCTTCCACTCCTCCGGTAGCTGTTCGGTTTCCCAGATCTTGACTACTAACTGGTGCAGACAGGTGGCCAACTTTTCCGGGCCCATCTTGATGAGTTCTGCTGCGATACCGTCCTTACCAGCCGCTTTGTTGTTTTTGAGCTGGTGGATGGCATCCTTAACTTCCCTCAGCGTGGGAGTTGGTTCGTTCCCGTCCTCTGCTGCACCAACATAGTCATTTCCTCCGCTGCCTTGGTCCTCCGTGCCTACATTCTCTTCGCCATTCAGGTGCTCGTCGAAGTGCTGCTTCCACCTTTCGATCACCTCACGTTTGTCCGTCAGGAGGTTCCCATCCTTATCCCTGCAGATTTCGGCTTGCGGCACGTAGCCTTTGCGGGATGTGTTGAGCTTCTGATAGAACTTCCGTGTTTCCTGTGAACGGCACAGCAGTTCCATTTCCTCGCACTCCGCTTCTTCCAGGCAGCGCTTTTTCTCCCGGAAGAGACGGGTCTGCTGCTTCCGCTTCTGTCTGTATCGCTCCACATTCTGTCGGGTTCCATGCTGCAGCATTACCGCCCGCGCTGCATCCTTCTCCTCCAGAACCGCTCTGCACTCCTCGTCGAACCAATCGTTTCGTCGACTCCGTTCTACATACCCGATAGTGCTCTCGGCTGCGTTGTTGATGGCTGCTTTGACTGTACTCCAGCAGTCCTCTAGAGGGGCCACATCGAGCACACCCTCGTCCGGCAACGCTGCCTCAAGATTCTGCGCGTATGCGGTGGCGACATCTGGTTGCTTCAGTCGCTCTAGATCGTACCGGGGCGGCCGCCGGTACTGTACATTGTTAATAACGGAGAGTTTTGGGCGCAGTTTAACCATCACCAGATAGTGATCAGAGTCGATATTAGCGCCACGATAGGTCCTGACGTCGATAATGTCGGAGAAGTGCCGTCCATCAATCAGAACGTGGTCGATTTGCGATTCCGTTTGTTGTGGTGATCTCCAGGTGTAACGATACGGGAGGCTGTGCTGGAAGAAGGTGCTACGAATGGCCATGTTCTTGGAGGCGCGAAATCGATGAGGCGTAGGCCATTTTCGTTCGTCAGCTGGTGGGCGCTGAACTTTCCAATCGTCGGTCTGAATTCCTCCTCCTGGCCTACCTGAGCGTTTAGATCCCCTATGATGATCTTGACGTCGTGGTTTGGGCAGCTGTCGTACTCGCGTTCGAGCTGCGCGTAAAATGCGTCTTTGTCATCATCAGTGCTTCCGGAGTGAGGGCTGTGCACGTTTATTATGCTGATGTTGAAGAATCGGCCCTTGATCCTCAACCTGCACATTCTTTCGTCGATCGGCCACCAACCGATCACGCGCCTCTGCATGTCGCCCATCACTATAAAAGCTGTTCCCAGCTCACGTGTGTTGCCGCAACTCTGGTAGATGGTATGATTACCTCTAAACGTTCGCATCATAGATCCTGTCCAACACACTTCCTGCAGCGCTACGATTCCGAACCCGCGGTCCTTCAGTATATCGGCGAGTATGCGGGTGCTCCCGATGAAGTTGAGAGATCTGCAGTTCCACGTACCGAGCTTCCAATCGCAAGTCCCTTTTCGTCGCTGTGGTCGTCGCCATTGGTATCGGTTCGCATTCTTCTCTTGTTGATTTTCCGGTGCTAGTCTTTTTTACGGCTGGCTCGCAGGGCCTGACACCAACCCACTAACCCAGGGAGCTGGGCTTACCTTCCCGGAAGCTACGGGTTCTGCATTGGCATTTCCTCCAACTACAGTGCTAAATAGCTAGGCTCGAGCGCCAGTCTTCGCCGGGGGTGGTGTTTTTAATGGGCGCCCAGGAGATAATATTTTACCTGAGCTTCCACCCCCAATCGTTTCAATAGCACGTTCTTGAAACTCTCTATTAAATCAACACTTCAGATAGTACACTGAATAAGCGCATTTATGCAATAACAAATGTTAGGAATAGTTATTTTGGCGAAAGCATAATATCAAATGCACTGGAGTTGTACATTATGTAGGTATGTAGCAAACCACAAGCAAATTTTCCTGTAGAATAGATGCAACTGTACATTAGAATAACTAGCCACAGAAGTTCTAGTGTATTCCTATTAATTGTATACTCCAGTATGTTTTACGCACTACCGTTCGAAGAAAATATTAGAAAATGTTCGTTTATATACCTTCCCACTGCAAACTTCATGACCGTCGATTCAGTGGTGGATGACGGTCAAAGGTTAGAAAACATTCATTGACTCCTTCCATGGTAACCAGATACAATCATTCAATGTAAGTTCGTTGCCTATTATTGCTCATAGTCGTTTGAAAACGACTTTGAACGGTGATCAATTCCAAGCCTGGCTGCAACTGTTCAGAAAAGGAGATTACCTACACAGCAGAAACAACTGCATTACAACATCGAAGACTGTGTCATCGAGTTGGAGTACTGAAGATAACTACGTTGGAATGATGGTTCACATCGAGGACGATGTGTAGTGTCAAGTACCGCCGAACTGTAGTAGGCAGTGGTTTATAAAGTAATTGGGTACGTCATAATAAAGAAGGACATGAACTGAAAAGCACGTATTTTATTAGTCTTCTACAGTAGAATTAAAGCAGTTCCCGTTACAACCGTAGGTTTTAGAATCTAAACTCAAGAACAGTTTGGATAACCTAGGATGTACCGACTGATCTGATATTGTCTATTGAACTTTCAGAAGACTTACTGGACATCATAGTATACAAATCGTAGCTTTGTATAATAAAAGAAGTTACCGTTACACCCATAGACTTTAGAATCTAAACTCAAGAACAGTTTGGATGACCTAGGATATCCCTTCTGATCTGATACTGTCTATTGAACTCGCAGAAGACTAACTGGACATGATAGATTACAAGTCATAGCTTTGTAGAATTAAAGCAGTTCCCGTTACACCCGTAGACTTTAGAATCAAAACTCAAGAACAGTTTGGATGACCTAGGATATCCAGAAAAAATATTTCGCATAATATTCTACCGTTTTTATACTATTGACCACCAAAACTACAGGAAAACGTACAAAAAAACTCCAGAATAACGCTTGGAAAAATTCCGGCTTCTCACTGCTGCTCTAGCCAAATTTGATATTTGAGGACCAAACAAATAGCTCGCTGCTGTCTTACAAAAGCTTAATATGATATTTCAGAAGTGCATTTTAAATATTGTTTGATGTAATGATATTTTGTTTATCGTTTTTGTCAGCTTTTGATATCCGCATGAAACCGTATTATTATTAGGATAATAGTATATAACCATGCACAGAATTAGGATAAAAGTATATAACCATGCACAGAAGAATAGTTTGAAGAATAATAATGTAATTTGAATCTGAGATTTAAAAAATAAATTGCTTCCCATGCTGGAATTGGCAATCATATGTTGTCAATAGATAACTATCTTTGTCAACTGGGGGAACTTGCTGATCTATTTCAGTCAAAATTTGAAACAAAGCATAATATAAAACATAAATTTACATAAACCATTGACAGTTACTTCATTATCCATTCCCACCTCGTCTCAGCTACGATCTTTTTTTCCATTCCATCGAAAGCCAATTTTCGATTCCTTCCAATTTCCACTTGACGCGTCGCGTCGTCGGTATCAAACCTGGCATAAATTTCAAGGGAAATTTTATTACTTTGCCCTGAAGATGACGACTTTGCCGCGAACCCTATAACCGGCCCAGCAGAGGTCAGGTCAACCATCATTCCACTTCACTTTGTGTGTGAGGTCGATCCGTCAATCAAGCCGCGCGAATCCCGCCGTTTCCCGCAGTTTTATATCAGCAGCGGCAGTCGGCGTCCAATTTGCCTTTCGTCACGACGACGAGTTCATCGGGCAGACCACCGCACCGGATGTCGGTTCCTCCCAGCTCCAGCAGCATCGGCAATGACCTGCTCGGGAAGTTGATTGCTATCGCTGCAATTCCAATTTAATTCAGATTTAATTTATTGAGCAGGAGCACCAGCCGGCACACCGCACCGCTGCACACTATTCCGACTCAAACGATCGTCGGTGGACGACGACGAGCGTCAAGAACTTTGGAAGAACAACAACCGCACATTTCGCTGCAGCGTCTGCGCTCCGGCCTCGAGCCGCCGGCCGCCGCACCGGTCAATCGAAGGGAACGAGATGAGTTTGTTTTGCCAGGTCAATCGAATCAGAGCAAAGCAAGCCAATTGAAGATTGCTGCGGCATGGCGTCGACGGTGATGATGATGATGATGATGATGATGTGATTGAAAAGGAATTGAAAAATTCTTACCAAGACGGACGACGGATGGACGGGCGGACGCTCGTTGAAACAGTCAGTCAGTCAGTTGAACGAAGACGGTGACTGATGGTGATAGCCTTTTGACCCGCTGGCTCCATTTCTCGCTTCGTCTAGAGCGGAAATTGAGTGATTCGTTTGGAAGATTGTTTGCTTTGGAAGAGGCTTCTGAGGGATGGTATGCAGATTTGGGAGAAGATTTTGCAATTGATTGAAATAAATCAGGAAGACTATAGAGTAAACAGTTTTGGAATTGAATTGTGATGCCTTAAGAAAAAATATATGACTTCATATTTGTCAGCCATAAGTGATTCCAATTCTAGATTTAGAATCCGTAATTCCGATTTGTCCAGGATTTTGTACAGAAACTTTTTGTAATGATTCTGCAGCAATTTCTCACAGAGATTCTTTTTGAATTTAACGTGATTTCTTGTAGAAGTTTCACACGAGAGTTATTGTAGGATTCATGTAACAGTTTCTCTTGACATTTCTTTTCAGAATCCTCTAGAGATTCTCCTGCATTTTCTCTACGAATGCTTCAGGGTAGCACAAAATCTCGTAAAAATCTGCTTGGTTATCTTTTGAAATTCGTTAGAAGTATTTTTGTGGGAATTCCTCAAAGTACCGACCTGACAGGAAAGAGGGTCTTGTACCGACTTTTCAGTGTCCAATGGATATCTGACACTGAGGAAGATTACAAGTGGTAGTCGAAATACGCGTATCTGCCAAAGGATAAGCAAAATAGGGCGGAATTAAAAGGTACGAAACTGATTATGTACACTCGTTGGAAGGAAAGAGGGATTTGCTTCTACAACCCTGAGTGTCTGTTCCGCAGGAGGAGCGGGTCACAACAGTATCTGCCCCAGGTTAGGCGTGGCTGATTATCGTTCGAGTGCCAGTACGGACTTAAAGCAAGCACAATGGTCCCCCAAAATTTCAGGGGGTTGGTGTTAGGCCTTGCAGGCCAGCCGTAAAACCAACAAGAAGAGAAAAAGAAGCAAGACAATAACACGACCCGATCTAATGGCAACGACTCACGCAACGAAAAAGATTTTGCGATTGGGAACTCGGTACCAGGAACTAAAGATCGCTCAAGCATCGGCATACTCGTCTAATGTACTGAAGGACCGCGGAATCGGTATCGTGACGCTTCAGGTGGGTGTTGGACATGATCCATAGTTTGAACGTTATCTGCAATACACGCGATCTGGGAATAGCTTTCATCGTGATGGGCGATATGTACATAGAGGCTTCAACTCTAGGGCCGTTTCATCAACTCAAGCATTTCCAAAGAGCACAGCCCACACTCCGGAAGCACTGATGAAGATAAGGACGCATTCAACGCGCAGCTCGAACGCGAAAACGACCGCTTCCCAAGTCACGACGTCATCATAGAAAACCAAAACGCTCAGGTAGACCAGGAGGAGGAATTCAGACCGACGATTGGAAAGTTCAGCGCCCATTTACTCACAAACGAAAACCTCCTACGACTCATCGATTTCACCGGGTCCAATAGCATGGCAATTCATAGCATCTTTTTCATACATTACCTGCTTTACTATTGTGAGAGTCTTGTACAAGACACTGAAGACGACCTTACAGTTGAGGTCGAAATACGTATCTGTCAAAGGATGCAAATTCTTAGTGGAATTAAAAGGAACAGTATTCAACCCGATTTTCTTTTTACTCACAGCTATTCCACCAAGAAGCCCAAGTTCATTATCGTCTAGAAGACTGTTGGAGTAAGGGCAAAGCTGCCATCAATGACGCAACCGAGAGTACTATCGGTTACGTAGACGCGAGTCGACGGGATGAATGGTTCGACGAGGAGTGCAGAGCGATTTCAGAGGTGGAACATGCAGCATGTTCGGTTGGTAATGCTTCAGTAAGGAACCCGGGGTGCAAGGAAATAAAACTGTTGAGATGATTACCTTTCGTCACCTGTCACCTAAAACGAATGAGTTTGTGGGATGTTTTCAAGCCGACTTCATCGACGGCCGGCAGACAACGGCAAATCCACCAAAAATGCCTTGAATACCAGTTCACAACGCATCAACTTCAAGGCGGCATACGACAATATCGACCGCACATACCTATGGAAAATCAAGGAAGAAAACAGCTTTCCTGGGAAGCTGACCAGACTAATCAAAGCAAAGATGGACGGAGTGCACAACTGCGTTAAGGGTTTTCCTGGTGAACTATCCAGATCATTCAGATCTCGCTGGGGACTGCAACGAGCTAACGATGGTGGGCTTCGTGGCCGAGCGGTTAGCGGCGTCAGTCGTTTAGGTGTCTCGTAAGCCTCGGAGTGTGGGTTCGATTCCCACTCCAGTCGGGGAAAACTTTTCGTCGGACGAAAAATTCTCCACTCCAGTGGCCCGGGTGTTATATGTGTTGTCCGTTGTCAAATGTTAGTATTGTTCAGTCTGTAGAGGCCGCAAGGTCGAAGACGGTGTAATTGTCTTTTTTTTATTATCCTGTTTCAACATCGCTCTAGAAAGTGTAATGCGACGAACCGAGCTCAACATCCGGAACCGAACACGCCAGAATTCGTCAAGAAAGCAACGCTACGATAGACGGGATTATCTTCGAGATAATGGAGGAATTCTTCTACCTTGAATACTTACTGACGACTGACAACAATGTGAGTTGTGAAATATAAAGGCGCATCACTGCAAACTGCGATCAAAATAGATTCTCCCCCGCACCAAATGTACCATGCAGAAAAGGCTAATAAGACGGGCCCGGATCACAACGTCCGAGGCCATATTGTCCCGATCGTTGTGTTGCGTTTTTGTTGCGAAATAGCATCCAAAAGAGTGGATGTGCCATCATTATCCTCTGTGCCTTCTTTCCTTGGACTTCGTAGCGTATCTGCGTGTTCGGACGTTGCCCCGAAAAAAAGCGCCATAAAGTCCTCGTCGTCCTAGAGTGTCGTTATTACCGCTGTGTAGAATCTTGGAGACGATCAGCTGAAGTTGGACACAGTGAAGGCACGTTTATTGAGTGACCAGCAGTAGCGATCGGAAAGAGATAGCAGTTCAATCGTATACGGTGTTTCAAGTGATCAGGATCAGCGAAAACCGGTGAGAAACAAGGGCAATGTTTCATATGCGGTGAAGTTGGACACATAAAATTCTCTTGTCCGAAGACGGAGAATCGACATGGTAAGGCCAAGTTGTGGCCGTGCTTTTGATAGAGAAATAGCAATCGTACTGAATTAGAAAAAAAGAAAGGATCACAAAAAGGTATCGTTCATTGAATGAATCCCGAATCCGGAAGCAATGCAGATTACTTTCAAGATTTAGGAGAGTTCATTGGTGATCTAAAGCGCGAAAGAAGGTGAGAAGCTACCAAAGAAAACCTGATGAAAGAAAATATTGATGGAAGCGGTCGGGTCTGACGTTGTCTCTGGGAAGTATGCTCTTCTTAAAGAATCCAAAGTTCAACTTGCTGTCATTTTAGTTCCCAGCAGCAAAACTTTTACTGATTAGGACGGCCATGGCTGTTCAAGAAAAAGGTGTACTTTAGAGGGTATGAGGTCAGCCGATTGAGGTTTGCTTGTTCAAGAAATCCTTCTATGGCCTCAAGCAATCTCCAGCTACGTTCACGGACAAGTTAAGGAACCCATCACTCGGTCGGAAGCCACACTAGCCCCTCTATCAGCCTCATCTCCCCTGTCAGGCTGGAGGAATACATCCGTCAACTGGACATCTAAGCCTACCGTCGTTGCAAACTCACAACCCACGTATTCATCGCTCGGACGGAAGCCACGCCAGCTTCCTTGTCAGGTAAGACTGGGTATATGTCTGTCCGAAGCAAATGATGCCACACCCGTAACGGAGGTCAAAACCGTTGCAGATAACCGCAACCCACAAGCCACGTACCCATCACTCGGTCGGAAGCCACACTAGCCCCTCTATCAGCCTCATCTCCCCTGTCAGGCTGGAGAAATGCATTTGTCAACTGGACATCTAAGCTTCCCGTCGTTGCAAACTCACAACCCACGTATTCATCGTTCGGACAGAAGCCACGCCAGCTTCCTTGTCAGGTAAGACTGGGTATATGTCTGTCCGAAGCAAATGATGCCACACCCGTAACGGAGGTCAAAACCGTTGCAGATATCTACAACCCACAAGCCACGTATCCATCACTCGGTCGGAAGCTACGCTAGCCTCTTTATCAGCCTCATCTCCCCTGTCAGTCTGGAGGAATACATCCGTCAACTGGACATCTAAGCCTACCGTCGTTGCAAATTCACAACCCACGTATTCATCGCTCGGACGGAAGCCACGCCAGCTTCCTTGTCAGATATCTACAACCCACAAGCCACGTATCCATCACTCGGTCGGAAGCTACGCTAGCCTCTTTATCAGCCTCATCTCCCCTGTCAGTCTGGAGGAATACATCCGTCAACTGGACATCTAAGCCTACCGTCGTTGCAAATTCACAACCCACGTATTCATCGCTCGGACGGAAGCCACGCCAGCTTCCTTGTCAGGTAAGACTGGGTATATGTCTGTCCGAAGCAAATGATGCCACACCCGTAACGGAGGTCAAAACCGTTGCAGATAACCGCAACCCACAAGCCACGTACCCATCACTCGGTCGGAAGCCACACTAGCCTCTCTATCAGCCTCATCTCCCCTGTCAGTCTGGAGAAATACATCTAAGCCTCCCGTCGTTGCAAACTCACAACCCACGTATTCATCGTTCGGACAGAAGCCACGCCAGCTTCCTTGTCAGATAACCGCAACCCACAAGCCACGTACCCATCACTCGGTCGGAAGCTACACCAATTTTCTTGTCAGGTAAGAAAGGCCGGGTATATGTCTGGCCGAAGTCAATGATACTACGCCCGTAACGGAGATTATAACCGTTGCAGATTAGCCTCCTCAATGGACGCTTGGTCAGCAATCATGGATTGTTTCGGGAGTCTTGAACAAAGTAATCGTCAGCTGGACCCAAACCACCGGTAACCCACCTAATCATCGTCTGGTCAGAAGCAGCGCCAGTCTCCCTGTCAGCACACAAGGAACAACACTAGTCTTGCGTGTTTGATACCAGGCACCAAGGAATAATTACTATCATCCCAGAATTATTATAAGTTACTTAGATTTTAAGCTGATATAATTGGTAGTTACTGGTTGCACTTCCTTAAAAGAGAATTTGTCCTCACTGGAAGTGCATATTGATTGTAAAATGTTTTGAAAAGAAGAGTAGGTTTTATGCCTTTGGGAGAAGAGGAACATGAAGAACTTCACTCCCAGGGGCTTTTCCCTGCTCCAAAATAAAAAAAAAAAAAAAAAAAAAAAAAATAAAAAAAAGGAAGGTGGTATTCAACGTGATCTACGTGGACAATTTACTTGCGGCTACGTTAGATTTACGAACAATTGGTATTATCAAGAAACGCACAGATAAGAACTGGAGATATGGAAGAACTTCACAATTATTGTGGCATCAAGGAGCTCAAAGGCGTTGTGTGTCTATTGCTAAAAGCGTTTATCCAGAAAAGCAGATCGCGTTAGAGGATGCTAGTATGTTCGCTGAAACGAAGTAAGTTGTAGTTACACCCGACGACTGACGCTTGTAGCTATTCATATCGTGCACTAGTGGTAACTTCAAGATCTTGATGCTTGGATCAAGACCGGGCCTGTGCTACATCGTTGGCTATTTAACAAGATTTCAAAATGCTGTAGTGAGAGAGGTATAGTCAAGAACAGATAAGGGAACACTATCCAGTAAGAGTTAGGCATCTGCTCCGATAAAATCATGGCATAATGTAAATAAGTTTTAACGTGTTTTAATATAAGTATCCGTTGTAAATATAGCATCGTCCGTTATCAGCCTGCGCGATAAGGAGAGCTGAGAGATGTAGATGTCGGAGTTCAGCCGAAGTCGTGGAGAACCGGAGAAATCATCGTACCTCTCTATCTATGGGTTCCCAACACATCGATCTGCGAGGAGATCGGCAGAAGCAACCAGATCACGGTCCGGGACGGAGCACGTCCAGTATCAATTTTAAAGTGTTTAGCGTAAGAGTAGTTGTTTTTGAGCATTTTGAGAAGGTTTTGGAGATTATTTCGGGCACCGACAAAATTTGTGCCATTGTCGGAAAATTGATCCGTACATCGTCCTCTCCTAGCGATAAAACGTCTTGAGGCTTGAAGAAATCTATCGGTAGACAAATCCGAGACAAGCTCGATGTGCACCGCTTTAGTACACATACAAATAAAGATCGCTACGTACGCCATGACTGGTGGGCGTCTAGGAGCTGGTCTGACGTAGATAGGCCCAAAGTAATCTACACCTGTCTTGAGAAAAAGACGTACAACGGTGACTCGCGATGATGGCAGGTCTCCCATAAGCTGTTGGACAGTTCTAGGTTTGGAATGAAAACATTTCAAAACGAAAAATGGTCAAAAACGCATCCGAACGGCGCTCAATAACAGTTGCGGTCCTGCATGGATTAGTCGCTTATGGTAATATCGTAGTAGCAGTTGGGTTAAATGGTGCCGTGCTGGAAACACAACAGGGTGATTTGCTTTTTCGGATTCCATGGAATGTTTCAGACGACCGCCCAATCGAAGATTCGAAGCAAATTATCCTTGGCTATGAATGGATTAAACCATCGCAACGATGATCCTCTCGGTACGGACTTGTTAGTAGACAGAGCCTTCCATTCCTCTGTGAAGACTTCCTTCTGAGCGAATAAGGGTATCTTCAGCTTGCTGCAGCTCTGTCGTCGAAAGAAATGAGAATTTTTGCCTCTCTGTCTTCGGAACAAGTTCAATGTATGACGAAAACTTGTTAATATACACCTGATTGAACTCAGAGATACCGATGTTTGCAGCGGCGACAGTCATACGCTGCCTTTCTGTATCTTCAACTTCAGTAGAAAATCCGTCTGGTACATCAGCCCAATATTCTTCCTCCTTTTCTAACCATTCTGGTCCTTACCACCAAAATGTATTATTAACGTTCACATACCCGACCCCCGACAACTCATTTTCAAAATGCTGACATTTTGTCAATTTACATCCGATTTTTTTGAAGTCACCCTCAATCGATCATAAATTGGTGCGAGTTTATCATTCTCAAGTAGCCATGTAGTATCCGGAACCATTCCGGAGATATTCCGGATTATACTGGGGTCAGGGGGTAAATGAGGGGTCTGTTTTGCCAAATAGCTAAAAGTGATTATTTCGTGTGTTATTGTGCTTGAGAGGCCTTTTTTTATTTTAAATCACTAACCTAATAGCTTTATTGTCCACTAGGGCACTACGTGAGCGATTTCAATTGACAGCTGCACTTACATTTTTCTACAGCGCCTAGATGTATATTCTTTTCTACTTTATCGAACTGGTTGTCTTTCTGCTGCTTCCACTTTTCTACTTTATGCATGGTAGAAGGATGAGCACAAGGAAGATGGATGGCCGTTGTTCCTTTCCTGTCCGATTAGGGGTCCAATTATGAGTAGCAGTTCGCCGGTGTCCAGGTATCCGGGTCCGTTTGAGCCACGGGGCTCAGAAGAGGGTCAGTGCCAGCCGCTCTCGGGGGAAGAGCAACTGATGAAAAATTGCAAGTGCCGGGGCTGGGAATCAAACCCATGACCATCCGCATATGAAGCGAACGTGTGACCAACTACGCCACGGGCCCCGGCATGCTTGAGAGGCCCTCACGGAACCTGTTCCAGGTGTTCCGGAGCGACCAAATTAGTTGATACATACTTTAGGCGTCTGACTCATTCTCTCGAAATCATGAAGATTGATACGTCACACGGCATGTTTTACTTGCAAACCAGAAATGTACCCGATGACACCCCTGTGTACCCGAATGACCCGAATGAATGACAAATGTGTACCCGATGACACCCCTGTGGAACCTGTGCTAAATGTCCCGGGGAGGCCGTATTAGTTGAAACAGACTTCAGTCTATCGTTTCTGACTCAGTCATTTGAAATCATGAAGATTGATATGTCGCACGGCATGTTTAGGTTGAAACCCAGAAGTGTTCCCAACGAAGCCCTGCGGAACCTGTCACGGGGATCCGGATGGGTCAACTGATTTAAATCTAGTTATCGCAGTTGTATTTCACTGATCGCAACAAAAATTTCGCTGAAAATCGATGGTTAAAACAGAATAACACACGGAATAATTTCTTTTAGCCATTTTGACATCTTCCTGACCCCAGTAGAATCCGGAATATCTCCGGAATGGTTCCGGATATTGCATGGCCACTTGAGAATAATAAACTTGTACCAATTCATGATCAACTAGCTGTCCCGGCAAACGCTGTCTTGCCAATCTTTTGGTTGTTTGACAGCTTTTAAGCTCATTTAAGCACCGCACTCTAGATTGGTTTGATTTCGATCATGTTGATTATCTTCCCAGCTCATAAAAATCAGTAGAGTAAAGTGGGGCAAAAGTTCGAGTGGGGCAAGAGTTTCTTTTGAAGTTTTTGAGCGCAATTCAAATTATTTCTTTCGGGTGTCAAGGTTGTTCGAAACCTTTTTGAAAAAGAGTCTTTCACTCCAAAAATTATGAAAATTGATCAATGTTTCGAAAAGTTATGACAAAATGTTGATTTTTGATCAAAAAAATGTAATTTGCGATGGTTTTTCCAACGCATGGATTGGAATTGTAATGAAATCGAACTCGGTCTTTTATTTTGGGGCGTAACTAGGTATATTTTGAAGATGCATTAGCATGTATAACTTTTTGCAAAAAAGATTTGGAAATCATATTTTACCCATAGTGGGGCAAAAGTTCGAATTGTGGGGCAAAAGTTCGAGTCATGTGGCAACTTCAGGTAAAAACCTAAAATTGTGTAAAATGTACATATAATCTCTGGAATGATGGAATTAGTGAGAAAATGCGATCAAAGTGGAAAAAAATTGTTGTTTTATCTAAAGTTGGCGGAAAACTACTAATTTTTGGTGTAGTCAATTTAACCCTGATTTGGGTAAAATCCAGATCGAACTTTAAAGTGTATTCCAGTTCCAACGTCAAATATTAATTGGTTTCAATTATTTCTATTACCAAAGTGTCAAAATAGTGTGCTACGGTTAGCGAAATCCCACAAACACTAGATTCGAACTTTTGCCCCAGTGGTGGGGCAAGAGTTCGAAAAAGACGCACACATACAAAAGGTGTTGTAACTCAAAATTGAAAAGACATTTGGCGTAACTTTGTTCAGCAAAATTTTGGCTCATGGATAGTAGAATCACCACACGGTATTCATTTATTTTAATTTGCTTCGATTTTATCAAAAACATTGAATTTTCAACTAGGGTCGAACTTTTGCCCCACCTTACTCTACTTTATCAATTTTCCAACTTTTTGAGTTGATTTTCGTAACTTTTTATACATATAAACACAGCCACCATGAATACGAATCGAAACGTGCAAGGGTCATGCTGATCGGTTCGGCCGTTCGTGAGTTTTGTTGCCTCAAAGAAGCTACAAACTCATTTTTATATATGTAGATAGATAGATAGATATAGATATAGATATAGATTGAGGGCGACTTAAAAAAAATCCGATGAAAATTGACGAAATGCCAGCATTTCAAAAATGAGTGGTCGGGGGTCGGGTACGTGATGGTTAACAATGTCTTTTGGAAGAATTCCCCTCGATATGAGGTAAGCTGGATTTTGGACGCCTGGGACGTGGCTCCATCGAGAATTTTGGGTAATGCACTGTATTTTCGAGACTCGATTGGCGACAAAGGTAGACCATGTAGTTGAAGTTGCAGCAATCCAACGAATCCGCCCAGAAATATGATTTGCCCGTGAGCCGAATCGATTGGGCAACCTTCTCGAATACTTAGCTGCGCCGCTAGAAGTGCTCCACATAGCTCCAACATAGGAATCGTTTGGCATTTCAATGGTGCCACCTTTGATCTAGAAATTAGAAGACGATTTTTTACTTTGCCTGCCATATTCTTGCTCTTTATGTATAGGCATGTTCCACATTCTTTTTCTGACGCGTCTGAAAAGCAATGGACCTCCAATGATACAGCTTCTGTGGTCTGTTTTTCTGTGGTATCGCTTCCACTGGACCACGAGTTGGCTTGGCTTGGACGGATTCCTATCGCCAGAATCTATTTGAAATTCCTCTGGAAATCCGCCAGTAGTTCCATCTAGAATTAACCCAAATATTTCATTTTAAATTCCTACAGAAGTTTCTACGGGGATTCCTACAGGATTGAAACCGTGAATCGGAAAAAACTCAAGGAATCCATAGCGGGCTTAACTCAAGATAACCTCATGAAGTTCGTCTACAAGTTTTTTCTGTGTGAATCGTGAATCGTAGATTTTCCTTCTGAAATTCTTCCATGAGTTCCTCCGGAATTTTGCCTAGAATTCATTTTATGAAATTCCTTTCTAAACGCCTACAGGAGTACTCCTAGACATTCTGGGTTCATTTGTGACTTCAAAAGTTTTTCTGGAACTCCATCAGGATTTTTTTTCTGAAATTCTTCAAAGAGGAAATCTTTTTAGGATTTATCCAGGGTTTTTCCGAAGTTCCTTGTGGAAATCCTACAGGAATTTCTTCTGGGAATACAGGACTTCCTTTTGAAAATCCTGCAAAAAATTCTCCAGGAATTCTTCCATGACTTCGTTTTATTGGATTTCTCCAACACCTCCGGCTGGTTTCTCACCAGACCGAATTTGAAATTTCTTCAGGATTTCATACTTCGTTTCCTTCAAAAGTGTCTTCTGGGTTAGAAAGGTTAGGGATGCTTTTGACAGTTTAAGGAATGTATGGAAAATCAATCAGATTAATCGATGCATCAAAACAGATTATTCAATTAAAATATAAAATCCGTGTTACAACATGCCAGTGAAACCCGGTGTGTATCAGTGGAAAACTTAGCGTCAGTGGAAACCGCTAGCGTCGATAATGCGGGAAACATTTACGATGCCGACATTTCCGGATGAGTTTAGGTACATCTGAGTATCAGATACCCTAGATACCCTGAACTTAGTTGTGCTTTATAGCCGCAAACGCTACAATAAAACTAACACTACGACTAAGGCATACCTTCATAGACTATATTCATTTGAAACGATTTTTTCTGCCTCGAATTACGCTAGGCTATCTTTGTTCATTATCTACCAGCTTCAGTTGGCAAAGTTTAATCACCAACCCCTTTGCAAACTCTTCCGCACCAAATGGGCACAGTGCGATGATTTTTCACGCCAAGATGAAAGAGACAAACACGGCCATTTATCAAGGTTTCTCTGGGCCTTGGACGACGACGTACCCGCTCTGCTCCAACATCTCCATCCCCCTGGAGACTCCGCGGCGGCGGCCAAGGTATGGGTTCATTTCCTTGGCCGTAAGTAACTCTGCCTGCTTCCTTCAGTATCATTCTTTGTGACCAGCTACAATGACAAAGATATCTTCCTTCACACCCAGCCCCGAGCAAACGTTTCCAAATCTCACATTACAAAGCGTCCTCCGGTGTTTTGCTTCATCTCGACGCGGCGCGGCGTGGTGGTGGCGGCCAGTTACCCAAATCTTCCCGTTGCGATCTGGAGTGCTGGATGTGCTAAGATGACAAATGGTTTCACCAAACCGTCGTCGTCGTCGCCGTCGCCATCTCCACCATTCTCCGTCATGGTCGTTCTTTTCGGAGCAACATTTTTCCTTTTGGGAGATTTTTTTTCCGCCATCTTCGAGCAAAGGTCCCAGTTGTGACAGCTGGGAAAATGTGATTCCATCCGGTTTCAGTTTCCCAGCGCTGCTGCTGCTGGTTAGTGCCTGCCATCGCTGATATCGGGTAACCCTTTTCTCGGGAGGGTGCCATCGCGGTCGTCGTCGTCGTCGGTCGTCGGAGGTGTGCAAAATTAATTGAGGCACGAAAAATGCAGATTAATTCCGGGGTTGTTATTTATGTCCCGCTTTGCCCATGGTGACAGACTTTACGGATTTGCAAAATGAGGCAGTTTCTTTTCACAGGATAAGCAGGTTTGTTGGCTGAGTTGCATCTTTTGAAAAAGATTTCGCGGTCTAAGGGATTAAATTCTGAAAGTAGGACGGCTTTGCATAACTAATCTGGGTTGGAGAGTTCCTCAGGAATTTTTAAGAAGGATTTGAAAAACTTTATTTGACTAACGAGTCATCCATCTTATACTTAATATAGTTCGCATCAGTAGTGCGATCACACTACTGAGCTTCCTACAAAGTACTGTCTCAAATTTTATGGCGCCGTCTACCACCGATTGTAAGAGAGTCCGTGGGGCAATAATAGGGTAAACGCGCTTCAACAGACCAGATGTTCGTCATCCGCCAGGTGTTGTAGAAATGCCGCGAATACAACGTGCCCACTTGTGGAGCGGACCTGGTGTGGTGGTTAGAACACTTGACTATCACGCCGAGGACCTGGGATCGAATCCCACTCCCGACATACTCACAAAAAAAATGTGGGTTCTTCCTTCGGAAGGGAAGTAAAAAGTGGGTCCCGAGATGAACTAGCCTAGGGTTAAAAATCTCGTTAATACAGACAAAAAAAAAACGTGCCCACTGCCCACACATCACTTGTTCTTCGAGTTCAAATCGGAGTATGATACAATCAATCGAGACCAGCTATGGCAGATTATGCAGGAATATGGATTCCCGGATGAACTGATACGATTAATCAAGGCGACGATGGATCGAGTGATTTGCGTAGTTCGAGTATCAGGGACACTCTCGAGTCCCTTCGAATCTCGCAGAGGCTTACGGCAAGGTGATGGTCTTTCGTGCGTGCTGTTCAACATTGCTTTAGAGGGTGTAATTAGGAGAGCGGGGATATACACGAGTGGAACGATTTTCACGAAGTCCGTTCAGCTGCTTGGTTTCGCTGATGATATTGATATTATAGCTCGTAAATTTGAGACGATGGCGGAAACGTACATCTGACTAAAGAGTGAAGCCAGGCGAATCGGATTAGTCATTCATGTGTCGAAGACAAAGTACATGACGCTAAAAGGGCTCCAGGGAGAAATCACCGCGCCCGCCACCCCGAATTTCTATCGACGGTGATGAAATCGAGACGGTTGAAGAATTCGTTCATTTGGGCTCACTGGTGACCGCTGACAACGACACCGGCAGATAAATTCAGGGACGCATTGTGGTAGGAAATCGAGCTTACTATGGACGCCGCAGAACTCTACGCTCGAACAATGTTCGCCGTCACACGAAGTTAACTATCTACAGAACGCTGATTAGACCGGTCGTCCTCTATGCGCACGAAGCATGGACTCTATGTGCTGAGGACCAACGCGACCTTGGAGTTTTCGAACGGAAGGTGTTGCATACCATCCACGGCGGAGTGCAGATGGAAGACGGGACTTGGAGAAGGCTGAGAGAACCAACCATCGTCTATACCGCGAAAATTGAGAGGCTACGGTGGACGGGTCACGTCAACAGGATGCCGGATAGCAACCCGATTAGAATGGTTGTCGAGAACAATTGCAGAATGTGGGACTGGAGACGCACAGCCATGAACCGAGTTGAATGAAGACGATCTTACGTACAGTAGAGGACGCTCTGGCCTTAGTCTAACCGGTAAGGTAAGTTAAACCAATAAATACTACTTCAATAGCAGACTCTGCTAAAATACCTCAATTTATTATTGAGTTGTTCTCATAACATTTCATGGAATAACTTAGCTATAACAATTTCAAGTATCAGCGCACATGCATGATATTTGTATAACGTATTCCTTTCTGCTCGGGAATAACTATACCATAATCATCATCATCCACTTACCACCATTCACCGTTATCGTGTTTAACCTAAAACCTGCAAATTGCCCACACCCAGAAGTGCGACTAATTTCATCGGTCGATCCAAAAGGAAAAAGAACCCCAACAGATCTCGAAAACAGTACGAACAAAAACAGGTAAAAATCAACATCGTCTGCCTGCCTGCGAAAGGCAATTTCGTTTTGGCACCTTTTTTTGCTCGTCCGTCGTCATCGTTTGTGCATCATTGCGGCCTTCGTCGTACGCGAAGCGGGATCCCTGAAGCTGAGCGCACACCTCAGCTTTATAGCCATATTGAACCATCATCAACAACAATCGAACCGTTAAAGATACCAACATACCTATCAAGCGGGAGACTACCTACCAGGAATGATGAAAAGTTGATTGAGCTTTTTTTGCGACAATGCGATACGATGGCGTCGACGTCGGTCGATCGGGGCGCTTCTTCTGGGGAAAGCTCTTTGTTATTGCGGTGTTGTTGTTTTTGTTGTTGTTGTTCGCTCTTTTCAGGTGAACGTGAATAAATGGCCAGTCACCATCCACGGTTGAAGTATCTTGAAATTGGTCTAGGGGGAGAGCGTCAGGGTAAAACGAGTTCCATTAGGAAAAAGGAGGCATTTGTATTAGAAGTCTGACTAGACAACGAACAACATATACGTCGCCCAGTTGCCCAGTGAAGAATTTTCCGTTTGACGATGTTTTCTCCGACTGGAGTGGGAATCGAACCCACAACCCATGGCTTACAACAGCCTAAACGACTCCATAGTAAAATTTTTAGTCAAGTAGACTAGAAAAGGTTCTTAGAATCGCCCTAAAAGCGATATAAAAGGCTTATGGTTTTATGACGGTTCTAAAACCTTCTGCAAAACTCATTGGTCATCAAAATGTTACTTGGTCTGGCGTCGCTAACCGCATGACCACGAAACCCATAATATAAGTAACGGATGATATCGCCAACCATAGGTGCTTGCTAGATTCAGATTCGCATCTTACTATGTCCTACTAACAAATGTTTCTTCCTGAAGACACCCGTGGAGATGCAGAGGTTTACTCAATACCTAGTAGCAACGGTTGCCGAACTAATGTTCTTGCTCAAGCAACTAGCATTTTTAAGTCGAATCTATTAAAAAAAAGTCACATAACACCCATAAAATTAAAGTTAAAGAATCATGGTTTTATTGCGGTTCTTAAAACCTCTCCAAACCAATTTGATCTTGAAAAAGTTATAGTTGGATTGTTATTGCAAGAAGTGTAATTGAAATTGTTGCAAACAGCTTTTTTGTAAAGGCTCTTCAAAATGACGCTTTTTACACCGCTTCCTCCACGAAGCGTCGTCGGTCGCAGGAGAAACCTAAGCTTGAATCAACCGAAGGCGATATGAAATAATAGGATCACTTGAAAGAACATCAAGGATCTCCCTCTTCTGCCCGCTGCCTGACTGACTCAGGAGTCACCGGGTGAGGTTGTTTTTTGCGTTTTTCACCTGTTTCGTGTCTACCTAGCTAGTTGGATTGGGTCGGGCGGGCACGGGGCGGCCTGATTGACTTTCGACTACCGAAGGCAACGCGTTCCCAGGAGTGACATAAGATGGATTGGATGTTCGATTTTTGAGTCGCTGTTTTTTTTTCGGTCGTTCGTTCGTTCGTTCGTTTACTCGTTCGACGATGCTCTCGGGATTTGGGAGGTTGTTTACCATTGAGGAATCCTATGATCCCTACCGATACGCAACGCAACCGGTCAGCAACCAATTTTAGGCGCACAGATTGGTCATGAAGGTGTTTGCTCTTTTGCTTTCTCAAGAGAGACAGCTTGAGGTGGTTTTGTGGAATGATTGATTCAGTTCGGTTGAGGGGTTTCTTTGATCTACGTATATCAGATTCTAGGAGGCTATCGGCTACTCTGAAATTTGTCATTTAACATGGAATGATACCGAAAAATAGGATTCAACTGTGATATTTCTAAAACTATAACGGAAGCCTCAGAAGTTTCAGCAGTCTTTTGAAACAAAATTATACAGCCTTGCGAAAATTCGAAAGAATTCTAGAATTCATTCTAGAAGGGTTATGACACTCAACCTAGGGATAATTTAGATCGAATCTCAAAAGGATTCTGAAATTTTGGTACTGATCTCAGGAATACATGTGGAAATAATTCCAAAAGGATTCTGAGACCAATCCCCAAAGAATTTTAAGACCAATCCAAAAGGGAATCTGGAATAAATCTCAGAAGCATTCTGGGGCCAACTCTAGAAAGATTCTGGGATCAATCCCAGAGAGAATTTTGGACCAATCCCAGAAGGATTCTGGGACCAATTCCAGAAGGATTCTGGAGCCAATGCCAGAAGCATTTAGGGCCCAATCCCTAGAATGGCCCAATCTGGGATCAATCTCAGAACGATTCTGAGGCCAATCCCAGAGAGATTCTGAGACTAATCCTAGAGAGATTCGCGGACCAATCCTAGAAAGATTCTGGGACCAATCTCAGAAGAAGAATTGAGGACACCGACAAAAAAAGGATTCTGGGGCCAAAAAGGATTCTGGGACAGATCCTAGCAGGAATCTGGGATTTGTCAGAAGGATTATCAGAAGAATTCTAGGACCAAACCCCTAAGGATTCTGAATAAAATCTGGGACGAATCCCAGAGAGATTCTGAGATCAATCCCAGAAGGCTCCTGAGACCAATCCTAGATGGATTCTGGGACAGAAGGATTCGAGGCCAACCCCAAATGGAATCTGAGACCAATCTTAGAAGGATTCTGAAATCAATCCCAGAAGAATTCTGATATCAATCCCAGAAAGATTCTGGGACCAATCCCAGAAGGACTCTAGAACCAATCGCAAAAGGATTCTGGGGCAAATATCATAAGGATTCTAGAACCAATCACAGAAAAATTTTGAAATCAATCCCAGAAAAATTCTGGAACCAATCCCAGAAAGATTCTGGGACCAATCCCAGAAGGAATCGAGACCAATCCCAAAGGGAATCTGGGACCAATCTCAGGAGAGTTCTGGGGACAATCCCAGAAAGATTCTGGGTCCAGTCCCAGAGAGATTCTGAGATCAATTCCAGAAAGATTCTGGGACCAATCCCACAAGAACTATGGGGCCAATCGCAAAAGGATTCAGGGGCCAATCCCAGGAGGATTCTGGGACCGATCCTACTAGGAATCTGGGACAAATACCGGAAGGATTCTGAAATCAATCCCAGAAAAATTCTGTGACAAATCCCATTGAGATTCTAGGACCAAACCCAGAAAGATCCTGAGACCAAGCCCAGAAGGATTCTGGGACCAATCCCAGAAAGAATCGAGACCAATCCCAAAGGGAATCTGGGACCAATCTCATGAGCATTCCAGGGACAATCCCAGAAGGATTCCGGGTCCAGTTCCAGAGAGATTCTGAGACCAATTCCAGAAAGATTGATTGATTTGTCTTTATTTAAGAGACTTTCAGCCCTTGGATGGTTCGTCTCTATTTCCAGAAAGATTCTGGGATCAAACCCAAAGGACACCTGGAACCAATCTTGGAAGCGTTCTAGGGACAATCCCAGAAGGATTCTGGAACCAGTCCCAGAGATATTCTGACACCAATTACAAATGGATTCTGGAACCAATTCCAGAAAGATTCTGGGGCCAATCCCAGAAGCATTTAGGGCTCAATCCCAAAAGAAATCTGGGATCAATCTCATAAGGATTATGGGCCAATCCTAGAAGGATTCTGGGACCAGACCCAGAAAAATCCTTCGGAATCCCAATAGGAATCTTTGACCAATCCCAAAGGTAATCTGGGACCAATCTCAGAAGGATTCTGGGGCCAACCCCAGAAGGATTCTTGGACCATTCCTAGAAGAATCCTGCGGAATCCTAAAAGCAGAGGTTCCCAAACTTTTTGCTACCGCGGCGCCTTTTGACATTTTCAAAATTGTCGCGGCGCACCAACAACTTTTTGCAAAGAATTTTAATTACTTTAACACCTTCAGTTCAAAATTTCAAATATAAATCGTAAGAAAAGCCTTCAAAGTCATGCTTTCTCATAATAGGCTCCTAAAGTCCTATCGGGATTCTTGTTTTAAACCACAATATATGGTTCAAAAATACATATTTACTCATTTTTTGACGTTTTTATTAACCGTAGTTGAAAATATCTAATTTCTATTTTTTTAGCCTTTTGTCTCGTCCCTAGCTTATAACACATACTTTGAGTGATTTTTTTCGTCGTGCATGTCAGATAGGAACATTTTTGAAATCCCAGTGCGAAAAATGTCGAGCTCAGTCACACAAGGTTGACCACAAATGTCAAAGTAGAACTATTTACCATTTTACTTATTTCGAATTTTCTCATTATTCCTTTGTTTTTCAAGTTCGAGTAAAGTACAATTCCGATTAGAATACCATGCTTGATCGTATTATTCAATATTAGCGAGATTTCGTCTTTAGTTTTAGGACCCTATAGAAAAAAATGCATAAAATTCGCAAAATTTAACACAAACTTTAGATTTCTGGAGGATAGCATTGCAAAACTTTTAAATATGTTAAATAAAATACGTAGATAACCAAATTTTAATGAAAAAAAGATATAAATATGGATTGTTCAGAAGCTGTCAGAACGGCTGACAGTGACGGTGAGGGATCATATTTTGTATTCGGTTCGGAACTCAAAACACTCAACTCAAATCAATTCAACAACTCAAAAAAAAATGGGTTTCAGAATCATGCATGAAATCGACACACAAATTATCGCAGATTTTTTTTAACGATAAGGAGCTAAACCATGCAGCCTAGAGCTTGAAATCTCAATTATAGAGAGAAACAAACAGCTTATGATAGTGATGTAAGTAAAAATGTCGTCCCGAAACGTTTGAGACAGCACGGTGACAGTATTATGGAAAGAACTTAAAAAAAAAAATTCCTGAAATATTTACTTTGAATTACAAGCTATTGATAAAATTGAAAACTAAGCAGAATCATAAAAAGTTCAAATAAAAATTTGAGAGTCTTCACAAAACATTTTAAAATTCCGGAGATTCAAAAATTTTGTAAAAATCTAAATGATTCATGAGGATATTAGAAATTCAGGTAAACATTCGTCGACTTTGGAATGTTTACCTTTTGATTGAAAATTTAGAAGAGGGTGTGACATTAGTATAGAATACAAAAAAGGGTTTGAGGTTACACTAGTTTTACTAAACAATACAAAAACAACTAAAAATATATTCTGCCTTCAATAATAAGAGTTTGTTCTTTGTGTTTTGGCTCAAAAGCCTGCGGCGCACCTGAGAGATGTTCACGGCGCACCAGGGTGCCGCGGCGCACAGTTTGGGAAGCACTGCCTAAAAGGGTTCTAGAACCAATTCCAGAAAGATTCTGGGACCAATCCCAGAAGCATTTAGGGCTCAATCCCAAAAGAAATCTGGGATCAATCTCATAAGGATTATGGGCCAATCCTAGAAGGATTCTGGGACCAACCCCAAAAGGATTCTGAAACCAATCCCAGAACCTTTCCCAAAGCGAAGCTGGAACAAATTTCAGAAGGATTCTCGGGCCAATTCCAGAAAAATTCTGGTACTAGTCCCATAAGGATTCTGGGACTAATCCTGGAAGAATTCTGCGACCAATCCGCGATGGATTCCGGAATCAATATCAGAAGGATGCTTGGGACCAATCTCAGAATCATTTAGGGACCAATCCTAAAGGGAATCAATCTCAGAAGGATTCTGAGATCAATCCCAGAAAGATTCTGGGACCAATGCCACCAATGCAACCAACCCCGGAAGGGTTCTGGGACCAGAAACGGGATCCATACCAGCAGGATTCTGGCAATAATTCCAGAACGATTCTGGGAATAATCCCAGAAGGATCCAGAAACTGATCCCTGAAGAGTTCTGGGACAGATCCCAGAGATATACTGGGACCAATTCTTGAAGGATTCTGTAACTAGTCTCAAAGGGAGTCACAGGAGTCACAGGAGGATTCTGCGATGAATCATAGCAGGACCCTACGCTCAATTCAAGAGGGGTTCTGGGACCCAGAATCCAATTTCAGAAGGATTCTGGGCAGAGCTGTCCTGGTGAAATCAAGGTTACTCAAGGTTTTCAAATTTCTGTGCCCGAACACTGTTATGCACCTATATATTGTGCCTTACGAATATTATTTGGATGATTTTTCTCAATCTAGACGATTGATGAAACACCTTGCAATGAAACTTATTTCTCTCAAGTGCATCTTTTTGTAGAGAGACGAACCAGCCAAGGGCTGAAAGTCTCTTAAATAAAGACAAATCAATCAATCAATCAAATCTTTTGTAGAAATAAAGTGCACTTGATCTTAGTTTTTTTCTTATAATAAGAAAAAAGTGTAATTCTGTGACGAAGCTTCAACTGATTAAGCGTACGATTTTAGACAAAAGTGTTTTGAAGTGTCAGTACAAAAATTACTCTTTTACGTGGGATATACGAGGATTTTTGTGGGTATTTTCGTAAGATAAGAAATACGTATAGAAATTTCTTTAAAAAAATCCATGAGAGAATTTATCAGGAAATTTCTAATAAAATGCCTATAGAAACTCTTGGAATACTAAATGAGACTCTGGAGATATTTCTGAAGAAATCCCTAAAGAAATTTGACAAGGAATCCCAAGAGAAATATTTATGATGAAACATTTAAATGAATTCCTGGAAAAAATACGAAAAATCTCTAAAACTGTTCAATAAATTTCTAATAAAATTCCTGTGGAAATTTTTGGAACACTAAAGAATTGTTGAAAGAATTCCTAAAAAAATCTGAAAATATTTGGAAGAACTTTTAAAAATCATGGTTGGAATTTATAGAGGAATTCATGAAAGATTAAAAAAAGAGTTCCTTATAGATTTTGTTTTAATCCGCTGGAAAAATTTCGAAAAGAACTCAGAAGATTCTCCAAAAACATTTTATTGGAGGGATATTTGAAGACATTCCTGGAGCATTGTTTGAAGGAATCCAGAGAAATAATTGAGGAAAGCTATGGAAGATTTTTCCAAAGAATCTTTGAGGAAATTTCGGGTAGAGTCTCAAGAGGAATTTCTGGAGGAAACTCAGGAGGAACTTCTGAAGAAATTCTTGGAGCCATGAATGAAATCCCTGAAAGATTTGCTCTAAGAATCCCAGAAGGGAATTATTATAGGGTCCATTGAGGTTCTTCTAGTTGAGTACTTGGAGTAATTCCTAGAGAAATATTTAGATTAATTTTCAAAGCAGTCCCGGGAGAACTTCTCGGGAGCCTATTTGGAAGAATTTTTGAAGAAATTTTTGTGTGATTTTGTAAAACCATTGAATGTTTTTTAATGGAATCGTTTGAAAAAAAAATGTGGAGCAATTCTTAGAACAATTTCTGAAATAAACCCTAATAACTTCTTAAATTGCAAAATTTCTATAACAATCCATACTTGGGTTTCTTAAATATTTCTTTGATAAATTTGTGGATGCATTTCTAAGAACATTTTTAGAGAGCATTTCTAAATGAATCCTGGAAGAAAATTTTGAAAGAATCTGTGTGAACTCATACCTGTTGGAATTTTGCGAAGAATCTTTGGGGAATTTTTCGAAAGCATCCCTTGATGGATTTTTTGAAGGAATGCTGAAAAAAAATCTCGTAAGGAATTTCTGAAGAAATTTATGGAGGAATTTCTGAAATAATTCATGCAATATAAAAAAAAAAAGTTATTCTGTATTTTTTGTGAGAAATTTTGGGAGAATATTCAGAAGGGAATTCTGGTGAAATTTCTAAAGCAATTCCTAAAAAAATACCGACTGAAGCCTTGAGATTTTTTTTGAAAAAAATCAGTGAAAGAGTTCTTGTTGGAAATTTCCTGTGAGAATTTTCTCAGAGGAATTTCTAAAGAAACATTTGAAAGAATTTCTAAAGAAATCTGTGAGAGGTTTTCTAAAGGAATCCCTGCAAACATTATAAAATAAATATCCAGAGAATTTTTTGAAGGAGTCTCTGTACACATTTTTGATAGAAAAAATATCATGAAATTCATGGAGGAATTTCTAAAGCTAACCACGTCAGATTTTCAAGAAAATTGCTCATATTGCCACAGCTAATGTCGTGGGAATCCAACATGGCCATGCTGGAAGTGAAGGGGTTCAATTCCCGGTCGATCCAGGAGCTTTTCGTGAAGAAAACATCCTTGACTTCCAAGGGCATAGAGTATATTCGTGCCTGCCACACGATATACACATACAAAATGGTCATTGTTAGAGGAAACACCCAGTTAAAAACTGTGGAAGAGCTCATAGACCACTGGGCTGAGGAACAGGCTTTGTCCCAATGGGAACGTTACGAAAAGATGATTAAAAAAAACTTTTGTGAATTTTCCTGGAGGATTCCTAGAGGAATATCTAAAGCTATCCGTAAAGAAAATTTCCCAATGAATCCTTGGCAACACTTTGAAAGAAAAAGTTCAGAAATTGTTGAGAACCGTTGGAGAAATTTACGAAGAAATCCCTGGATGAATTTCTAAAAAAATAATTAGGAAATTTATTGAAAATCCCCAAAATAACTTCTAAAGAAATCTTTTTTTTTTTAATTTTTGTGAATATTCTAGAAGAAATTCTAGTAAAGTTTCTGAAAGAATGTTGAAGCAATTCCAGAAGATTTTTTTTCAACCAATTCCTGAAGTCTTGAGTATGTTTTTAATCAGCAAAGGAAATCTGGAAATAATATCAGAAACACATTTCTAAACATTTTCTTAAAAAAGCATAAGACTTTCTGAAAGAATGTTTATAGGATTTTTTGAAATATTCTCTTGAGAGATTTCTGAAGAAACTTCCAAAGAATCTGAAGCATACCTCAGACAAATTACTGAAAGAATCGCTGGTAGATTTTTTATGGTATCTCTGAAAAAAAAAATACTTCCAAAATTGACAAAACATGTAATATTTACAAGGATATTCAATGTTATGCTTGCGAGGGCCCAAAAATATTCGACAATTCATATACATAGGTGATTTAATTTCATTGAGGAAGAATGAATAAAATTTCGCAGTATCAAAAAAGAAAAGATTTTTTACAAAATGGAGAGGAAAACAATTTTTAAAAAATGCAGGGATAACATTTCTCATATTTATAAGGTCGCTTTATTTACGAATCTCAGAAGAATTCTGGGGCCAATCCTAGAAGAGTTCTAGAAGTATTCTCAATAATTCCAGAAGGATTCTAGGACCAATCCTAGAAGGATGCTAAGATCAACCTTAGAAGTATTCTGGAATCAATCTGAGGAGGAATTTGCGACCAATTCCAAGAGGATTATAATCAGAAGGATTCTGGGGTGAACCCATAAGAGGGCATTCTAGAGCCAATCCTAGAAGGATTCAGAAATTAATCTCAATAGGACTCTATCACCAATTCTTAAAGGATTCTGGGACCATTTCCGGGATGATTTTGGAAAAAAATCGATTAACAATTCTGGATCCTAACCCAGAAGGCTTCTGGGGACAATCTCAGATGGGGGTTGGGACCAATCCCAGAAGCATTTGTGACCAATTTCAAAAGGATTCTGGGAGTAATCCCAGAAGAATTTTGGAATCGATTCTAGACTAATTCTACCAATCTCAACATGATTCTCAGATCAAACTCCTGGTGCTAGTACTAATCTCAGAAGGGTTCTGAAGCGAATCTCCAAAAGATTCCGAAGCGAATGTTGGTCCAAAATCAGAAACCATACCACATGTTAAAACTCATCCTAGATGGATGCTGACATTTATCCGGAAGGTTTGTGGGACCAATCCCCGAAGTATTCAAAACATATCAATTGTCAAATAGTTATTAGTAATCCAACCTCGTTCGGTTGACTCATTATTACATATTCCGGTGTTCAACAACAAGTTGTTCGATTCTATTTGAAAATTTCAAAATCAATCCGCATTGAATGCAAACAACTCCTTCTCAAACAAACCACTCTTCGCATTTATTACCGGCCTTCACTTGACCTGATTCTCCACCGAGAAAGCAAAGTTTCCTCATAGCACATCGTTGCGTTGTTGGTTGGTTGCCTTTCGCAGGCAAACTTTTGCTCCAAGGTTAGGCGATCCTACTCGGAAGTTTCGGAAAGTCAACCCGACGACGTCCGGCTTGTCGGGAGTTCTTTCCACTTGCCATATCATAGACTGCTTGTCCGTTCCGTACCCGGCTTGGCTTTAGGAGTCGGTTGTCGATCCAACATAGACTTCGGAAGTAAAGTTTTATCTCTGCGTCACTTTTCCCGAGAGCGCAACGTGTCTGGTTTACCTCACACCGACGCGACGACCGGGAGGAGGAAGTCTTGGCACAAAACCTCGTGCTGTGCTGCTCCAGGCAGACACACGTGATGTTATGTGTTCTTGGGTCGGATTCCGACCAAACCCGGGGCGGGGTCCAAGTGAGAAAAACTTTTCCAATTTTATAGCGGTAAGTCTGATCCAGAATAGCAGCAGCAGTAGAGCGCGGCCAAATTGCAGAGTCACAAATTTTAGAGGATGAAAAGTTTTTTCCTACTTATGATACTTGTGGAAGCAGTGGAGAAAAAAGGAAAATTTTGTGTTTTCTGCTAAGAAACTTTAAACTCGAGACGGCGCTTCTATCTGACGACGCACATGCAGCGTACCGGTTTCATGATATACTTCAGTTGTCGGAGAAAGCCAAGTTTGCCACACGCCAGCGATTTTGCAGTAGGAACCAGAAGGAAAGGCACATCGGGGCAAGATGAAACAAACGGATGCTTTTTCTTTCCAACATACGCCTTGAAGTCACCCCAGTGTACCTTAGACCATCCTTGCGGCCAGTCACTACGGGGATGATAGAATAAAGACTCTTTTTCTCGGGTATAAACTTGCAAGTTTTCGTACTGCAACCACCAACGTCGTCGTCGTCATCATCATCATCTTCGCCATCCCACTTTGCAGCTTCCATCCAACAACGACGGTGGCGACGACCCACGTCCACCCGTATACATACCGTGTCGTGGTAGTTGAAAGTCAGTCAAAGGAAAAAAGGATTCAATATATCCACATAAAAGTCGAAATAAAAGTAAATTTATGAAAATAATATACCTCCGCTCGGTTCGTTTACTTTTTCCGTCTTTGCTTGCCTGCGATTTTCCCGAAATGGGGTTCAGCCGGGCGGTGTATGAACTGAACCCACAGGGTGGGCCGAGCAGCCACCGTTTTATGGCTACCTACAGTACCTACCACCCCAATAGCAGCAGGAGCAAGATCAGAACACAACCGAGCCCCCACTAGGAGGGCAGGGATCTTATGCTACCCATAGCTGAGCTGGTCGGAATCAACATCATCGTCAACTTCTCTGTCGCGTTGCGGCACAGTGGGCTCCGTGCAGATGTTGGCCAAATCTTTCTTCTTAGTGTAACGTCACAAGGCCCAAAACCCTGCTTCTCAGCTTCTAATGCTCTATGAGCACTTCTACAGTTATTAACTGTTTCTTCCTATACCGCCACTACTGACTGACTATGCATCCTTTTCGCATCACTCTCTCTATTCGGCACAAATGGGGCTGTTATGCAGCAGTCTCGAAGTAAGAACCCCATCCTTGTTTTTTCACCGAAAGAAACCGAAAAATAAGGCTAAAATTTACGGCGAGAAAGCAAACACTGACCGGTCGGATGGGCGGCGCAGCGACGCGCGATGTACCACACGATTCGACACAACGTTACGGCATGACGACGGCTGAGATCTGGAGGAAAGAAGAGGGGACTGTGTAACTTCTCATGTGGAAAATCTCTATTTGCCAAAAGCAGTCTATTAAGTGGGGGATTGTGAGTTTGTATAGTGGAGTCTGCACGCGAATCAATACGGTGTGTTGGGAAGCCGGAGGGAACGCCGAACGGTTACTTTTCCGGTTTTTATGTGCGAGACTTCTGATTGGATTACACCAGTCGATGCCGTCCGATGGATACTACATACGAGGGAAATGAATTGGGGATGAATTTACAATGAGACTATAATGTAGTACTTTTAAGGGATGAAGAAATGTAGAATTCAGTAACCCATGTATTGTATTACTGTACGAAGCTTCTTCAATTTTTAACGCCTGGCAATGTTCGGAAGCGAACCAACTTATGAATTCAAAGCATGAAATAAAGGATAACTCCAACGTATTGTACCTGTTCAGTCACGTCGATTTCAGAATCGACCTTTACGTACTCGATAAAAGAATAGATGTTTTACTCGAATTCACCGACATGCCATATTGTCGACACCAATATGTACTCAACTACCTTAATCAATAGTGAAGTAATTTTAGTAATTTAGTAAAGGACGAATCCTTCAGTCATTGACAAAATCGTCGTCATCAGAAATTCGAAAGCAGTTTTCTCACTCAAAACTTGAATGATTGCATTGAAAAGGTATTCACTGTACTCTATTCTGCACCCGCAATACAGTGAATACATTTTCTTTGCGGAAATTTCATCTTTGAACGAGAAAATTGCTTTTGAATGTTCAATGATGACGATTTTGTCAATGACGAATCCTAGTGGAGCGGACCTGGTGTGATGGTTAGAACACTTGACTATCACGCCGAGGACCTGGGATCGAATCCCATTCCCGACATACTCACAAAATGTGGGTTCTTCCTTCGGAAGGGAAGTAAAGCGTGGGTCCCGAGATGAACTAGCCCAGGGTTAAAAATCTCGTTAATACGGATAAAAAAAAAAAAGTGCTGATACACATACCAACTCACAATGTTAGATGGTCGTCGGCAAAACCCTAAGTAGAGAAACTGCTATTGTTGAGTTGCCTCAATAGCGTATCTGCTACGAGATTACACAAAAGTGGTAACAAGACTCCCTCTTGGGGCATCCACAAACACTCAATTTCTTGATCACTGCTTGATGCAATGTCGAGAAGAGATGTCGGTTTTGAGCACTAGGTTAACCTAAAGCATTGTCCAGTTAGAATCCGGACGCAAAGGATAATTTATTGTGGCGCTCTCAATGATCATAATCATATTTTTTTTTACAGCAGTCTGATCATAAACAAGTCCTCTATTGATGGTGAAAATTTTATCGATTTTCTTGCTACGAGTGAAAAGTTATTTCAGATTAAAGACAAGTGAAGGAAAAAAAGTCTTGCACAAACACGCTGAAAATTAAGCGTGGTCAGGTACGACAGTCGCGAAAAATGTTAATGTCTCCATAACCATTATGTGTGATGTGCACAGATGTTGTTAACCATGCCATGAGGAAGTGCCCAAGGAAGATTGAAGTTTATGTTCATGGATAAATCTGCTTGGAATTCCAAGATTTGCCAGGAAGTACGAGTTCTGGACATCGTTTTCTCACATCACGATTTTGACACCAAATGTGTACAAAGATGATAACCTCAAGAATCGCGTGCTGCTTTTCAAAAATGCACACAAGGGATCTGTAGAGGTTTGAGCTAATTTGGTGAGCTATCACGACAGCCTGAGATGTGTAGTGGTGTCATCACTGTTGGATAGTGTTTATTAACGAAAAAACACTCAAATTTCACTTCTTTGGAATTCACTGAATAGCCCTTAATTTCGCAAGAAAAGAAATATTTGGCAAAGTTTCTTTGGAATCCTAATCAGATTGGTAGAGGGTCTCAGGACACTACAGAGATGACCTGATTGTTAAACAAATCCGCCGAAGGGGTTGATGTTAAAATTTACTACCATTGTGCAGATTTTTAAGGAAGTAATCACGGAAAAATGAGAAAATGTATTGAAAATTAAATTAAATAATTTTAATGATATTTTTCCATGAAACTACAGTAAATTATCTTTGTTTTGAGGGCTTCACCTTTTCTGTTTGTTATTCCACCTCTGAGATATAAGTGAATATCTGCGTCCGGATTCTAACTAGACAATGCTTTAATTGGTAATCATCAAAGATATATCATGACTCCGTGCGACTGCCAATATAGCATCGAAAGGTACGTTGTCAAAAGCATCCTCGATGTCCAAGAGAACACCCAAACAAGATTGCGTTTGGTGCATGCTTCCTCGATATCGTGAACAGCTTTGTGTAAAAGAATCATAAGGGACTTAGCAGATTGGTAAGCATGTAAGTTGGCATGAAGGTGCATGCTGGACAAAATATTACAGATGTGATGATCGTTAAATGCGTTCTAAGCAGTACAGAAGAAAAGAGGTCACACTGATAGACCTGAAACTCTTTGCCTTATCATATGACGCATCACCCACATTCGGAATAAGGAAAAAAAAGCTGTGTATCGCCAAGATTTGGGGGTATACTCTGTAGCAAAACTGCAAACAAGTAGTTTTTTTTAACATGTTTGAAATAATTAAATTCATTCTGAAGCAAAATAGGATATATCCCATCCACTCCAGGAGATTTGAAAGGAACAAAACTATTTTGTGCCCACTCAATCAATTCTACAGTGACGATACTCCGAGCCGAAGCCGGAGAATCATACAAAAATAAAACATAACCCTCTAATACCCAAATTTTTGATTTTGATCTAAATATCATTTTTCATCATCTAAAATCGATTTAAACATGTTTTGGAAGATGATTCTTTTTAATTCTCGATTTTGGGAATTTCAGTTTTTGATTTTTCTAATTTTTGTTTTTGAACATCCCCACACTTTTATATTTTTCCTGGAAGCCAATTTGGGGAACGGATTTTTTGAGATGAAAACATTTTGAGATTTTATGATTATTGTTGAAATATTATTATTTTAAATTTTTTCACATGAAATTTTATTTTCCGTGTAATTTCAATGAAAATAATTTTAGAGTGTATTCGATTCCCTTAAACTATTAAACAAGGATAGAATGGTTTGGGAAAAATTTAAAATATGTTAATTGTAGCAATTCAATACAAAACAAACAATAACTTCTAAAAGGTGACTAAAACATCAATTTTTCAATGATTTTAAAAAAATGTAAATACGCTTTAAAATACACCAAAAATCAATTTGAGATATACAGAACAGTCCTAAATATCAGCCGAAAATAAAAAAAAATGGATTTTCCACGAAACAAAAATTACAAAAATGCTCAAACTATACCCCGTCTAAAGGCGGGATTGGGTATTGGAGGGATAAGGTTAATCCGAGGATGTAATATCCACACATCCGGGGAAGTGTGTACTGAATAAACAATCTAAAATTTCCTCATAAGAGGATGTGAAATCGCCGTTTGGCAACGACGTTCGTTCACTCGGGAATCCTTAGATTTCCTAAGGATTTGTACAACCGACTGATTTCACTCAAACTGGAAACATTTGTACGAAGATTTTTTCAGCTGGATCGTTCATCAGATCGAAGAGCTTTCTGGAAGGCCTTTCGAGCTGTATTGTAAGGGCCCGATCCAATGTCGTCTGTTCCAACTCTTGCTACATTGTTTCCCGAGCTTCATTAGATCAGAGTTCCACCAAAGGGTTCCTCTTGTAGTCTTCACAGACCGCAAAGGGCAAGCTTCTTCGAAAGCTTCCATGATGAAGGTCGTTGTATTATCAATGGTATCATCTAAATCACTTGGAGTGTCAATAGATGGTGAGTATCCATGAAATTTGGCCGCAACCAAATCGGTAAAAAGATCCCAGTTGGTTGACCGCGGGTTCCTGAAACGCAAAGTTTGCGAAGTAACATTCACATGTTTAACAAAGATGTAGCGATGGTCAGATAAAGATTCGTCATCTGACACATGCCAATTGGTCAGCTCGTGACTAATTCTACTAGAGCAAAGCGTTATGTCTAACACTTCCTCTCTAGCAGATACCATGAAGGTTGGGCGGTTGCCTATGTTAAGTAATCAAAGATCTGTACTACTTAAGTTTTCCATCAAACTGGAGCCTCTGAAGTTGATGTCTGAGCTGCTCCAGATGATATGGAGAGCATTAGCATCGCTGCCAACAATTAGCGGAAGACCTTTTGAAGTGCGGTATGCGATGACTTGTTTGAAAGCATCCGTAAAACACGATTCATCATGCGTTAAATAAACCGAGCAGTAGACGCATTTCCTGTTCAGGTAATCAACAATCAATTATGACAGCACATACATCTCTGGTTGTTTGTTCAGAGATGAGTGTAGCAACGATTGCGTTATTGACAAGCACACATGCTCGAAACATGACACGCGAGATTGCCATTTCAGCCTTTATTCACCCTCAACTTTGAGTCTAAAGAAGAGCAGCTGATTGTCTCGGAGATCCACTGCACGATTGCTCCGGTTAGCGCATTAAGGACAGACTTGTTAGAATCCCAAAATGGCCGATTTTTACACCTACTCATGATTTCGAGCGCACAAATCTCTTCGTAAACAAACCAGCGCATCTAATTTTCTTATTTTAAGCTTATTACAAGTGAGCAAGAACAGAATAATAAAATATACTATAGGGTGTCCCAGAAAGTATGGGCACAACTTTGTATAGCGAAAATACAATCATTTTCTTAACAAGCAACATTTTTTATATTTTTGTATTTTTATTCAAGGTACAAAGGGTTTTTGTATGCAGAATGTTTAAAATGGAAAAACATCTTTCAAAACTTCTGCACAAACTACTTTTCTACGGTTTTGCCAAATATCCGAATTCGAAACATTTTTTCGAATTTTTTTCACGTAATATATCCGGAAACATGTTTCCTCAGATGGTTGATTGAATTTTTTTTATAAAAATATGTTTTGCCCGTACGCACGGTTATTTCAGAATTTTGAGAAAACTGGAAAATTTGCCTTTTCTATTTCTGGATAAGACTTGCCCACAGAAATTCGAGTTTTTAAACATGTTTTAACGAGAATAAAAATAATTCAATCTACACTTTATAAAGCTGGGGCATTTATTTTACTTATAGTGACATTAAAATGTTATTTTCTGCATGTTGTGATATATATCCAGAAGCTTGTCTTCAACTATAAGAAAAACGGATTTTCAAAAATTTCGATTTCGGTGTTTAAATTAATTTTCCAGGTTGAAAAGTATATGTTGTCAATTCAAACTATGGGTTGTATAATAGATACGCATATGGAAATACACGGAAATATTTTTTGAAAATTTTATCGAGCTTAATTTCATGCGTAGGAAACAATTTGTTAAGCGATGTTTTGAAAAATATAGCAATTTGTGCAGAAGCTTTAAAAGGTCTTTTAGAGAATGTTCTGCCGCTTTAAAACAAAGTGTTAAATGCAAATTTTAATGATTGGCATTTGATGTTAACATATTAAGGCAGGATATGTGTGAAAATAAAGTTTGTATATGCATCCATTCCCAAATGGCAGAGCTGCAAAGTTGTGCCCATACTTTCTGGGACACCCTATATTGTTTGAAGCTTTGTGCGTCTGAAGTTCTGATGCAATCTTGAAGCGGGATTTCAAGACGTTTGTCCTTAAGGGCAAAATACTGTGGAGGGTGCTCTGGTACTTCACAGACTGTGTTTGCGATTAGGTTTTTATTAGACCGCTTTGACCGTTCATTTCTAGGCACGGCGAGTAAGCCGCATAACACCATGAATTAGGGGTCACCTGACTAGTGGACTCCTACCACCAAAACAGGCAGTCCGTAGTGTTATTCTTAGCCAATAGATCGACATTCCAAACTAAAAATATAACAGATGGCTCTTTTTTGTGTGGTAGTAAAATCAAATTTTCTCGGTGAAGAAACTGTTTCAGAACATGAAGTAAACACAAAAAGTTGCCTTTTCAAACCATTCTTGATTTCTATTCACTAACTTTTCACAAAACTATCCCGTTTTTTTTAACAATTCACGTTTTTTGTGATTTTTCCATACAATTTGACAGTTCTTGACTACCATGCTTGCGTGAGCTGGAGGTGAGAATTTGAAAAAGTTGACAACCGAGAGTAGCACAGACGACGCATTGAATACAAGTGATGGTGTCGCCGCCGGGCTTTCAGCGCTGGAAACTAGACGCTATAAAAGTTCTTGCATGCAATTTTCACTGCTGGCGCCAACTGAGAAGAATCAATAAAAATGTATACAGCAATCATTCTATTGAGACAATCGCTACCGACACTATACAGCTATCTAGGCTGATCGAGAAAAGAAGTTAATGTTGATGATCAACTTCATACGGGCTTGAATAGCCGCTAAATTCTGCCTAATCGTTGTTTGACGCAATGTCGAGAAGAGATATCTGTCTTTGAGCATTTGGTGAATCCAATTGGAATTCATTGGGGATATACCATGACTTCCTGTGGCTTCCAGTATGGCATGGAAAGGCACGTTGTCAAAAGCACCCTCGATATACAAGGACACAGTCAATCGAGATTGCTGTCTAAACAGATTAGTGTAAAAAGAGTCATAGTGGACACAAAGGCACGTTGGCCAAACATGTGATGATGATGATGTGATGATCAGAGCTGACATGGTAAAATAAGTGTGTAAAAATTCCAATGCCTTCTATACTAGAGGGTACTCATGGAAATGGCTGCGATAATGCGTCTTAGGCGCCGTCCACGAATCACGTAACGCTCTAGGGGAAGGGGGGCGAACGGCCGAGCGTTATGGCCTATAAAAAAATTTAGGGTTTTCATACAAGGAAGCGTTACAGAGAGGGGAGGGAGGTGCGGTCGAAAAAATGTCGATTTTAGCGTTACGTTATGAATGGATGCTGCCTTATTCATTCATCTTGATGACTTACGAAAGTTTTTTAGTAAAAGATAATTACTCAATAAAACTCATTTTTTTCTACGACTACCTTCAGGAAAACCACCAGAAATTCCTACGGGAGTTTCTTTAGAGTTTATCTATTTTTTCTGCAATTGTCATATAATGAAGATTCTTGTACGAATTGCTTGAATAATTTCAGCATGAATTCCTCCAGGCATAATGTATCCCTGTTCATGTATTTCTTTGAAAAACTCTTCGGGAACTCCATAATGATTAAGGATTTTACTTACGATTTCTTCAGAAGTTTCTTAGGAAATAACTCAAAAGATTCTTCTTGGAAGTAATCCATGTGGAACTTCTAATGGTGTCGGCTTGCAGTCACAGAAATAAGCGTTGATTATTTTAATTCATCGCCGACGTTTCGATCCTCGGGTTTGGATCTTCTTCAGGGCCTGTGGTTTATTGACTGTTTTAATCTTGGTAATTACACATTTCTTACTTCTACTTACTCGAATTTAAACAACTTGTGAAGTTCCGTATTTACACGGATGTTTGTCGGGATTTTGGTGAAATGGCCTCACTGAGGATGAACAGTTTCAAATTGTAGAGAATTGTGGGAATGTAACAAATTAAGAATTTTTTTAAACCTACTTAACAATTTTTGTACCCCTGCTAGGTTAACGGGAAAGTTAATTAATGGGGATTTTACACACTGTTCGACGTCCGGAATTTTGTTACGCTTTGAACCTTTTTCGGATGTTCCACCGTCGAAGAAAGAGAGATTACTGTGGGTTGTGATGTATGGGAGGTTGGTGGGTGGTTGGGTTAACTAGTGTTGGTTGTGTGGGGATGTTGTTATCATTGATTTGTGCACTACGGAAACGATTTGACGACGAAATTCTCAGCTCAGCTGTGCGTACACAAACCTCCTCGAAACTATCAGACGAAGACGTTTCAGACGTTTCGGTATTTGGGTTAGTTTCGTTATTGTCTAACGCCTAAATATATGCACAGCGCGTTCTAATGCACATATCAATTGAACACCCCAAGTTCTCCATACAAACTTCGGTTTTGAATTGTGAAGGCCCGGTCCAATATTTTTCAAAAAAAATTTCACTATGACACTTCTAGGGTCCCAAACCCCTGTTATTTTTTTTTCTTATCCCATAACAAAATTTAGTGTTGAACGGTGTTATCAGTACTTCAGTAACAGTATAACATCAAGAAATCATCTATGTGAGAAAAGGGAAAAGGATAAAAGAATACTGACCCATTCTATGAACTTCAGCTTAGCAACCCATTCGGCTTAACGTACTTCGGTCTGACATACTTTGGCTAAACGTACTTCCTCCTAAGACCGGATCCACCTAGTTGTGCATTGGGTCAATGTTAAATTGCATATTTGCAATAATCTTTTCGGGGAAACGGTACATTCGGGGAAACATTTTTCGGGGAAATGGTACATTCGGGGAAAATACTTTCGGGAAAACTTCATTCGGAGAATTGGTTTTCGGGGAAATGTCGTACAATCTTCATTCATAATTATTTTCGAGTATTACTTGAGAAAATGCTCCAGGAAATTTGTTCACTAATTCGTTCAAAAAATGTACTAGAAACTCAGAAAATATTCCAGAAATTTATCAAGAAATTACTTTAAGAATTGCTCTATTATTTTTGTCTGAAATTTTTGTGGGAATTCCTGCTGACTGTTTTTTCGTAATCTTCCAGAAACTCTTCACGGGCGTCATTTAAAACTTTCAAACTTCTTTCAGGACTTCTTTCATAAAATTCTCCAGAAATTTCTACAAAATTTCTTCCAGAATTTTTTTTCAAATAATATCTAGAGTTCCTCCATATGTCCCAGGAGGAAGCATGTAGAATCATGCTCTGAGTTCGAAAACGTGAAGGAAAAATAAATACAGTAGAGCGGATTTGTTTCGAGTTTCTATACAAGGCTGTCGATTAGAAATCGATTTTTGTTCTATTTATAAGCAAAGTTGCTCCCTTCATACATCACTATTTCCGTAGCCAATGCTTCGTTTAAGCTGAAATTTTTACTGTAACTTGATAACACCTAATGTTTCAAATGTACGTTGCGAAAGATTTTTTAAATTGATTTTTTTCTTACTGAATAAAATACAAGTCTTCATTATTTTTTGGAAATTTTGCTCAAATTTGAGGAGATTGACCTCTATAATCACCAATATCTCGAATCCCACGAATCTGATGCAAAAATTAAAAAAAAATGCAACCAAAGTCTCTTTAATAAAGACAAATCAATCAATCAACCAAAATGCAAAAGGAGTCCCTGGAGATATTACTGAAGAGATTTCATCCGTGGATAAAATTCTGAAAGAATCTCGTAGAAATCCCCGACGCCATTCTTGGAAGAATATCTGCAGGCATCGCAGCAATACTCCTGGACGAATCTGACAAGGAATTTTAGAAAAAAAAATCCTGGATCCTGAAATACCTGAATAAACTCTTTGGAAAATCCTTCGTGGAATTCATCAAAGAATTTTAAAAACTCCTGGCGAAGTCCTCTAATAAATTTTCTTGGAGAATTTTCAGAAAGCACTTATGGAGCAAAAGAACTAAAGAAATCCGATTAGAAAAAGGTGGAGAAACAGCTAGAAGAACTTCTGAAGATTTATGGGCAAATGGTGAAAGCACGGAGGAACTTCTGAAGGAATCTCTGTATGAATTACTTGCTGAAGTCACTGAAGATTTTCCGGATAAATCCCTGAGAAAATCCTGGAAACATTTCTACGGAAAGGTTTATTGGAATCCTTAGAAAAACCCAATGAAGGAAACCCATGGAAAGAATTCGTCGATAAATTTCTGTATGATCCTCTACAGTTATTTCTGAAAGAAATTCTGGAGAACTTTCTGAAGAAATTCGTGGAAGGTTTTCTGAAAGGAATCTAGAGACGAACCAGCCAAGGGCTGAAAGTCTCTCTAATAAAGACAAATCAATCAATCAATGAAAGGAATCTATGGAAAACTAGCTGTACCCGGCAAACTTTGTCTTGCCTACTGCGTTTTTGACGTTTTAGGTTTCTAGCCAAGACCAAATCCCCGGTCCCCGGTATGGAAGATCGATTTTCCAAAAACTATCCATTTTTCCATGTTTTATGCCTCATAAACCTTCCTTGGGTGAAAACTAACAGAACAAAACTAAGACGACCAAAATCGGACCTTCCGTTCGCAAGTTATGCGCGGTCCCACGTATGCCACTGCATTTTTATAGATATAGATAGATATTTCCAAGAAATCTATGGAGCAATTTTTGAAGGAGTGCATAAAAAGATTTATGAACCTTACAAATACGTGAGTGAGAAACGGACAAATTGAGGTGAAATGTGTGAAAAAGTTACTCATCCTCTCGGTGAGACTCGAACTCACGACTCCTAGTTCGAGTAACGAGAAACTTATGGAAAAATTTTTGACGCAACTTATGCAAGATTTGTAAACAAAAAAGAATGAGCATACTTTGAATAGTTTCATTCCCAGTATCGTGTTATTGGGATCAGTTACTAACCGATATGTATTAGAGGAAACTATTTAAACTGCGTCCCCGGGTTATGGTACTGATGGAAATTTGGGAGCGAAAGTAAAGGTGTGTTGGCCACACTCTACGCAGGAACAGAAAAGAAATTTGCAAGCAAGTATTAAACTGGAACCCAGCAGAACACCGTAGAAGAGGTAGGCACAGAGGCACAGAGGCTCATGGCTTATGGCCTCAACAAAGAAATAAAAAACACGACTGAAACAAAACATGGCCACAAATTAAACTGAAGCTGGCAATTGCTCAGGATATTGCTCAGGATGGAAATCTGTCACTTCGGCCTTCTTTTCCAGAAGCAGTACTGAAGGTAAGTCATTTGAGATGCTATCGAGTATCAGGGAAAAAGTGGGATGCCCATTAGCGTGGGACACAAAAATACATTTTACTCCTGTACACTTTTTGAGTTCCATTTTGGTCCCATATCAACTGTGCAAAATTTCAAAACGATCGGGGAAACTATATTTTAGCGCCAGCCATTTTAAATGTTCATACGATTTAGTATGGGGAAAATCACCTTTTCAAAGAAAAATCGCCACAGGTTGCCCCTTAACCCTTAAAAATAAATCGATGAATGATTTCTGTTGTAAATTTTACGAGGAACCAACCCTCCGAAGACCGCAAAGCGATCTGAGGCATGTGGAAAAAGTTATTGACTGAAAACCGAATGGCATGCAAACGCTGTTTAACATGGAAGGAATAACAATGAATAATACAATCTCGTTATTTTATCGATCGAGTGAGGCCACGAACGTCGCATCGATTTGCTGTCTTCGGAGGTCTGATTCCAAGTAAAGTATCCTACAGAAATCATTCGTCCAATTATTTTTGAGGATCTAGGGGTGACTCCTAGCGATTTTTCTATGCAGGAGTAAAATTTCCCCATAGTAAAACGTAAGAAAAACTAAGAATGGCGGGCGCTAAAATATAGTTTTTCCGATCGATCTGAAATTTTGCACAGTTGATATGGGACCAAAGTGAAACCCAAAAAGTATACAGGAACTTGAGTTTTTCCATTTTTTTTTTGTATTTTCCCATATACACCGTGTACCAGGCTAATGCCCATCCCAAAAGGATTCAAAATAATGTTATCAAGAAAAAAACTCCAATCAACGTGAATTTGTTTCACTCCCATGCATGTAAATGAAATTTCTCCAAAAACTATTTCCACGAGACTTTAAATCGAAAGCCAATCACTTTGATCTCTTCCGTATATATGTAGCTTTGCTTCCTGCACCCTCACGAAGGATGTTTTTTTTATTGAATCTAATCCGGCTCGCAACGCTCTGCTATAGCGGTAAGAACCATGGCGAAAAGAAACCAAATGAAAATAAAATCAAACACTGACTGTGTTCGGCGGGAGGACCGAGCGTCCTCGGTGCGGGGTGGAGTAGGTATCATCTCTCTTCTTCGAGCAACCAGGAGCGGAATATTTCAATCGAAATCAAAACAAGTGGAATGATGCAATTAGAGTTTAATCGAATGAAGAAAAGTAAAGACGCCAAGGATCCGCTTGCTTGCTGCTAGTTGATAAAATGTGAGGAGAGATTGGCCGTGTTGCCAGATTGTTACTGGACCGCAATCGCTTAGAATCGTCGAAGCAGGACCAATGGCATCCCTTTCGTCAATGAGGTATCGTGCGATGAAATTTCTTCCTTCGTAGTTGTATTCACATTTTTTTTTTTTCAAAAATGCGTCTGCAACAAGTAGTCGATTTTGAGATTCTTTACTACTTTAGTTATCTTCTCATCTTATCAGTACAATTGTTATTTGAATCCACCTCAACATTTCGGTTTCAATCAACATTTTCCTCCAACTTGCAGCTGCTTCCCATATTACAACAGTTTTAATGATACCCGAAATTACAGGACCCATTCTCATCATCCCTAAACGTTAAGCACTGTGGTGAAAATTGCTCACCTGAGCCATCCGGCAGCATCGAAATGGTCCGGGTTTTGTTTCCCCAAGACCTTCTACCTCCCACCACCAGTACAGTGCAGTGCCTACGTTTCAAATTGTGTTAAAACAAAAAGCAAAACTTCCTCACCTTCCAAAAATGGATGATCGTTCGCTGAAAGGAATTGAACCTCTCGATTCGATGGGCAATGAGTTTTTCATTAACGGTTGCTGGTTGATTGCACGCGGTTTTATGTGCGATGCCTTCGACGGGTATCCCGGCCTTGTACCTTTCAGGATGAGAGGATTTACAACAACGGTTTTCCGGCAGTAATTTAGCACCTTGCGAAAACGGAGCAGGTGCGATAAAATTCATCGTTTTCGGTGCCATGGTGGACGTTTAAAGATAAAGATAATCGTTGAGTTAATGACCGCAGGTCTACCACCGCGGTTGCATTTTTGTATCGACGCATTGTTTGCAGAATACGCTTGATACTTTTTGTTGTCAGCCGCGTCAATTCGCCAAGCGAACTTATTCTGATGCAACATTTCCCCTAAAAAATGATATCCATAAAGTGAAGAGTGTATTTAGTTTGAGAACTACAATGAAATATTAGCATATATCAAGTGCTTTTCAAACTACGCTGTATAAAGTTGAAAAAAATATATTATTGTTTGAAAAAAAACTGCGTATCTTTACACAAGTTTCTAAAAATTCAATTTGGAATAGATAATATGTATAACTAACTTCATTCATAACACTCTTTTGATTCTCATAGAAATACACTAAGGTATTTTTGCACGTTCTTTATACGGCTTTTTTACACGGATTCGCGAATTAACACGGGTTTTGCACTTTCTCGCAATAAGTGTCCAGAAGGAAACTCTTACTGAAAAAATGAATGTGGGTTTATGGGAAGGGTTGCAAGTTCATTGAGGAGTGGTAGGGGATGGGGGCGGATGGTAATGTAAGAGGTCTGTAGGGTTCAAAAGGGGTGTGTGGAGGTGGTGGAGTGGTTCTGTTTGGCGGAGATGGTGGGGGGGGGGGGGAGGGCTGGGAGGGGTAAAATGGGGGTTTTCCTACAGGTGTGAAGAAATTTGCAAAGAAATAATTCAAAGGTGTTCTCCAAGAACTTGAGTTATCAAAGGACTTTCAGGAGTAAGCGCCTTGAGATCTACAAGCGTAATCAATGGATTGTTGTTACATCACTGATACGGTGCAACATCCTACAGGTCCTTAAAACATAGTTCTGTTGAGACGCGAAGTTTTCAAAGATATTGTAGGACCTCCAAGAAAATCCGCGACTAGAGGCCTGAAAATCTACGAGCGTAATCAATTAATTATTGCTACATTACTGCCGCGGTGTAAAATCCCACAGATCCATGGAGCATGGTTCTGTAGAAAACTATTTTCCAAAGATGTTCTAGGTCATCCAAGAACTTCCGCGAGTAAAGAATTTAATGTCTACAAGCGTAATGAATGTTTTTTTTTCTTTGTTGCATTACTGATACGGTGTAACATCCTACAAGTTCCGAAGAAAAATTATTTTCAAGGATGTGCTAGGGCATCAAAGAACTTCCGCAAGTAAAGGCTTAAGGCCTTCTATATCTATAAGCGTAATCGATGGGTTATTACTACATTACTGATGCCGTGTAACATCCTATAGGTCCATAAACCATGGTGCTGCAGTAGAAAACTACTTTCAAAAAAAAAAAAAATCTAGATCATCCAAGAACTTCCGCAAAGTAAAGGCCTGAAGATCTATAAGTGTAATCAATTAATAATAATTTTTTTTTTTGCTGGGTTTCTAGCTGCACTCTGAATAGAGTTGAAACCTCTACACTAGACCCGAAAATAGAAAAGAGTACGTAATCTTTCAGAGGCAGTTTTCCTGCCGTACGCGGAAAATGATATCCATTAAGACACTGTTGCCTACTGACTCAGAAAGTTACGGTAGAAGGTTGGAAAGTTTTCAATTGGTCAGTCAGTCAGGATTTGCCTATGTAGTGTTATGGTCACACGGTTTGTGTTTGTCGTCTTGTTCGATTTTGTGGTATGGTTCAATATGTTTTTCTTCTCGTTAAGTCGTTAAGTTAAGTGGTCGTATGTTTGTTTTTTTTCATCGAATCAATCAAACCCTCTATGTTAAAATATAGTCGATCCTGTGTCAAATTGTTTTCTTGATTTCGCTAATCGTTTTCTACTTCTCTGTGTTCATCTCTTGTGTCCTTAAATTGTCATCGGTCCAAAACCCACAGAAACATGCAACTGAACTTCTGATATTTTTCTGTTGGTTCAAAATACCATCTAAGAGATAAACAAAAATACGTCAAGTTGGCCAGTTGATTGCAATAAAATTTTAAAATAATAAAGATTGCTTGTCAACTATTATGTATTCGTCCCCCTACAAAAACTATGAAAAATGTTCAAATTCGTTCAATTGTCCTATCGGTCCTACCTAGATAAACCATGTCATTTTCTCAAGCGTAGCCTAGAAATGTCAACCTAGTCATACACAAGTAACGTTATTCAGTTAATAAAAAGCAGTCAGTTTTTGTCCAAAATGTCACGTCGAACGCATTGACGTCAACAATGCGTTTAAGTGTTCGCACGTTAGCTTCGAATCTATCAGCACAATTAAGTGCTGCAAATCTCCTTCCCACTAATAATTCTTCGGTCGATTTTAATTGCTTTATTTAAAAAAATATGACCAACTTAAATTCTAAAAATTCGAAAACGCGACTATGACATTAATAAATTACTAATCAAAATCAACCGAGAAACGTGGGAAATAGAGCCCAAACAACATTTTGAAGTCAGCTGGCTGTAAAAGGTTCCAAAACCTGTCACAAATCCTACAATACTTTTATTAGGGTTTGTAACGATCATCAAAACCTTCTTAAATCCAACCGACTTGGAACTATTGCTTGGGAATAGACTCTAATGAGCCCTGGCGGATCCTCCATGTTTATCGAGCATGTCTGATGCATATGATCAGCCATACTCCATCTGCAGCAGCCGGTTCGTGATGAACCGTTGGAGGCGCATTAAAGTGTTAAAAAGGTGATATGTTTCACTAAAGAACACTACATTACAATAATCAAAATGAAACTCCTTCACTTTAATACCGTCAACCCCTGCGAACTTGGCCAGGGATAATCAATCAATAATTATTGTTGTAATATTAGTGATACGGTGTAACATCATACTAATTTATGGAACACGGTTCTATAGAGATGTAATTTTAAAAATATTCTAGGTAATCCATGAACTTGCGCGAGTAAAGGCCTCAAGATCTATAAGTGAAATCAATGGGTCATTGTTACATTACTGATCCCGTGTAACACCCTTATAGGTCAATGAAACATTTTTCTAGAGAAACACTATTCAAAAAAATTCTAGATCATCCAAGCACGTTACTGGGGGTTTCAGCTTTCAGTCTTTGCGTAATCATAAAAGGATTTATTCTCTACACCTAACGTTTCGGCTACATGTATTGAGCTTTTTTCGAAGGATAGATAATCACTCCGTTCAATCGTGAGTTCAACACATTCTAACTAAAAGGTTAAATAAATAACCGAAACCGTCGGGTTAAAATGCAATAATCGTTTATGCAAACGTTTAGAGACTGCCAAGGCCGAAAACATCCCCTCTGCCGGCTCTGTAGAGACTTGTTTTCCAAGGATGTTCTAGGTCATGAAGGTACTCTCGAGAATATAGGTCTCAAGATTTAAAAGCGTGGTTGATGGGATGTTATTACATCACTGATACGACACAACACTCTACAGGGCCATGAAATAGTTATTTATACAACGAGTTGCAAAATGCTGATTTTTACAGCACGAGTCGTACATTTATTCAACGAGGCTTGCCGAGTTGTATACAACATTTTTTGCAATGACCAAAATTATGTACTAGAATATCATCGTTTCCGTCAGTACCATCATGTTTCGCGGTAGTTCAATAAGACCGACCACGTGCTCCAACATACTAGACCTGAAGTTTGGATCAAGCAAGCTGTGTTATAACCAACTATAACCGTTACAGTTTTGCAAGCTCTTTCCGTGGAAACGGTGGCAACCTAGGTGGAAATTCAGATTGTTGATCAAACAATTGCATTATGGTTCATAATGTAACCGAAATGAGTTGTATTATGAATCATAACGCAACTGTTTGATATAGTGCTAAAAAGTATGCCGTTTCGGTGACAAAACGGTAAGTGTTAAATCAGAATTTATAGTGCCGAGGTGCAAAAAAATAGTTTTGTAGAGTAGTGATTTCAAAAGATGTTTCAGGTCATCAAAGAGCTCGCATGAACAGGCAAAGGTCCAATTGAAGATAGTTGCCTAGAGTACCAATTCCAAAGATGCTCTAGGTCCTCCAAGTACTCTTGCGAATAAAGGTCTTAAGATCTACAAGCGTGCCTTACTGATGCGATGCGTCATCACCTGTATAGCTCTACGTTCCCACTGGAACTTGGCCTGCTTCTCTTCGACTTAGTGTTCTTTGAGTACTTCCACAGTTATAAATAGAAGGGCTTTCTTTGCCCGCCATAGCATGAATTTGTATATTGTGAAGCAAGTACAATAACACAATGAATTTTATCGACCGGAACGGAAATCGAACCCGCTATCTCCGGATTGGCGGTTCATTACCACTAGGCTAACTTGAGAACCTACAGGCCTATGAAATATAGTATTGCAGAATAGTGACTTACAAAGATGTTTTAGGTCATCCTAGTGCTCTCACGAATATTGGTCTTAAGTTCTAAAAGCGTAATGGTTTCTATTTACTATTTTTGGTCACGAGATTTATATAGCTAACCTGATTAAATAATTGATTTTGTCGATTGTAGGGCATCGAAGAAGTTAACTTAAGTCTAAGGTTAACTTAAGACCTTAAATCATTTTCATTTCTTTTTGCAGCATTTGGTGGGGCAATCAGAGCGCAAGTCAGTCCAAAGCCGATGATAAGGAGGGGTAATGGCTGATTAGTCTTTGCTGACCACATAAACGCCATGGGATAGGAAAAGGGTATTTTGTGTGTGGGATTAGGGTGTTGGTACAGACTTGACAATATCAATGCTATTCAGATGCAAACTAATTTTAAGGCTCAATAGTGAAACGCATACCTTCCAAAACCAAAAAAAAACAATAATCCTCAAAATGCCAAGCAAGTCATAGAAAGAAAAAACGCCCGATTGTTTATTTTGTCAATTATAACAAACGGAAACTTCCACCCTGTCCGACCTTCCAGTCACCCGGAAAAAATGTTCCTTCAGTTCTGGAAAATATATTATCCCCAATTAAGCCCTTAATCGAATTGTCCGCGTGGTCTTGTAGTACCCCTGCTAGGTAAGAACCAGTCATTGCCATACATATTAAATGCTAGACATGACCCCATGGATAGCATTTGTATATGTAAAAGCTTTGCTGATGTGACTTTCCTATTAGGCAATTCTCTCATCCCATGTTTGTCTTCAAAACCTTGTCAAGCTTAGAAAATTTAAATTAATAAACAATACATTACAAGGTTCGAATTCCCTTACAATGAAATCATTCATTCGCACTACAACACCATAGGAGATAATATCACATTGGCTGATTACAGTACAAATGCGAAAAATCTCCCTTTTCCCCCAATCCGCAACCCGGGGACGCGCCCTGTTGGATTTCGAAAGCCTCGGAGAATATTACAAACCTTCAATGGCATTCCCATACACTAACCCACATTGCCCATACAGGGGTCTGACTGGGCCTATTTCCCTCCCTCAGTTTGTAATATTCTCACCAACTTGGAATTATATTTTCCCGGCACATAAATGACTTCGACTAATGTTCGATATACTATGCAGCATCATGATCAGTATAACTATATCAGATGACTTGGAGATCTGATTCTTACAGAATTGTTTGCCATTGATTATACATTCAGCTATTCTAATCATTACTGCAAAGGCCATCGACCACATGCCTGAAATCAAAGCTTCCTGGAAGATATAATCCAAGCCCAGGGACTTAGTGATGAGTCCAGTTATTAACTCAATATTGTCAAAAAGTGCAAATGTTACAAATCAAGCCTAACTTTACCAAACACCGTATCTAACAAAATCCAAGAACGGAGAAAATCGAAGGGGAAGTTCGCTGTTTCCATAGCAACTCATACATTGAGCATTGAAAAAAACGTGAAAAATCCGGGTATTGTTTCAAAACAACCAATTCTCACTATTCCATATATGTAACGTTAAAAACAGGCACCACAAACATGGTCCGGAAGCACTCACAAATCTTTAAAATTCTTACCCCAACATCGCCATAGCGAGGGAAGTGTATCAAATTCATCACCCTAACTTCTAGGTGCAGTTTTGGCCGTGATGGATAACGCGCAGGTACTCAAGACAGCATCCACAAAAAGTTGGTCGGTTTCGACTTTTGGTCTTTTTTTTTATTCGTTCGCCTTTCCACCCGCTTGCCGAGAGTCTTAAAATAGATTTTCGAGCTGCTGCTGGAGCTGCCGTCAACAACACAATCACATTCAAATTATTCATATGGGAATCGGCTCCGTAAAGTTTTTGATTAAACGAATGAGCCTCAAATAAACTTATGGTAAAAAAAAAACACAATCACATTCCAGCTTTATTAATGACAAAAGTGCAGTCATTTGAAACAATCTGTTATTTTATGTTGAAACTAACAAATCTATGTTTGTTCTAACAAACTGTCAAACGTTTCGTCAAATGAAAATATTTGTATAATCATACAATGGAACAGTTTAGTTTAAACTAGAAACCAGTTAGTCGCTAAAATAAACTAAAAAAATATGTTGATTTGAACTAGAATTTAATTGTGTTTACAATGTATTTTTCTGCGTGAAGAATTCCTTAACGAAATTGTGCGAAAATCTCTTTTTTTGTTTGCATATGTTACATACGGTGTTTGGTAAAGTTAGGCTTGAAATATGAAGTTATGGGCAGTGGAAGGGTTGACCTAGGTGTCGGTCCAGTGAAGGCGAATGCTCCATTCGGCATAGGCTCATCGCTTCGAGTTGTAGCCCATCAAGTTTTAAGTAACATAATCTTCATTAGCTCTCCACTGAGACCTCAGGGAATAACGCAAATTGGCAGAGCAAACTAAAACTATTGAATAAAAGTGTATACAGGGTGTTAGGTTCATGAGTGCAAACTTTTTAATGGGTGATAGAGGACCATAAATGGTGAAAAAAATTGTTCTACGCATATGGTCAAATCTCAACCGTTACGTAGTTATTGAACACCCCATGTTTTTGACTATTATTGCCTTAACTGGCTATAACTTTAAAATGGTGAAACTTATCGCAGTTTTTTTACTCTTATTCGAAAGATTATTGAATTTTCTATCAAATGGCATCTTTGAACCGATTGGTTTAGCTAAAAAACTAAGTTTTCTAGAGCAAAATAGCTAAAAATAGCGTGTTTTTATTTGTTTATGTCCATTATCTTTAAAACATGCGTAATAAATTAAAATTCTTTCTTTGGGAAAGTTGTGGCCCCTGTTCCACTCTACAATTTGTTCTTTGACGCCAAACTTTTAACTCTTATTGTTTTCTTGCAATTTTGATTTAAATGTGCAGCACAGTGCGCAAAAAAGTGCTTTCCATGACGATTGCAAATTTCTGATCTGAAATGCGACGTTTAAATCGAAATTGCAAGAAAACGATAAGAGATAGAAGTTTGATGTCAAAGAACAAATTGTAGAGTAAAACAGGGGCCACAACTTTGCCAAAGAAAGAATTTTCAATTATTACGCATTTTTCAAAGATAATTGACAAAAACAAATTAAAACACACAACTTTTAGGCTATTTCATCTAGAAAACTTAGTTATTTAACTAAACTGATCGGTTCAAAGATGCCATTTGATAGAAAATTCAATAACCTTTCGAATAAGGGTTAAAAAAGTGCGATAAGTTTGACCATTTTAAAGTTATAGCCAGTTAAGGCAATAAGAGTCAAAAACATGGGGAGTTCAATAACTACGTAACGGTTGAGATTTGACCATATGCGTAGAACAAATTTTTTCACCATTTATGGTCCTCTATCACCCTTTACAAAGTTTGCACTCAGGAACCTAACACCCTGTATAATGCCGGCTCCGTTAGCCATGGAATTCATACCTACTTTTACCCCTAAGAAGAAAATAGACAAATTATTTCTAAGTCTACTCACCGGTGTCGAATAAGGATGCGCCGTCAGGCACACTCCGTCCGCCTTCAGCTGTTCCTGCAGCAGCGCCTCCAGCTCGCTCAGCATCAACGGCGAGCTGTCCCGCTCCAGACTGTCACTGTTATCCGACAGCAGCGATTTGGGATCATTTAGCTGAAAATACACACTGGCCGCGCCCTTCTCCCGCAGCAGCCGTACACTTTTAAGCAGCTTGCTCCGATGCTGCGGATTCTGCACCCCGATGGCGTCCAAATCCGGATCGCCCACTTGCTTGCAAATCTCCAAATCGTCGTATCCGTTGTCCAGGAAGCTCTCGGCGTACTGGCCGAGCCCCAGAGCACGCAGCCATTCGCAAACAATGTTGCTGACCGCCATCTTGCCTTCCCGAGCGCAAAGGTACGCACTCACCACCGAACGTCAAACCGCGTTGTAAAACCCCCGGACGTCGATCACTGCTGCTGTTGCAATCACGGTTCTGCCACTTTCTTCACAACCGAGCAAAAAGTTAACGATTAATTAAAACTGTATCTCGCCGCCGCCCCCGTGGGTCGATCATTTCTTCCGCGGGACCCTACATGCTGTGGCAGCCACATCAACCGATAAACTTTTTCCACTTTTCTTTGTTTTCTCTCCGAAAGGTAGATATCGTGTGGTGCCTCACTTTTTACCCCTCAGACTCTTGTGTTTAATGGCTATTCTTCTCTCTTCACGACCAGAGCGCCAGGCCAGGCACCAGAAAAAGTTTATTACTGTCGTGGTCCTGCGGCGGCTGAGGCTGCGGTTCCTCCGGGACGGTTTCGTTGTTTACATTTCATATCGTCGTCGGCGTCGTCGTTGTTGGCGGAGTCGCGATTTTCGCTTGTTTTGTTGCAGACCCGGCGAGAGTCATAAGCCGTTTTGTTTATACCATTTGTTTGAGGTTCGCCGCCCAAGGAGAGAGAGAGACAGCGACCAAATTGCACCGTACGTCACGCTGTGTGATGGTGGCGCGCAGCAATCTTCAATCTGAAAGAAAATCGGAGAAGAAAACGAAGGAGAATGCCCATTAGGAACAGTGGGTAGCAAATGTTTGGGGAGAGCAATCTACTCAAATAAATTCATCATGATCTATCTACTTAGTGCAATGATATGTATTGCCCTTTACTGGCATTTTACCAGATTTGCTGGTACATATGTCTCAAATACACCGAAAAAACTTCTAATTAGAAGGCTTCGTGCCTAATTTACAAAAATAGAGATGAAATTTGTGAAAAAATCGCATTCGGCTGGGATTCGAACCCACGACTCCGTATTCGCTAGACCAGCGCTTTAACCAACTAAGCCACAGAACAAGTAACGATTCTGCGGAAAAGAAAGACAAACTGACTTCGAAACCACACCGTGTACACTCTTTTCTTCGAGTTCTTTGAAAAATCTCCCAAATTAGGAAACCTTTTTCACATTTCTCACGTATTTCTCAGCAATTTCTTACTGAACACTCTGGATTTTTTTTTGTCGGAGTTTTCTTTGGTAATTTGTTCTGCAATTCATCTGGTATTACCTTGAAAAATCTTTTGGATTTTTTCTTTAGGAACTCATTTGAATTTCCATTACGGATTCATCCGACAATCTCGGTAAAATTACTGAAAAATATTCCAGAGAAACTTTTGAAAAAAAAAAATACAAATGGAAAATATTAAGGAATTTGAGAAATTGTCAACACGCTGTCATTTGTTCAGAGTTTCATCTGGCAAATTCCAGTTTCCATGAATAGATTGAAATACGCCTAGGAGGAACAAAAGAAGCTGAGACGTGCAATGGTTGTCCCACCGTTTTCACATGTTGGTATACATTTATTAGTAGCCTATACTTCCCTGGAAATCCCTGATTTTATCCTTGGTGGTTTCTTCAAAAAATCCATTAGAATGTTCTTTGGATTTTTGTTCTTTGATAATCTCTTTGAAATATCCCCGTAAATTCCTTCACAACCTTCTCCGGCAAGACATTGAATATTTCTTTCTACGAATTTACAAAAAAAAAAAATGTTGGAGAAACCATCAGAAAAACCATGACTTTAACGAAGAAATGCCGATTTTCTGGGTGAGAATCACAGATTGCCAAAGAAATTCTTAAAAAAAATTCAAAAGAAATTTCAGGAAAAAATCGTGAGAAATCCTTTATGAAACATTTGTCATAAAATTCCCAAAAAAAAAGTACCTAATGGAACCCTGAAAAAGTCGTCAATGAATTGCAAAAGCTATTCCTGAAGTTGCCGAAAATATTCCTTAATAAACTGTGAATTACTAGAGGAATTTTAGGACTAATTCTCGAAGAAAATACAAAAGACCTCTAGAGGAATTTATATTGAAAAACTCCAAATTGTCAAAGAATTACTTGAATAAAATATGAAAGATTTTTTGAAAAAAAAAATTTAAAACGTTTCCATACATGTAGGGTGCCTGTACCAGTTATCGTACTTCCTAAGGAAAACTATTTCTACAAAAATAAGAATAACACCGTCGAATGTCATCGATATTGACGTATGACATATGATTGATTAGTTTTCATACTTTACAGGAAAAATAGTGAAACTGGCAGATATACCATACTGACCCCAGGTCAACGGCGAAGTCGAACACCAAATTCGAAGCATTCTGAAGGTTTTGCGATCCGTTGAGCTCAACAAATAGAATTGGAAGCAGGACCTGGAAGAATACTATTATGTTCACGCCTTTATCCTTCATCCGGAAACTGGATACTCACCAGTGGAATTGACTTTAGATAGGATATTTTGTGATTGGAATCCGTATCCGTTTCAACTGATGAGTGTTGTTAGATTTACGAGACAATGACAGGGCTTATAAATACAACTTCAAGACATACTACGACGACACAGTAGATGTATGAGAAATTAGATCGCTAATGGCGCTGTAGCCAATAAATTAATTTGTTTTATTTCATATCTCAGATGTATTTATCCATTATTTTTAAATACACATGTTGTTGTGGATGTTTTGTTTTGGCTATAAAAATTGGTTTGACACTTGTAGGACCGGTACTGACGCTATAAGGGCGTGGCAAAGTAGATGTTGGTCACACGAACGCTCGCGACATTGTCATTCTGTGGCTAGTTATTCTACTGACGACACCAAAGGAGCGATTGAGTCAACTCTATGTGTGGGAGACGAACAAGACGAAGTCCTTATAAGGATTGGAATATGCCAACAAACTTGCTGTGAATTTCTATTCTCGCCAGCGAAAGCTCTCGAAAAACAAGGAAATTTTGTAGTAATCAAAACTCCAACCGGCGAGAGATTTCGCTGAAATTCACACTTGAAGCAGGTGTACAATGAAAGCCAGAGTGAAACTTCTAATCACCTGCTAAAGTGGACAACACTACCAGAACAACAACGGAATACACCAAAGGAGCAGCACCAAGGATATGCGTATGATTCGAATGGATCTGCCAATGGCCCCACATCCACAAAAATGCAAAGAAAGGTACGCCAACCTTTTAGTTTCGACTACTACATACTTAGCTTGAACCAGGCTGCAGAGCAAAGAGCAAGCAAAGGGAAGGTGTTACGGTCAATTGATTACCGGGTGCAAACAAACATTAGCATGCCTAGATAGAAAAAGAAGAGCCCATATAGCCACAGCTTTAAAGGAGAGGGTATCCAACATGATCATGTTGGGGGTGACGGGTTAGATTCCCAGTCGGTTCAGGAACTTTTCGGAAAGGAAATTTTCTTGACTTCCTTGAGTACGGAGTACCTTCGTCCCTGTAACACGATATGCACATGCAAAATGATCATTGGCAGAGGAAGCGATCAGTTGATAGCTATGGAAGTGCACATAAACCACTAAGCTGAGAAGCAGGCTTTGCCCCAGTGAGGCAAGATGAAAAGGAATAAGATAGAATGAGAGAATTTCCAGAATGTTCGCGACGCCAGAAGAATAAAACGTGATTTCGAGGTCGTGATTAAATTCGTATTTTATTTCCTTGATTTCTTTACGAAACTGTGGAAGGAATAATTCATCAGAGAAAATCTGAAAAAATACCGAAAATATGGCCGAAGAGCTATTGAAAAAACTACCGAAGAGATCATTGAATAATTTGGCGGAAGAATTTCCTGAGGAAAATCTAAGTAAACTTTCGGAGTTCCTGAAATATTTGCATAAAAAAATCCCAAAGAGACTGGCTAAGAAATTGCTCAAACTAGCTACCGAGAAACTCCGTCACAATACTCACAACACTTTATGATAAATTCCTTTAAAAAAATAATCATGACAAGAATTCCTTGTATATTTTCCGGACTAATTACTTAAAACTATGCAATTTCTGTGAAGATTCCCACGTAAATTTCTTTATATACTTCTCTGGCAATACTTTGGGGATATCACAGACAAACAGACGTAACACTCTGATAATTCACATCGTACACCGATTTAACGGTCTTTTTAAAAATGTGATAGTTGGCCAACTGCCCAACCGTGGCGCTCGCATCGTTTTTGTTCGAGTTTGACGTTTGCTCACTACCGCCACCTAGTTGGTGGTCGGCCAAACATAGGCCTTTTAGCATTGGGCGAATATGTTTTCGTGACTATGATTTGAATCGAAAAATGTTCGAAGTGTTACGTCTGTTTGTCTGTGGGGATATCTTTAACAAAATTACGGAAGAATTGTTCAATAAATCTCCGATGATTTCTTAAGAAACTTCTATATAGATATGTTGGATTCCTAAAATTCGTAAAAAAATAACCCTGACTAAAGGAATTTCCAGAGTAATTTCCGAAAAAATGGTTGGAGAATTTCTCAAGAACTCTTAAGAAATTCCCTGACGAACTCTCTGAGAATATTCCATAAATCTACCAAGATAATGACTTTCAAGGGGATTGAAGAAATTGCCTTGGGAATCTATAGTGTTATATCCAGAACAAATTCTAAATGAATTGCCGGATCCATAAATTTCTAGAACAAATGACAGAGGACTCTGGATGAAATTCTGGAAGGAAAATTTCAATAAATTAATATAATGTATTCCCAGGCCCGTGTACAGAAAAGGCGACAACTCAAAACACCTCCCTTGAACACGTCCCCAGTCAGTGCTGGTTGTGGGGATGCAGAGGTGTTCTCGATCTTTAGTAGCAACAACCAGCACACTCTAACATTCCTTTCCCTTCCCTAATGACTATAAGGACGTGGCCGGCGCCATTATTGATCCAAAATGTTTGAACTGCTTCAATTGCACTTTGAGAATAAGTGGAGTATAGGGCTGGGATACTCCACTTATTCATTTGGATCTCAGTGCAATTGCTACCAGCTCCGATCAATCACGGAGGAGCAACCATTGACATGTGTAGTCAGTTTTGATCGTTTTTGATCTTTGATTGATGTCTTATTATCGAAGAAATTAGAGAAATTCTTGAAGATAATTCCGAAAAAATCCAAAGCGAATTTTTGAATGAATTCCAAAAAATCCAAAGTTCTCGCAGGAGTTTCTCCTAAAGGGATACTTCTGGGAATTCGTGCGGTGATTCCTTGCATGGTTCCAAAAAGATTTTTCAAAAGAATTCTATGATATTTTCGAACGATATTTTCTTAAGGAACACCTCCGACAATTGATTTGAAAGTTCCTCCGGTACCTAATTTATTTTAAAGATTGCTTTGGAAATTTCCCTCCAAAATTCTTGAACCTTTAAGAATTGATTTGCTTTAGAATTTTTTTTCTTCGAAAATTCGTCAATTCTTTGGCAATTTATTTGAAAATCATCTCAAAAACTCTTCTGGAAGTTCCTAAAAAAATTGTTGGAGGTAGTCCAACAAGAACTGCCGGATATTTTTTTTTAAGAATGATCGAAGATTTTTTTCTTCAAATATTCTTTGTCAATTCTTTGGGAATTTATTTAAAAATCATCTAAAAAACTCTTCTGGAAATTCTAAAAAAAAAAATTGTTGGAGGTAGTCCAACAAGAACTGCCGGATAACTTTATTTTCAAGAATTGTCGAAGAAATCTACAAATTAATCAGCGAGAAAATTCCTTACGAAACTGTAGAAGGAAAAAATCATCGTTGAAAACACGGAAAAAATACCGAAGAGCTGTTGAGGAAAGTGCTCGAAAAATCATTGAATAAATTGCCAAAGGGAATTCCCGAGGAATAACTGACGAAATTATCAAAGAAATACCAAAATAAAATGTCGGCGGAGTTCCTGAAACATTTGTCTGAGGAATTCCAAACTATTGGAAAGGAAGTCTTGGAAAAAAATACCAGAGGAACATTTTTTTCAGGTTTGAAGAAGAAATTTCCGAAAAAAATGAATAATGTTTTTTTTTATCTGTATTGATGAGATTTTTAGCCTTAGGCTAGTTCATCTCGGGACCCACGCTTTACTTCCCTTCCGAAGGAAGATCTCACGTTTTGCGAGTTTGTCCGGAGTGGGATTCGATCCCAGGTCCTCGGCGTGATAGTCAAGTGTTCTAACCATCACACCAGTTCCGCTCCATGAATAATGCTCTTCTGTCTGAAAGTCTGCTGGAGAAATTTTTACAGGAATTACCACAAGAACTTCTAGAGATAATTTCGGCAAAATTCCACTGCGAATTTCTGGATGAATTCCTAAAACATGCCAACAATTTCGGAGAATTTTCTTCGGGAAACCGTTAGAATATTTCTTTTTTCTCAAACTCCCTGGTAATTCTTTTAAGAAATTCCTCCGGCAAATTAGTTAGGAATCCCCCAGTAATATATTTTACAGAGTTCCTGAAACGCTTGCCTGATAAAATTTTATGGAAAACATTTTTAATTCTTGAAAAAGAAATCAGAAGAGGAAAGGAATTGTCGAAGAAATACCTAAAAATGGCAGCCGAGAAGTCGTGAGGTAATGTGGTCACGATTCCTGAAGATTTTTTGTTATAAATTCATAAAACTATCGTCATAAGAAATCCTTGTAGATTTGACGGGATAATTTATTAAAATTGTGCTTAAGGACTGCTGAAGGATTAAGTATTATTCCAGCATAATTAAATTAACGGAGAAATTTCTCAATACATTACTATAAGAATTCCAGAAGGAAGTTGCGGATGAATTCCAAGGAGAACTTTCGAAGCGATTGCTAGAGTCATTTCCGGATGAATTCCGAAAAAAATAATCGTGATATTTGTTTTGCATTTGCCAGAGGAAATCCTTAATAAATTGGCCGAGGATATTTCGGAACAATAGCTAGAAGAATTCTTACAAGAACTATCAAAATTATTTTGACAATATCGTGAACTTGATAAAAAAAAGAGAGTTTTTTAGGATTTTTTTAGAGAAATTGTTGTAGGATCTGCTAAAATTCATGAAAAAAACGTTGAAAAATGACCTGAAAACATATTCAACAGAAAAAAAAAACTTTTGAATATACTTATAATAAGAGGAAACTATGAAAAAACTTCCGAGGAGCTTCTTACAAAATCTAGTCTAGTCTACACATACACAGCCATTCATTGAAAGAATCCTGGAAAATGATAGAATCGACTAAATCTATCACTTTTCTTGTCATTATTAATGCTTGCAGTACATCGGAGATGTATTACAAGCATTAACGCGGTCAGGCCTACTGTGTAGCGTTATTGATTTTACAATAAAGCCATTGAGTGGGGACATCTCAGCTTTTTAGAAAGCAAAATACGTAAAAATCGATGGGGGTTTCGATGCTAAGAAGGTTAATGTCACTACGGAAAGAGTTCCAAGAGAAACTATCGGATGACCTACTGGAGAAACTGTCGAACACATTCAAAAAGAATTGCTTAAGAATTAAAATAAAATACTCCTGAAAAAATTCCCGGGGGAAATGCTGATAAAAAGTTACTCAAGTAGTTGTTGAAGGAAATCGGAGACAATTTTCAAGCAGTTGCCGGAAAAATTAAGAGTTTTTGAAGAAATTTACTGACAAATACTTGAAGATACTTTCTGAGGGAATCCTGAATGAATAGCCCAAGGAAACCCCAAAAAAAATGCCGAAAGATTTTTTTTTAATTTACCGGAGAAATCGTCTAAGGAAGTTCTAAATAGACTGTTGAAGGATTTGCCTATAGGATATATGCGGAGCAATTCCGGAAGTAATTGCCGGGAGAATCTTCAAAGTAAAAGGTCGAAGGCACTTTGAACCCATTTGTGGAATGAATTTCTCAGAGAAAATGCCACAAGAACTCCTAGAACAAAATTGCCGAAAAGGTTTCAAATGAATATCTCAAAGGAATTATTATAGGAATTCAACATGAAACTGATAGAAAAGGTCCTTGCAAAATTGACGAAGGAATTTCTAGAAATTGCCAAAAGAATCCCTCAAAATAGGAAAATTCTGGAAGCATTCTGGAGGAATTTCTATTCTATTTTTCAGATTTTTAGAAGGTACTTAAAGCAATTGAAAAAAAATATGGAAGAACTTTTTGCGGAAAACTCCGAATTTCATAAATTATAAAATGTAAGAACATTTTTTGATAATTCCAGCAGAAATTACACGAAAAGATGCGCAAGAAATTCCATCTAAGTTCTAGTAATTATTTTCTAAAATCAGAAGTCTTTATCGAAAGACGCATTTTATTCACTTATACTTCCACTTAAACATTCAACATGTTGATTAGTCCCAAACAGTTATACATTGCTTGCCTATTTATGTAAGTAAGTGTACTTAGCTGATCCAGCGATACAGACTGGAGTAATAGCTACAAGCATTCTGACTGAAGTCACGATTGTTACATAAAATAGTTCTATTGGAAATGAGCATATGTACCGGGGTGTACTCCTGCGGGCCGCTCAACGATTTCAGGGCAATTATTATCAACTTTTATTGTCTTTTTTTTTCAGTGAATACTACTGAACGTAAAAGGGAGTAACTAAAGTAATTAAAGATACGGTGGATAGAATCGCAAGCGGGCAAGTTCAATCCCCTTACAGTAGTGACCCACAGTTCTCGCCAACTTGGGAACGCCTGCGCTAGAATCTGCATGCATGGCATGCACGCGGGCGGCGCATATTGGCGTCCCAAGCAACAACGACGATGCATGGGGACCAGTTCCCTGTCCTCACCACACACACTCGAAATTAGTGGAAAGTAATGACGATAATGATGATTATAAAGCCAGAGGTGAAACTTTATAACGAGTGAGATTTATGACAGCTCTACGTGAACTGCTCGACGACGACGACGCTACTACTGCTGCCATCACCGCATCGACTCAACTCGACCCGTCTCGAAGGGCCAACCAACGGACGCAGAGCCATGGGGTCTCTCTGATGTTGCTATTTTGTTGACGGCAGCAAGATTTATGAATGGGGCAATTAAAATATGACTTTGTGCGCCGGCGGACCGGTTGACGGGCGTTGACGGGTGGATGACGACGACGACGGTCTACGGTGGCTTCTTCGGTTCGGGATGAGACGATGAGCAGCTAGCAGCAAGCAGCTAGCGAGCAACCATAAAAGAATATTGGTGAAGATGTGAGTTCAGGTTTCATCACCTTTCACCGTCTCAGGCTGCTGCAGCGTGCAGCGGGATGGCGAGAATTTATGGGGAAATGGGCAAATGGGACTAGTTATAAGAATTAGTTTAGAACGGAGGGGAATAAGGTTACAATTCTGTAGATCGGAGTTGAAGTCAGAGAACAAAGTGGTATGATACGAAATTTTATGGAAGGGTGGTTAGACCTGCAAAACGAGGAGTTGACAACATTGAATGAGTGTCCAAAATAACTCTGGTCCACACAAGTTCCTTCCTTTTGCTGCAAGGAGTGGGTTAGCTAGGTTTCCTTACAGGGGAATAGAGTCAGGAGGAGCAGTACGCGAAAGGCCAGCTAAGGGGCCCTACTGATTCTCCGAGGGATGCCAAACCAAGAAGGCGTAGAAGGGTAGCTGTCAAGCGCTTGAAAAGTGACACGCTCGCCGCCAAGACTGAATAGTCTAAGTACTCGGACGTCTTGAAGACGATGCAAAGCGACGCCAAGCTCGTGGATCTGGGAGCCGAAGTGCGCAGCATCCAACGTACTCGTACGGGCGAGATGATCCTGGAGCTGAAGCGCGATAAAGAACGCAAGGGCGCCAACTACAAAAGTTTGGCGGAAGAGGACCTTGGCGAAGGGGTAGAGGTGAGGGCTCTCACATAAGAGGCTCTAAAGATGAAGAACCTAGACGAGGTCACCGAAGTGGGAGAGCTCGTCACGGCACTGCGGACACAGTGCGATATGCAGGTGGCCACCGCAGCCGTTAGGCTACCGAGGGGACCGGCAGAGACACAGGTAGCTTTGGTCACAGGTAGCTGACGTAAGAAAGTCCGTTAACTAGGGAGAATAAATGTAGGCTTGTGCGTATGTCATCTGACCTTTCACGAGCCATAGGAAGTTTGTTTCAGGTGTCTGGAACTAGGACAAAAGTCATGGGACTACAAAGGCCCTGACAGGAGCAAACGGTGTAGGAGATGCGGCACTGAAGGCCAAAAGCCACAAGGCTACACGAGTCCACCAATTTGTCTGATTTGTATACGGAAATCCGTGAACAACAGACATCCATCGGGTGGTCCAAGGTGCCCGGTCTTCAAGATATCCGTAGTGAACAACAAATCACAGTGCAGGTAACGCAGCTGAACCTGAACTACTGTTACGCAGCTCAGCTTTGTCAGGCGGTTTCTAACTGGGGAACGGATATCGCCATCATGGCAGAACCATACCGAGTACCCGCCGGTAACGGCAACTGGGTCGCGGATAAGTCCAGAAAAATGGCGACAATATGGACGTAAATGTGGTAAATACCTTGTCCAGGAGTTGGTGTCTACTACCTATAAGGGATTCGTGGTCGCCAAAGTAAACGGGGTCTTCTTCATTAGCTGTTATGTGCCAGTTATGGCGGTGGCCACCCGAGTAGAGGAAAAGAGCTCAATAATAGCATACTCTGATATGGAGATCAAAAAGTGATATGGGTTTGATTGACTTAAGAGATAAAAGATCTAAAAATAAAATCAACAATTTACTCCTGGAACATCATCATCAAATCATTTTTAGATTTTGTAAGATCTAACCAATAGCAGCGAGCTTTTCGTATGATCTTGAAATATCAAATTTTGATATTGTTCAGATGTTCCAGGAACATTTTCCAGATATTATTTTCAGATCTTTTATCTCTTATATCAATCAAACCAATATCATGTTTTGATCATCAGTATTTTACCTCTACCTGGGCAATCGACCAGTTCACGCAGACGCTGGACTGTATGACGACCGTGCTAACAGGGCGAAGGCCGGTGGTAATAGCGGGTGACTTTAATGCCTGGGCCGTGGAATAGGGAAGCCGAATCAGCAGGGTCAGATCCTGCTAGAGGCACTGGCCATGCTAGATGTCGAGCTGGCTAATGTCGACACAAAAGTATCTATAGTCGGTACGGAGCAGAGTCGATTATCGACGTTACTTTTTGTAGTCCTGGCCTAACAAGTAGTTCGAACTGGTTGGTAGAAGATGGCTACACTCACAGCGATCACCTGGCGGTTCGCTACAGTATCGAGTACAACAACAGCAGGCAGCGGGTAGAGGAAGAGGTGGCTAGGCTAAGGCCAAGGCCTCGCAGGTGGAAGACATCACACTTCGACGAAGGGGTATTTAAGGAGGCGCTCCGCCGTGCGCGAAACCTTCTTGGTTTAGACGGCGACGAGTAGCGGTGCTTTCGCGTGCGTGCGATGCGACCAAGCCTAGACGAGTCTACCCTAGAAATGAGATGTCACGGCTTACTGCTGGGCTCAAGCGATTGCAGACCTGCCTACGGGCTAGGCGGTGGATGCAGCGAGCACGATCTGAAGAAGGTCTGCTTTGAGGGTATCTGTCAGAGTGCCAATGCGAATCCGTGGGGTGACGCCTACAGGATCGTGATGGCTAAGACGAGAGATGAAATGGCTCCTACACAGCAATCTTCAGAGATGTTGGAGGGGACCATCGAGGGGCTTTCTTCACGTCATGATCCTAGTCCTTGGCCTCCTTTCGTAAGGCATCCGGGGACTGGGACTGGCGATGAGGAGAGGGTCACCGATGTGAAACTTGCGGAGATGGCGAAATCCCTTAGCGTAGGTAAGGCCCCAGGTCCGAACGGAGTTCCAAATCTGGCATTAAAATTAGCTATTGCAAAGGCTTCCGGAATGTTCAGATCTACTATGCAGTAAGGCCTGGACGAGGGAGTTTTCCCAGAAGTATGGAAGAGGCAGAGCCTGGTTATATTGCCAAAGGCGGAGAAACCACCCGGGCACCCATCGGCATATAGACCAATATGCTTGATCGACACTACGAGGAAGGTTCTCGAAAAGATCATCCTCAACAGAATGCTGAGATACACTGAGGTTGTAAATGGTCGCTTGAGCAACCAGCCCGACTTCTGAAAGGGGAGGTCAACTGTAGACAGCCGAGATAGCACTCCAGCGTGTGCTATTGTGCAGTAGTGGTCTGGATGTAAAGAACGCGATCAAAAGTGCCAGTTTGGCGGCTATTGCTGAAGCGCTCTTGTATCTTGGCCAGGTCTTGGGACTCCCGGTTGCTTGTACAAGTTTCCCGGAAGCTTCTCCCAGGCCCGAGTACTAGTATACGAAGCAGAGGTAGGTCAGAAGTGCTTTAACCTAACCTCAGGTGTTCCACAGGGTTCTATCCTAGGTCCTACGTGTAATGGTCGCGATATATAATTTGACTTACAGCGACTAATATTGATACTATATCCTTCACAAGAACTTTAAAAACTTGAATCCAAATATCGACGGAACAAAGACAACTAACGCACAACAACCTCCCAAAGCTGGCGACATCTTGCGACAGCAGATATTGAGCAAGTCGATGTCGTGTGTACGTGCATGTCCCACGCCAAAAAGGCAACCAAAAAACAACAGCTCTGGTGTTGGCCAGGTCCGAAAAAGTGAAAACAAATTCAATTGAATTAGCATAAATGTAATTAAAACTTTCCAACTACAAATTGGGTGGGCGTGATGGGGCCTGCTGCTGCTGCTGTTGCGTTGTTGCTTGCCAATGGTTCAGAACTTTGCGCTTCCGAACACATATACACTGACTTACTCCTCTCCGTAGGTACCTACACCAGAAGTGAATTCAGGAGGAAAAAAAAGTTGATATAATTTTATCTCTCTCAGTTTCATCGCCCTTGCCCAACGCCGCGCCGCCGCCCCGATGCCTTCGGGACGCTACCAGCTGGGCACATTCTATGGGAGTTTTTGTTGCAGCTGGCAAGGAAGAAGCCACGCCGTTGTACTGCAAGCTGATCTAGGTGGGTAGTGGTAGCTCGGAAAAAATGGCAATAACAAGCAACAACTGTGTGTGTTGTGTTGTACAGCATGTAGCTGCTGATTGCACTCAACACTTGACTCGGTGACCTGTATCTAGGTTCTCGGTTCCTCAGCTGTGCTTCCTCCAGAGAACTAACTGTAGGTACAATGGCCAACTCGGGGCAAAAACTAGTGCTTCTGATGCACTCACCGATGCGATGGCCGGTAGAGTTGTTGTTAGCTGTAAGGAGGTCCAGCGAGGAGGAAAAAAGCAGGACTTCATTTAGCCGAGCACTAGGAGGACAGTTCATTCGATGCTGGACAGTAGTAGTGCCAGCAGCGCCAGCGGCTCGGCAATTTAGCATTTTTAATTTAATTGCACTACCAACAAACTGCCCAACCACTCGGTAGGTAGGTGGCGATCCGATGCTCGTAGCCATTGCATTGGCGGTAAGTGCAAAGTTTTGCGTAGTGGTGCTATTTGAAACAATTCGAGCATTAGTTTTGGTTGGGGCTTGTATGTTTGTGCAGGGAAATAATTGAAAATAATAGACCCATGCACACTGCACAGGGCATCGTAAGTTAATGGAATGAAAGTTATGCACTCATAATGTGTATTGTGCTATGTTTGTTTAGCCGTATGGTGTTTAGTCGCATACGCATTTCCAGCGTAACACGTACTGCCTACAATCTCTGGGTACATATATGATATGAAGTTTCATTTCTGGTTTATCTAGGATTTATTTCCTGGAGGTTTTGTTCTGGATTTCTCCAGCTGAATATTCTATTCAGAGGTTTTTTTGGGATTTGCTTCCAGAGTTCGTGCCGGGATCTGCCGCTGTTCTTTTCGGGATTTCTGAGAATTGTTCCTGGGCTTTCTACTAGAAAGGGATCCTCCCAAGATTTCACGAACTACACTCCCGAGATTTCTTCCACAGGATTTCCCGGTATTGCTGCCAGAGTATCTCGCGGGATTCTTTCCAGGGATCTTTCTAAAAGTTTCCCAAAATTCTTTCAGTGATTGCTCTGGGTGGTTTTTCAGGATAGATTTTCATCTGTTTCTCACGGAATTCAGGCGAGGTATCTGCAGATGTATGGTAGTCCGAAGCACCTTTTTCCCCCGCAAAGATATCCACAAAGCCACCTGGAGATCATCCGACCATCAAACAGAAAACCAAATCGACCACGTTCTAATCGACGGTAAATTCTTCTCGGATATAACCAATGCCCGCACATACCGCAGTGCGAATATAGATTCGGATCACTACTTAGTAGTTGTATGCATGCGCTCAAAACTTTCGACGGCTATTACCACGCGTCGAAATCGAACGCCGCGGCTCAGCATCGAGCAGCTGCGTAACGTAGAAGTGGCTCAAGACTACGCGCAGCAGCTAGCAGTGGCTCTACCAACGAAAGAGCAACTTGGCGCAGCTACACTTGAAGATGGCTGGAGGGACATTCGATCCGCCATAGGTAGTACCTCGGCTACAGCACTAGGCTTTGCGACTCCGAATCACAGAAACGACTGGTACGACGGTGAATGTGAACAGTTGAAAAACGAGAAGAATGCAGCATGGGCGAGAATGCTGCAACACCGTACGAGAGCCAATGAGGCACATTATAGACAGGCGCGCAACAGGCAGAACTCAGTCTTCTGGATGAAGCGCCAGCAGGAAGAACGAGATCACGAAGCGATGGAAGAGCTGTACTGCGCTAAGGACACACGAAAGTTCTACGAGAAGCTGAACCGCTCGCGCAGAGGCTTTGTGCCACAAGCCGACATGTGCCGAGATAATCGCGGGAATATTCTCACGAGCGAGCGTGAGGTGGTCGAGAGATGGCGGCAGCATTACGATGAGCACCTCAATGGCGACGTTGCAAGTACCGAAGGTGGCGTGGTAACAGATCTAGGAGTATGTGCACAGGACGAAAGACTTTTGGCCCTAATCTCCAAGAGATTGAGGAGGAGGTTGGCCGGTTGAAAACAACAAAGCCGCTGGAGTAGATCAACTACCAAGCGAGCTTCTAAAATACGGTGGAGAAACACTGGCCAGAGCACTACCCTGGGTCATTGCCAAGATTTGGGAGGAGGATGTATTACCGGAGGAATGGATGGAAGGTATCGTGTGTCCCATCTACAAAAAGGGCGACAAGTTGGGTTGCAGGAACTACCGCGCAATCACACTACTGGGCGCTGCCTACAAGGTACTCTCTCAAATTTTATTCCACCGTCTATCACCGATTGCAGGAGAGTTCGTGGGGCAATATTAAGATGGATTCATGAGTGAACGCGCTACAACGGACCAGATGTTCGCCATCCACCGGGTGTTGCAGAAATGCCGCGAATACAACGTGCCCACACATTACTTGTTCATCGATTTCAAATCGGCGTATGATACAATCGATCGTGAACAGCTATGGCAGATTATGCACGAATACGGATTCCCGGGTAAACTGATACGATTGATCAAGGCGATGATGGATCGAGTGATGCGAGTAGTTCGAGTATCAGGGACACTCTCGAGTCCCTTCGAATCTCGAAGAGGGTTACGGCAAGGTCTTTCGTGCTGGCTGTTCAACATTGCTTTAGAGGGTGAAATTAGGAGAGCGAGGATAAACACGAGTGGAACGATTTTCACGAAGTCCGTCCAGCTGCTTGGTTTCGCTGATGATATTGATATTACTGCTCGTAAATTTGAGACGATGGCGGAAACGTACATCCGACTAAAGAGTGAAGCCAGGCAAATCGGATTAGTCATTAATGTGTCGAAGGCAAAGTACACGTTGGCAAAGAGCTCGAGGGAGGAATCACCGCGCCCGCCACCCCAAATTTCTATCGATGGTGATGAAATCGAGGCGGTTGAAGAATTCGTGTACTTGGGCTCACTGGTGACCGCCGACAACGACACCAACAGAGAGATTCAGAGGCGACTTGGGGCAGGAAATCGTGCTTACTTTGAACTCCGCAGAACTCTACGATCGAATAAAGTTCGCCGTAACACGAAGTTAACTATCTACAAAACGCTGATTAGACCGGTAGTTTACTATGGGCACGAAACATGAACCCTACGTGCAGAGGACCAACGCGCCCTTGGAGTTTTAGAACGTAAGGTGTTGCGTACCATCTACGGCGTAGTGCAGATGGAAGACGCGACTTGAAGAAGGCGAATGAACCACGAGTTGCATCAGCTGCTAAGAGAACCAACCATCGTCAACACCGCGAAAATCGGGAGGCTACGGTGGACGGGTCACGTCATCAGGATGTCGGATGGCAACTCGACTAAAATGGTTCTCGAGAGTCATCCGACCGGTACAAGAAGACGTGGAGCGCAGCGAGCCAGGTGGGTCGACCAAGTGGAGGACGATCTGCGGACCCTACGCAGAGTGCGGAACTGGAGACAAACAGCCATGGACCGAGTGGAATGGAGGCGGCTACTATGTACAGCAGAGGCCACCCAGGCCTTAGCCTGATCGGTAAGTAAGGTAAGTTTATAAACACAAGGTTGGAATCTCGATTCCGGTCGTGGCTCTTTTTTTTTGTTTTTACTCAATCAATCTGTCTGATCATTTTTTAATATTGGTTCGATGTTTTTTGACCCAGACCTCCGCAGATATTAGTTTGATCTTATAATATCTAAAAGAGATGTTATTTTGATCTTCCCCATACTGATTTTTATATGATTTCTGGTCTTTTATCTCTTATATCAAACAAACTAATAGCTAACTATGATCTTCAGTACTTCACTTAGTAAGATCTAATTATGATTTTCTATTGATTTGTCGTCTACCCGGGATCCGGACACACTATGGACAAAATAGAGTATGGTCATCCGGACTCGCCACGGACATTTATGCAGCTGTCGCCTTGAGACTGAATAACCTTATAAACAAAATGCGGTCATCCGAACACACTGTTCACATGTGTATATATATGTACATGGTATTCCGTTTCAAAAGGAAGAAGAATTCCGCTACTATTTCACTGGCTGATGCAAGTTGTGTTACAGCTGACCTTACTTGGATTTTCTGTCTCATGTTATTATAAAGTTATGGAGAAAATAAAAAGATGCCTTTAAAAATTCCAGATCGATAACATTAGCCCACTCGATCGGTTTCAAGTGGCTTTCCATCGATCCGTCGCGACGCTTGCCTGCTCCGGATGGCATCTATTCCCGGAAAATTTTACGCCGCCGAAAATGCAAATGACGCCTATCCATCGTGCCCATAAATTATCGCTCGCTACTACGACCACCATCTTTCTCGGGCGTCCATGGACCCATGAAACTCAACACAGCCAAGACGACAAAAGCTGAAGCACCAGGGAATCGCTGAAAGCACTTAATTTAATAAGTACTGCATTATTTACAAGACTACATCCTTGGTCGGTCGGTGTGGCGGTGGTTGCCATCGCTGTTGCCTCTGCTGCTGCTGCCACTCGTTGCGGTGCCGACTCGAGGAGGCTGCTCTTTTGCTCCGGAACTCCGAGGGGTTTTTGGGTTTTTCTTGCTCAGCTCAGTATCATCCCGTTTCCTGATGGCCGCCACGGTAAATACCTGCGAGCGTGACGACGATGCGATATGCCCTCTGTCAGGTGTCCCACTCAATCCTCACTATATGAAGGCAAACGCGACGACAACGACCACGACCACGACCACGACGAATCGCTTCGGGCGGAAATTTGTTTATGATGATGGAAGAGCGCGTTTTTCCATTTTCCGTCATCATCATCATCGCCTTGGTCGTCGTTTGGAATCGGGCTCTCTTGGCCTGCGACTGGTACCGTGCACCGAAGGTAGATTTTTCAATGAAAATGAATGGTACTATATATTAGATTGTTTGAGGAAATTTATAAGACAAAATGTAGAAATTTCCCATATCATAAGCAAACAATATAACCTTAACTGACGGTAACATACCAGAGTGGTTGAGTTTTCTACCGGAGGTTTTAGGGTTTTGCTTGAAAATACCATCGGAAGACTTTCCGTTCACACACGCAGCCGACGAGCAACAACGATACGACGACGACGGACGGCGGCAAAATCATCCTGATCCGTATACCGGTGACTCTTGATGGTCGTAAATTTGCACAAGCAATGCACTTTACTCAACTAAATGAATAAATTTTAATGTTAATCTCACTTTCTCCTCCTTCGACGAATGGACCGCTTTTGGCGTGCACAACTAGAACACTTTGCGAAATAAAAGAAGGCTCCAAAAATGATTCGTATTGTAACTACTTTGACAATTGAACAGTTTTAGTAATCAACCATTTGGAATTCCTCCTTGAGTTCCTTCTGGAATTCCCGTGAAATTCTTATGAAATTCCTCCTGGAATGCCCCTAGAATTACACTGAAATTTCTCTTCACTAGAATTTCTCCTGAAATTGCTTTAGGAATACCCCTTGGGATTCTTCTGAAATTTGTCTGTAGTTCTTCCTGAAATTTGTTCAGGAATTCATTCTGGAACTCCCTTGGAATTCCTCCTTGAATTACTTTGAAATTTATCCCGGAATTCCCATAAAATTCCTCCTGAAATTCCCATGAAATTTTTCCTGGAATTCCTTCTGCAATTCCTCCTGGAATTCCTTCTGAATCCTGGTACTACTTCTGCAATTCCTCCTGCAATTATTTGTGGAATTCCTTGTGGAATTTCTCCTGGAATTACAGAAGAAATTTCTCCTGGAGTTCCTCTGGAGAAAAATTGTCCTTGATTTCCTATGGAATTCCTCCTGGAATGCTCCTGGAATGCCCCGAGATTTCTACTGGAATTCCAGTGGTATTTCTCTTGTAATTCCCGTGAAATTCCATCTGGAATCCTCCTGGAATTCCTTCTGGAATTCTTCCTGGAATTCCTTATGTAAGACCTCTTGTAATTTCTTCTACAACTCCTGTCTTCTCCAATTGCTACTAGAATTCCTCTTAAATGCCTACTAGAATTGCTCCGGAGTTGCTACTGGAATTCCTCTGGAATTCCTACTGGAATGCCTCTGGAATTCCCACTGAAATTCCTCTGGAATTCCTCTGGAATTTCTTTGAAACTACTCCTGGAATTCCTCTGGAATTTCTCCTATAATTCCTTTGGAATTTTTCCTGGAAATCATTTGGAATTACTCTTAGAATTTCTTTGAAATTCCTCCTAGTATTCCTCAGGAATTTCTCTGGAATTCTTACTGGAATTCCTTCTAGAATTCCTCTTGAATTCCTCCTTGAATTCCGCTGAAATTCCTCCCGGAATTTTTCTGAAATCCTTCCTGGTATTCCTGGTATTCTATCCTCTTTGAATTCAGTAACAAAGTTTGAAAACGACGTATAATCAATGGTGTAGGATTGATTATACGTCGTTTTCAAAATTTGTTACTGAATTAATCCTGGAATTTTCAGGAGCTGTTACTAGAATTCGCCCTGGAATTCCTCCTGGAATTTGCCCTAGAATTCTCATGTAAGCTAAAAATCCTCTCGTAAATTCCGCTGGGATTTCGTCAGGATTGTTTGTGAGGCAAAACATAACAATTATGATGCTTTTTTTTATTTCCATCAGTGTATACTCTCTGTACTCTTCGAAGGTTTCATGGACGCAATTAGGAAAATGCAAAAACCATCGTTCCATGTGTAGGAGCTCACACACCGACTGCATTAGGCCATCGTTCCACGGTCAAGCTCGGAATATTATGCTTCATTCCAGAACGGGAGTCATACAGTTGCGTATGGAGTAGGGCCAGTTGGTCGGGCGGTCGGTATGATAAGCTTGAACTAAAGTGCAGGTTGCTCAAACTCGACATACCAACATAACCGTCGGTTGTGCAGCCTTCTCAGCCCGAAGCACTCGACAGAGACACACCTGTGAAAGGCCAGCTCAAGTACATGTACCTGCAGTAGGGGCAAGGGAAAGGAAACAGCAAAACATTCCTACCCAGTACCATTCCATGAAACATTAGAATTGTCTAGCATTACACAAACATGCACACACGTGTCCACACACAAAAGGTGTCTCGTATGTGCATTAGCATATTTGAATTCATTTGCTGCTTCAACTCCTCTTTAATCCTGGCTCCGAGCAGCAGAACGGTTGGCTGACTTGTGTGTTGTGCAGAGTAGAGTAGCAGCAAACTGGCTCATCATTTCCAGTAGCAGCGAAAGCAGCATCATGACTGCACTAATGCTACCTACTTGCCGGCAGCCAAGTAGGTTTATGCTAATTGGCGTATTCGTGCAAGTGGACCACACTATACTGGAAGATGCCACTTCGGGATGGCACAATCAAAATAATCTAGCCATGAGACTTTCATTAACCGTTGCAATTCAGCGGAATGGGGTCGCATGATTGCTTATTAAGTGACTCCATTGTATCGCAACCGGTGTGACAATGAAGCTCGGTGTATGTCTAGACAGGTTCAGACACAAAGCAGGACTCGTTTCTGTGAGTTCATGATGTTGATCTTGGGAACTTCGAACTCGAACCCTAGAAGGAGCTGTCTGTTCCAGTTTCAATCGAGCCACTTGTGAACTCAGAAACTCTAGATATGGCTCCCATTTATCTGCCTCCAGTTCATGACACTCTGGCATGCAAAACAGTTTGTGTGTCTCAGGATAAACCTGGATTAATTCAGGTGTCAGTTTTCATTTCAACAATCTTCAGTCATCAAGTTAATTTAGTCAAAATGCGTTTTGCTTAACATTTAATCACTGCTTACTCAGCATGAATCCTTCGTATACCTTTTCGCTTCCTGTGGATCTCGGCTGAAAGGCCGCTTTTCAAATTCAGGATTAGAGCTACCGAGTAGAGTAAATACACATACATTTAATACCATCGCCGTAACCGAAACAGGATAGCTATCACCTTTGTCGTTGTGCCATCCTGGGATGATTTCAAACATTCCACTCGGCATTTTCCGCATGCTTACAGCCAGTGGAAGCTCGCAAAAAGCATTCCGAGTTTTGTGTGTCACTTTGTGTACCTACCACCTCTCACCAGATCATGTTCCAATCAGCACAAAAAAGTATCTACATCAACTCCTACTACAGGGGCAAATACACGAGCGCGAGAAACATTCATTCATGAAAATTTAAAGATACAAAACTCTTTATCTTGTTAAAACAGTAGCAGCGGAAGCAACACAAGAGCACACACAATGCGGACCGCTATCTGGATCGAAAGCGTGGTGAAAATTAAACTGCGTTAAATATTTACTTCTATGTTTTCCGCGTGTTTGGCAGGGTAGATTTGTTCCAGTTTTTGGATTTTGTGAATTTTGTGTTAACACATGCGAACATGAAAATTATCTGATGAGCTAAAGCTGAGGATCACCCTGTGCTGTACCGAGAACCACCAGTCCACGACTTTAGTTGCTTTTGCATTCAAGCTAGGTGTACAGATCTGGCACTGTTGCGAGTATTATACAGTGGAGTTCTGATTTTATTACTAGTCGTTTTAATCACTATTTGCCGAATTCACGCTTTTTCACGGGTACTTATGTACTTACTGTCAGTCCTGAGCACCCATGGTGGTGCAGAGGGCCTAATTGAAAGATCTCCAGCCTGGGCGACTGCCAACCATCGTCTTGACCTGTGGCCAGGTCAAATTTCTGTCGACCACGTTCTGGTTCACGATTAATCGCACCTACCAGGATGTCATCGATTACGATGAGGAACAGTAGCAGTGATAGAATACATCCTTGCCTCACTCCAGCGACGACCCGGAGGGGATCCGACAAGACACCGCTATGCAGTACTCTGCACGAAAATGCCCTGTGTTGTGCATCAATGAGGCCGACGATTTTCTAAAGGACACCCTTACGCCTAAGGGCTCCCCACATGTTTCCGTGATTGAGACGGTCGAATGCTTTTTTGTAATCAATGATCACCAGGTAGATTCTTGGAATTCATTGTTTTGCTCCAAGATGATACGGAGCGTGACAATGTGGTCCGCACAGGATCGTCCGGCACGGAATCCTGTTTGCTGCCGCCGGAGAATTGCATCAATCTTCTCCTGTATCACGGTTAAAAATCACTTTGCAGAGGACTTTGAAAACGATGCACAGCAACATGATACCCCACCAATTATCGGATGCAGTCAGGTCACCCTTTTTGGGATCCTTTATTAAGACGCCTTTCGTTCATTCGGCCGGAAATATCGTGGTTTCCCATATGTCGCAGAATAATTGATGCAGCAGTTGTGCAGATACTACGTGGTCAGCTGTGAGCATCTCGGCTGATATGGTTAGCTGGGTCGGTCAATAGCTGTCCAGATGTGTCTTTCACGGGCATCGTAGCATTTGACTTAGTTCCACTGAGGCGACGTGAAACATCGTGGAGGAGACGAATGTCGCCGGTATTTGCGGCTTTCTCGCCATCGTCGGCTAGGGAGTGCGCTCACGCTCTTTTCTCCCGCTTCGCTTCCGTCTCGAGAGCCGAATAGCACTGACAGGCTACGGCTCTGGCTCCTCGTGTTTTCGCTCGCTCTATCGCGGCTTCGGTGTTCCTTCGCTCCTATATCTTCCTCCAGATATCATCTGTGATCCACTGCTTTCTCTGGGTGCGTAGTTCACCCAAATTATTCCCGCCGGCGGCGATGAAGGCGTTCTTGATGGCGCTCTATTGATCTTCTACGCTTCCACCTTCCGGAATATCCGCAGCACGGTTCTCCATCTCCTCGACGAAGAACCTTTAACCGCAGCGTCTCCCAGTCGGCGTGTGTTGAATCGGCACGGCAGTCGATTGTATCCTCCTGTCGATGGATCCTCGCCATGCCTAGCCGGAATTCGCCGATTGGGAGATGTTTGTCGGACGCAATGTCGGCGCTACGACTACTTCATTAAGGGTAGCGTGTCGGAAAAGGTCATGGATGGACCGTAGTTGATGACAGCCATAACCAAGAACAGAGATATCCTTTTTGCCAAGATGGTGACTGTACAGCAGCTCAATAACTCCATCGTTGACTTTGCATCCTTGAAGTCGAATATCAGCTAGTACCTCAAGGAGGCCCTGAAGAGACTTCGTAAGTCAACGATGGCAGCCAAGCAGGACCATGATAAACTCAAGGCAACTGCGGCAGTGGCGGAACCCGTGAAGTTCAAGGTGCTGAAGGCTACCCGTGGGTAGCATGAACGGTACGCCAGGAACGATTGTTTACGACTATCAATCGGAGAAGCGAGCGAAGCAGTCGACAGGTTAGAAGCTACCAGGTCGTGCACACAATGACAATAAGAGGTTGTTAACCCCGTACATCATGGGGCAGCAGGGACGGATGTCCTGGGGCCTGACGCACCCCCCCGCTTGCGAGTCAGCCGCGTAGTTGCCGGCTAAGAATAGGACTACTAACCCCAATTCAAGGTGTCAAGCGACCCGTGCCGAGGAATGAGTGATCGAGGGGGTGAAAAAGATGCTCGATCTTTAACGGAGCCTGTGGGGCACCTGGGCACCCCCCACAGTAAGCTGTCCCTTACCGCGTTAATGCAGAGCTCTGGCGTGGTGGACATTATTTCTCGTGCGACTCGTGGGAATCAAATATGAGTAAACAAAATTCTAAAACAAGTGCAACAGGTAGTAGTGGTGCGATCAACCCCTTCGCAAGAAGCGGGTTGATGCGGTCTCCAACAAGGAGAAGCGAGGAGTCAGGTGCTGGAAGCTGCTTACGCAGCTCAAGCGTGGGAGCTCCTGTCCACTCCACGGCAAGCCAGCCGGCGGAGGTTATGGACGGAGCGTGGTTGCTGAGGGCCATCAGCCAAGTAGCAGGAAAAGGACGGCCCGCATTGGAGGTAGCTGAGCAGCAGCTTGGCAAAATTATTGACTTCGCGACAACTAAGTCGAATATAAGTAAGGACCTGAAAACGGCCTTGCTTCGGCTTAGAGCGTCAGTCGATGAGGCCAAGCAGGAGCACGCGGTCGCGGTGCTGGCTGTGGCAGCGGCGGAACCCGCAAAGGAGAAAGCGTCTAAGTTTACGCAAACGGAGGCCTTCTCTTTCGCGGGTAGTCCGAAGAGTGTGGAAGCGAATGCTCGTGACAAACGTGACAAGCATTCGCAGAAGCGGGCGAGGCAGCCGTCAGGTGAGGAGCTGTCTGGCGGTGCCCGCAAGGCCAGGCGCATAATAACCCCGAAAGCCGGTGGTTATGCCGGAAAGTCGGACCCCAGCCAGGGTTCCCGGAAAACTGGGAAGGGTGGGCCTGAAAAGGCCGGCCCGTCCCGGATTGATGGGAACAAGGGGTTGCGACCAATGGTGGGCCCTCAGCAGCCACAGAGCAGGGCGGTCCAAGGAGAAGACCCTCCTTGGACAAAGGTAGAGCGGAAGAAGAAGAAGAAGGTGAATCCGCAGGTAGAAGTGAAGGACGCCAAGCCAAGGCGTAGGAAGGCAGGTGCCAGGCGCGAAAAAGGTGACGCTATCGTCATCAAGACCGAACAGTCGAAATACTCGGACGTCTTGAAGGCGATGAGGTGCGACGCCAAGCTCGAGGGTCTTGGAGCCTACATACGCAGTATCAGACGTACTCGTACGGGCGAAATGATCCTGGAGCTTAAGCGCCAGAAGGATCACAAGGGCGCCGCCTACAAGAGGCTGGCAGAAGAGGTCCTTGGAGATGGAGTGGAGGTGAGGGCTCTTACGCATGAGGCGACTCTGAAGGTCAAAGACCTAGACGAGATCACCGAAGCGGAAGAGCTCGTCACGGCACTGCGGCAACAGTGCGATGTTCAGGTGGCCGCCACAGCCGTCAGGCTGCGGAAGGGGCCAGCAGGGACACAGATAGCTCTGGTTCAGCTACCTGTGGCGGATGTTAAAAAGTCCGTTAAAGTAGGGAGTATTAAGGTGGGCTGGTGTGTTTGTCACCTGACATTCCACGAGCCACCTGAGGTTTGCTTCAGGTGTCTGGAACCAGGACACAAGTCGTGGGACTACAAAGGCCCCGACAGGCGCAAACTGTGTAGGCGATGCGGCGCTGAAGGTCATAAGGCCCAAAGCTGCACGAGTCCGCCCATCTGCATGATCTGTACCGGGAAAACCTCGAAAAACAGACATGCGATGGGTGGTCCAGGGTGCCCGGCCTTTAAGAAAGCCGCAGTGAGCAACAAATCACAGTGCAGGTAACGCAGCTGAACCTGAACCACTGTGATGCGGCTCAGCAACTGCTTTGTCAGGCGGTTTCTGAGTGGGAGACGGATATCGCCATCATTTCGGACCCATACCGAGTACCCGCCGGCAACGGCAACTGGGCCTCGGATGGGACCAGGAAAATGGCGGCGATATGGACGACGGGTAAATACCCCGTGCAGGAGTTGGTGTCTACTACCTATGAGGGCTTCGTGGTCGCCAAAGTAAACGGGGTCTTCTTCTGTAGCTGTTATGCGCCTCCGCGGTGGCCGATCGAGCGGTTCACGCAAATGCTGGACCGCTTAACGACCGTGCTAACAGGGCGAAGGCCGGTGGTAATAGCGGGTGACTTTAATGCCTGGGCTGTGGAATGGGGAAGCCGTTTCACGAACCAGCGGGGTCAGATCCTGCTAGAAACACTGGCCATCTTAGATGTCGACTTGGCTAACGTCGGTACCAAGAGTACCTATAGTCGAAATGGAGCGGAGTCAATTATTGACGTGACCTTTTGTAGTCCTGGCCTAACAAGTAGTTCGAACTGGAGAGTAGATGATGGCTACACTCACAGCGACCACCTGGCGGTTCGCTACAGTATCGACTACAACAACAGCAGACAGCGGATAGAAGAAGAGGCGGCTAGGCCAAGGCCAAGCCCTCGTAGGTGGAAGACATCATACTTCGACGAAGAGGTATTTAGGGAAGCGCTCCGCCGTGAGCGAAACTTACTCGGTTTAGACGGCGACGAGCTGGTAGCGGTGCTCTCACGTGCGTGTGATGCGACCATGCCTAGGAGAGTCCACCCTAGAAATGGGAGGCCACCGGCTTACTGGTGGACCGACGCGATTGCGGACCTGCGCCGCGCCTGCCTACGGGCTAGGCGGCGGATGCAGCGAGCACGATCAGAGGAAGAGCGAAACGAACGGCGGGTGGTGTTCGCCGCTGCAAAAGCCGCGCTCAAGACCGAGATAAGAGCAAGCAAGAAGGCCTGCTTTGAGGGTCTCTGTCAGAGTGCCAATACGACCCCGTGGGGTGATGCCTACAGGATCGTTATGGCCAAGACGAGAGGTGTGATGGCTCCTACAGAGCAATCTCCAGAGATGTTGGAGGGGATCATTGGAGGACTTTTTCCGCGTCATGATCCTAGTCCTTGGCCTCCTTTCGTAGGACAGCCGGGGACTGGGGCTGGCGATGAGGAAAGGGTCACCGATGTGGAACTTGCGGGGATAGCTAAGTCCCTTAGCGTAGGTAAGGCCCCAGGTCCGGACGGAGTTCCGAACCTGCCCTTAAAAGTAGCTATTGCAGAAGCTCCCGAGATGTTCAGGTCTGCTATGCAGAAATGCCTGGACGAGGGAGTTTTCCCAGAAGCTTGGAAGAGGCAGAGCCTGGTACTATTGCCAAAGGCGGGGAAACCACCCGGAGACCCGTCGGCATATAGACCAATATGCTTGATTGACACGGCGGGGAAGGTGCTCGAAAAGATCATCCTCAATAGAATGTTGAAGTTCACTGAGGGCGTAAATGGTCTCTCGAGCAACCAGTATGGCTTCCGGAAGGGGAGGTCCACCGTAGACGCTATCTTGTCGGTTACAAAAACCGCCGAGAAAGCACTCGAGCCTAAGAGGAGGGGAATTCGCTTCTGCGGGGTAGTGACTCTGGATGTAAGGAATGCATTTAATAGCGCCAGTTGGGCTGCTATTGCCGATGCGCTCTTGCGTCTGGGGATACCGGAGTACTTGTACAAGATTCTCGGAAGTTACTTCCAGAATCGCGTACTAGTATACGACACGGAGGTGGGTCGGAAGTGCTTTCACATAACCTCAGGAGTCCCGCAAGGTTCCATCCTGGGTCCGGTGTTATGGAATGTCATGTACGACGAGGTGTTGAGGTTAGAGTACCCAGTGGGAGTGGTGATTGTCGGATTTGCCGACGATATTACGCTCGAAGTCTACGGTGAAACGATCGAGGAGGTGAAGTTGACTACCGACCACTCGATCAAGGTTGTGGAGGCGTGGATGCGGTCCAGAAAACTGGAGCTGGCTCACCACAAGACAGAGGTGACGGTTGTTAACAACATGCAGTCGGCGCAGCAGACGGAGATCAGTGTAGGAGAATGCACTATCCTGTCGAAGCGCTCTGTCAAGCACTTGGGCGTGATGATCGACGATAAGCTTACCTTCGGTAGCCACGTCGATTATGCCTGTAAAAGAGCCTCCACAGCTATTGCGGCACTGTCCCGGATGATGTCCAATAGCTCAGCGGTGTACGCCAGTAAGCGCAAGCTTCTGGCTAGTGTTGCTACGTCCGTACTTAGGTATGGCGGCCCGGCGTGGGGTACCGCGCTAAGTACTGAATGCTACCGACGGAAGCTGGAAAGTACTTACAGGCTTATGTGTCTGAGGGTTGCAAGCGCGTACCGTACCGTGTCACACGACGCTCTCTGTGTCATTACTGGTATGGTGCCTATCAGCATTCTTATCAGTGAGGACATGGAGTGCTTCGAAATGCGCGGCACAAGAGGCATACGCAAAACTGTCAGGATGGCCTCTATGGTCAAATGGCAGCGCGCGTGGGACAGTTCCACCAAAGGAAGGTGGACCCATAGGTTGATACCGAGGGTAGATAGTTGGATTAATAGGCGCCATGGGGAAGTTTCATTCCACCTGACACAGGTCCTTACAGGTCATGGTTGCTTCCGACAGTATCTACACCGTTTCGGGCATGCGGATTCTCCCGAATGCCCAGTGTGCAATGGTTTAGAGGAAACGGCGGAACACGTTTTGTTCGTGTGCCCGCGTTTTCGCACAATGCGTGACCGCATGCTTGCCACATGCGGGGAGGACACAACTCCGGACAACTTGGTCCAGAGAATGTGTAGGGATGAGATTAGCTGGAATGCCGTTTCAACGGCTATCACCCATATCGTCTGGGAGCTACAAAGGAGGTGGCGCGTGGACTCAGAGAATGGCTAGTCCAGATGCAGTACAAGAGGTGGTCCACGGGTTCGAAGTCGGCTTCGTAGGTCATACCGGTGCCCTGCGGTCGAGATCGACCCTTACAGCGATTAAGTGGCCGCGGAGAGGAAGTCCCGGTAGCGGTGCTGTCGTGGCGTCAGTCTACTGGGTTGGATCTGAGCCCGCGGTTGGAAAGGGGTCCCCGGCAAGGGTCGGGGTAGGTGAGACCCTGCTGTCTGCAACCTACGGATGCAGCTGATAAGGCCTGAAGGGTAGTGATACCCTTGCCTTCAGCAGGTCAGATCGGGTTGCATGTGGGCATCAGTTCTTGATGTCCGCTCAGCAGTAGGGCGCGGGCGGGGTTGACCCTGCCCGCCTTCCGAGGACAAAGGGAGTGGCGAGGACCACTCGGGAAACTGGCTAAGCGCCAGCATGCTATCGTGATGGACTCTCCAGTGCGAGTCATCGATGTTCGTTGCTGCTAGGCTACGGCAGCTAACCTTGAGGGTGCGATATGCACTAGCCCCTCTCTGAAGCAATACCTTCTTGGTGGTTCCGGAGAGACGTAGGGTTTGGCGACCATAGGAATGTGTTTTAGTGGGTCGAGGAGAGAGTAGTCCTGGCTTCTACCGGCATTGTAGAAGACGGCCTCATCCCCACACTACCCTAACCTTCCTGTTAGGGTGTCTGATGAGCAGATTTATCCCCCTATGGTTTAGAAGGAAAAAAAAAAAAAAACCCCCGTACATCAAGGCAGCAATGCCAGCCATTCGTACTTCGCCCAGGCGTCCCGGAAAGCTGGGAAGAACGGGCCTGATATAAGGACGGCCCGTCCGCGGGCGAAGGGAGCAGGGGTTGCGACTATTGACTGGTAACCCGTATTGACAGTCACCACAGTTCAGGCTGGGTGAGGAGGAGGACGCCTTCGGTACCACATTGGACAGGGAGAAAAAAAGAAGAAATAGAAATTGGAACAGAATCGCAGGATTACCAAGCTAAGGAATGGTAGGAGGGCGCGTGCTAATCGTGAGAAGAATGACGTGCTCGACATCCAGACGGACGAGTCCAAATACTCGGATGTCTTGACTTGAAGGCGATGAGAAGCGACGTCAAGTTCGTGGATCGGGGAGGTGATGTGCGCACTATTGGACGTACTCGTACAAGTGGAATTATCCTCGAGCTCAAGCGTGACAAGGATCGAACGGGCGCCACCTACGAAAGTCTGGCGAAAGAGGTCCTTGGCAAGGGTAGCGAGGTGAGCACTCTTACAGCGGAGGCGACTATGAAGGTAAAAAACCTAGACGAGATCAGTGATGTGGAAGAGCTCGCGGCAACAGTGCAAGGTGTAGGTGGCCACCGCAGCCGTACGACTGCGGCAGGGACACAGATAGCCCTAGTACAGCTACCTGTGGCGGACGCTAATTCATAAGTAGGGAAGCTCAAGGTGGGCTGGTCAGTATGACAAGTGACCTTCCACGATCCACCGGAGGCTTACTTCAGGTATATGGAACTAGGGCACAAACTATGGGACTACAAAGGCCCTAACAGGAGTGTAGGTGATGTAGCGGTAAAGGCCACAAAACACAGGGATGCACGTGTCCACCCACGTGTATGATTTGTTCCGGGAAATCCACGAACAACGAGCATCCAGAGAATGAGATTTTGGTGGGTCGATCCCTACACAGATCGAAAAAAGAGTGTAAAATTCTGTGACATATGATGCACATGTTTGGAGCGTGGGATATCACAGAAGTTTACATGATATATCATGTAAAAGTCATACAATATCATGTAAACTTCCATTATATGTCACATAATTCTTCATGACTCTGAGTTTTTACATGACATATAACACAAATTTACATGATACATCATGTAAACCATCATAACACTAAGTTTGCATGACTAAAATGAAGTTTACATGACGTGTAAATCTCATTATTTTTATCTGTGTACATTACCCGAGGAACCACCTCTTGGATATCTGATTATGTAAATTTCAACAGTTGCCGGGGCCCGTGGCGCAAGTGGGCACACGTTTGCATTATAAGCAGATGGTCATTGGTTTTATCCCAGTCCCTGCACTTCAACTGCTACACATCAACATCCTCATGTTCATCATTCTACTATGATAGGGTAGAAAGTGAAAGCAGCGCGAAAAATGCAACCAGTTCGATATAGTAGAACAATAGAATACGGCGCTGTACAAAAATGGAAGTGCAACTGCCAATTGGAATCGCTCACGTAGTGCCCTAGTGGACAAAAGAGCTGCAAATTCAGGGTGTCTACTCATAACTCAAAATAAAATTCCCTGAGTTTTCCAGGTTTTTCCAGATGAAATATTGAAAGTTTATAATTAAAAAAAAAAACAAATTTTCTTAAAATTATAAAAGGTGACTTAGGGTATCATCGGCAGGTTTGTTCTCTTCGTCATGAGGGATTGTTGTCGGTCAAATTGCCTGAAGCTTGATCATATTCAGCTTGATTGGAAAGGATTTGATGCCTTCTTTCAAGATTTCTGAGCGTAATTTCTGGAACTTCTTCCAAAGCTTCTTCTTGGCTATCCGCAGGATTCTTTCACGAGATATCTATTTGAGTACGTCCCGATATTTCTTGCGAAGGTTTTCTGATATACTTCCAGAGAATCTCGCTGGATTCCTAGAGATGATCCATCCAAAAATATTCAAAGTTTCTTCAAGAATGTCATTGGTTGAGCCTCGTAGCCATGCGGTTAGAATCCAAATGAATGAGGGTTCGATTCCCGCTCCGAGCGATGAAATTTTTCACGAGAATCGTATCATTAGCCACTCCGTGTTAAGTTTCGTTCAATCGGTAGAGCCACCGGCTGAGCCCAGTGTCCGTGTCTTTTTGAGTGGTTTTCCGGGATAGCTATCCAAAAGTTTATGTCGGGGTTTTTACCGATAGTTTTCCGAAATTTTTCTTGTTTGCCTCGCGGATCTTCGTCCGTAGTTGCTTTCAGGAATCCATGAGGTTTTCAGAATTCCTCCTTGGATGTCCTTAATATTTCTTCTCGGGATTACTAGTATTATTAGCTTTTATGTACCAAGAACTTTTTTCGAGATGTCTCATTTTTTTCTCAGGTTTTTCCTGAAGTTCCAAATTTCTCCAGGAATTTCCTATTATGTATTTCGTAGGTTATCTCAGGAGACATTCTGAGGAAAACCCGTAGAAGAATCCCTGCAATAACTTTGCTAGAAATCCCTAAAGTAGTATCGAGAATCTCTGGACAATTTCTGGTAAAGATTCCGGGAAGAATTTTGGGAATAATGCAGTGAATCTCAGGTGGATCACTAAAAGAAATCCGGCACAACTACAAGGAACAGCCTGGTTCTGAAAGAATGCAATAGAAGAATTCAATGAGAAATATCAATAATAACTCCTGTGGAGCACTTTGGAAAAAAAAAATCTTGAGAGAAAGTCCAACGTAAATCAAGAAAAACTCTGAGAGACATCTCATGGCCAACATCGGAAGGAATCTTCTGAGGGAAGTTCCAGGAGATACTCCGAGAGAAATTTCAGGTAAAACTTCAAAATAAACCTCGCGAAAACTTTTAAGAAATTCCTGTAGGAGACCAGGAAGAACATCCCGAAGAAAGCCCACAGCCCAATTTTTTTGAAGATATCACAGGAAAAAAATGAGAGAAATATCTTGAGGAACTCTTGCAGTAAATTCGTGAAAACTCCTTCAGAAACCCTTAGAGGAACTTTAGTAGAAACCACAGGAATAACTCCTTTAGCAACTCTGAAAGAAATTCTGGGAAGATCTTCTGAGGAAGTCCCAGGAGGAACATCTGAAGGAATCGCGTAAAATTTCCATAAGGAATGCCGACAGAAATTCTTATAGAGCATTCGGGATAAATTATAGTAGAAATCCTACGAAGATTTCTTTGAACAAAACACTGAAGGGACTGCGGGTAGAAACAGCATCCCCGTGAAAAACTCCAGGAGAAATCGGTTGGAATTCAGGAATCCTGGAAGGAATCCGTAAGTATACCTTTCTGGAAAAAAAAAATCAAAAATGAATATAAAAAAAAGCGTCAATAATGCGGAAGGAATTTTATGAGAAATCCCGATAGATATTCCACGAGGTATTTCTAAAGAAGTTCCAGAAAGAAACCCTGACGGAATTTCTGGAAAAATCCTTGTAGCGAATTTTCTACATGGATTTTTACTACCAGCTTTTTATTCATACGACCCAATGTTTTTTTTTCCCTGAGTACTCAAGATATTCCTTGAGTATTCCAGGTTTTTTCCTGTTAAATAAAATTCCCTGAGGATTCCCGGTTTTCCAGGTTTTTTCAGGTAGTAGACACCCTGAAATTAGGATAATTGGTGAAGAATTAAAAAAAAAATCAACAGTTGAAACAGTGTAATATCACTTCAACTTCTCTAGGCCGTCATTGATTTCGATGTCCAGTAAATATTATAAACAATTGCTTAATACCTTCAATGCTAAAGCTTAAAGTCGCGCGTTCTGTTTTGCTTTGTCTCAGTTGTAAACACCACCATCCACAGTGAGCAGTTCATCTCCGTTGCCTGCAGCAGTAACGTTCCCGTAGAATTCTCAAGGGACCTACACTCTCAGTAATTTATTCCAACGAACGAGCGACGACAGCCAGGGGAATACACCTTACAAATGACACGATAAGACATATCGCACTTTCGAAATCGCGCCGTCCGGGGAGACTATGAGCCTCTGCACGAATCTGGTGTACTGCTCACTCCCACAGAAAATTTGAAAACAGCGCGCACAGTAAAAGTCAAATGTGACTTTTACTGTGCGCGCTGTTTTCAAATTTTCTGTGGGAGTGAGCAGGACAGGGCAAATTCGTACAGAGGCTCATGTCATCTCATCAGCGCAGCCTTTTTGGTACCGTTCCCTTTTTCTCGGGGACGACGACGGCGACAAGAACGACGACGACGACGACGGACTTAACCCGGAGGACATCCCAGCAGTGAACACCAATGAGTGTGACTCATTTGAAATTCATGAAAATGTTCACCGGGTAGAGAAGTTACATCACTTTACCGCACAGTTTTCCCCGTTCTCGTCGGTGGTGAAATGGGCATCTTCTGTTAACCACCATCACAGAACCTGTTTGTGTTCTTTGCGGCAGGGTTTGTTCTCGCGTTTTTTTTTTTATTATGTAATAAAACATTGTGACAGTTGGCGCAATTTTCATTACACAACAAACCAGACAGCAGCGTGGCAAACGGTCACTTCCAATCTCAACCCAAATCGAATGGGAGAGTGTTAATAAAAAATCTTATCGAGCACTCGGTGCGCGGTCACCTGCGGCTATTTTACGAGCACGCAACTCTTCAGCCATCGTGATAGTGTCGTACGACCTAACAAGTCATACAAAGTGTACTCAGTGGTGAATAGTTCGCGACGATTTCATTGCATTTACAGCCGTCGCTAAATAAACAGAGCCAAGAATCGGGGAGGGAATCGGACCGTCCTTCCTGGACCGACCAGGCGTATTAAAGTGAACCAAGAACGAGGACGCAGTGGTTGCCAACCAGGAGGGAATTTAAAACATTTTTCCATAGAGAATTGAGTTTGGACTTGATTCTCGGTAAGGCAGTGCTGTAATGGTAACATCAAAGATGGTTACTCAAGGACTAAGGTCAACAAATTTCAGCGCCCCATATACTGGTACGCCCGCATAAAACTCTTTCAGAAATTTCCACACGAATTTTCCTTGAGCTTTCTTCAGAAATCCTTCAAAAGATTCGTCTTAAAATTAGTCTCCGGGTTTCCCTAGAAACTCCTTCTCGGACTCTTTCAGGGATTTTCCAGTAAGTTCTCGCAAAAATTTCTCCAAAGTTCATGCATCCATTCCTTTATATATTTCTTAAAACATTAGGGATGGAATTCGTTAAGGAATATTATCAGAAAATCAGCAGAAAAAATCTCCAAAAAAATATTTTCAATGATTTCAGATTCGGGGATTTAAAAAAAAAAAAATCATCTTGGGTTTTCCTTCAGAAATTAGAAAATTTTCCAGCAACTCTTTCATAAATTATTGTCGTAATTTCTCCAAAGGTTCCTTCAGGTTTACTCCATTACATACATACATACATTTATTTGTTCAACATCACATTTAAGACAAGACATAATCAACAATAGTACGCCACAATACTCGGTTTGTGGCTGCCGCTCTCCATCCTCGGTCGCGCCCAATGCTCGCCAGGTCACGTTCCACCTGGTCCGTCAATCGTGCTCTCTGCGCTCCACGCCTTCTTGTGCCAACCGGATCAGTTGCAAACACCAGCTTTGCAGGGTTGTTGTCCGGCATTCTTGCAACATGCCCTGCCCACCGTATCCTGCCGGCTTTGGTCACCTTCTGGATGCTGGGTTCGCCGTAAAGTGCAGCGAGCTCGTGGTTCATCCTTCTCCGCCACACACCGTTCTCCTGCACGCCGCCGAAGATCATCCTTAGCACACGTTGCTCGAAAACTCCGAGTGCTTGCAGGTCCTCCTCAAGCATGGTCCATGTCTCGTGCCCATAGAGGACCACCGGTCTTATTAGCGTTTTGTACATGGTGCATTTGATGCGTGGGTGAATCTTTTTCGACCGCCGTTTCTTCTGTTTCTTCTGGAGCCCGTAGTAGGCCCAACTTCCGCTGATGATGCGCCTCCGAATTTCACGGCTCACGTTGTTGTCCGCCGTCAGTAAGGATCCGAGCTAGACGAATTCCTCCACCACCTCGAAAGTATCCCCGTCTATCGTAACATTGCTACCCAGACGGATCCGGTCGTGTTTGGTTCCGCCTAACATCATGTACTTTGTTTTTGAGGCATTCACCACCAGTCCGACCTTTGCTGCTTCGCGTTTCAGGCGGGTGTACAGCTCTGCCACCGTTCCAAATGTTCTGGCAATAATGTCCACGTCGTCTACAAAGCACACAAATTGACCGGAAAGCCGTTTTCGTCCATGATTCTCCATAGCTCTGCGCGGTCGATACTGTCGAATGCCGCTTTGAAGGCGATGAACAGGTGGTGCGTTGGGACCTGGTATTCACGGCATTTCTGGAGGATTTACCGTACGGTAAAGATCTGGTTCGTTGTCGACCGGCCGTCGATGAAGCCGGCTTGACAACTTCCCATGAACTCATTTGTTTTAGGTGACAGACGACGGAAGATGATCTGGGATAGCACTTTGTAGGCAGCATTCAAAACAGTGATCGCCCTGAAGTTCTCACATTCCAAATGGTCGCCTTTCTTGTGAATGGGGCAGATTACCCCTTCCTTCCACTCCTCCAGTACCTGTTCGGTTTCCCAGAACCTGACTATCAGCCGATGCAGACAGGTGGTCAACTTTTCTGGGCCTATCTTGATGAGTTCAGCCGCGATACCATCCTTACCAGCTGCTTTGTTGGTTTTGAGCTGGTCGATGGCATCCTTAACTTCCCTCAGCGTGGGAGTTGGTTCATTTCTGTCCTCCGCTGCACTGGCGTCGTCATTTCCTCCGTCGCCGTGGGTTCCCGTGCCTACGTTCTCCACGCCGTTCAGGTGCTGATCGAAGTACTGCTTTCACCTTTCGATCACCTCACGTCCGTCCGTCAAAAGGCCTCTTTATCCCAGGTATTACTCCATGATCAGGAATTCTCTCAGCCATTGCTTTAGAAATTCCTCTAGAAAACTTTCAACAGATTTGTTTATAAGCTCAACCAGGGTTTACTCCAAAAACTCTTCCAGGTATTCTTCCAAGTGATGCATAGGATTTATTCACATTGAGAATCTCTTGCGAGAATCTTCAGGGATATACTGTCAGATTTTTCCGGTGATGTTTCCTGATTTTTTCAAAGATTTTCTAGCACAAATTACACCAGAATCAATTTTTTGACATTTTCTTTGAATACCTGCAGAGGTTTCTTTAGTTCTTCCAGGTATTCTTTCAAAGATTCCTTTAAAAACTCCTGAAGGTTTTTTTTTTTATTTCTGCAGGTTTTTTATTTGACTCATTATTTCATTATTCCTCAGTTAGTATTTTAATGGGTCTCCAGTTAGCCTAATGGTTATGGATAAGGATCGCCAATCCGGAAACGGCCGGGAAAATTTTCTCGACTCTTTGGGCATCGCGTATCATTGTACTTGCCCCACAATATACAAATTCATGTCATGGCGGGCAAAGAAAGCCCTTCAATTAATAACAGTGGAAGTGCTCAAAGAACACTAAGTTGAAGCGAGGCAGGTCAAGTCTCAGTGGGACGTCGAACCATAAAGAAGAGCTAGTATTGTAAGAAATTCTTCTGAAAATTCCTCCATACCTCCAGAATCTTGGACGACCTCCTGGACTCCTTCAGTAGATCTTTTAGGAATCCCCCAGAAATATGTTGGAGAATTCTTCAAGATATCCAAAATACATATATCTGCAATTTCTGCAATGCTTTCATCTACGGATTTCTTCTAGAATTTATCAAGAATTTTTTCAGACTTTCAGAGTTTATATAAAAGATGATCGTGATTTTTTTTTCTGCGAGAGTTATTTTAAGGAAATTTTTCAAAAATCTCCACGACATTCTTTCAGGAATTCTTCCCGAGATAATTTCAGAATATGTTTCAGGATTTTTCTGTCCAGGAATCCCCCGATAAAGTTATCAAGAATTTCTTCTAAGAATCTCTTTCAAAATATCCTACAAGGATTCTTTGAGAAATTTCTTCCTAATTCTTCCCGTATTCTTGGACAATTATTGTAAAAAATCTGTAAAAACTCCCAGGAGAAATATCTGAAAAATGATGCTTGCTGAAATCTCTAGAATAATTCCAGGAGATATATCTGACGGAACCGCCAGGAGCTTTTAAAAATAAAAATCTTTAAGGAATTTCGGCAGGAATTCCAGAAAAACCTCTCAAGGAATTGTTGGAGGAACCCTTGGGAGAATTTCCGCAGGACACTGTAGGATTTGTGAAGAAACATTCTGAGGAATTTCTTAAAAACTTCATGAGAGAACTTTTAAACACACTCCTTGCTGAAATTCCTGAAGAAATTCCCAAAAATAAATTAAGAAGAAGTTTCTGAAGATATTTTTTAACAATCTCTAAAATAATTTCAGAAGGAATCCAATAAGAAATTTCCAAAAGAATTCCTGGAGCAATCAACAGTAGAATCCACGTAACAATATAAGGAAATACTATTGAATGAATTTCTAGGCAAATATCTGAAGAAATCCCAGGGAAATTCTTGAAGGAATCCTTGGATGAATATTTTAAGAACTTTCCGAAAATCTCGAAAATCCTTTTATGAATTTTAAGAAAAACTCTCAATAAAGTTTTTAGAAGATTTTCTGAAAATATTTCTCGAGCAATCTGTGGACGTATTTCCGAAGGGATTCCTGTATGAATACCTGGGAAAATTTCTAGATCTAAAGACCCCTAAAAACTCTTGAGGGATACCCTAGGGATTTCCTGTTGAAAATCCTAGGAAATATTTAAGTATAAGTTCAATAAAGGATCAGTTGAAAAATTCTAAGAATTTTTAAGTGCGGGAGGAATTTTCAGCAGAAGTTCTGAAGGAATGTATATATAAGGTATGCACACAGCAAAATCTAGCCACCGCATTTTGGATAGAAATTTCTCTATTTTCAACGAATCGTGGCAATCTCTGGCGCAAATGAAAGCTTATTGTGTAAGGAATCGAAAAATATTTACTTCGGGATATATTTTGACATTGTGTTTAAAATAGAGTCAAGGGAACAAGAAGTCCTCGAAAAGTTTTTGCACAAACGTGCTGAAAATCTGACAATGTACATTAAAGCGACCGTCCCCGCAGACCTAAGTTAGCTTTCAAGTATTCGGTTCTATACATCATTAAAACCTGGAAAGGTTGCAGATCAACTTAAGAGCAAGAAAAAATCGAAGTTTGGCAAGAAATGCATAGTTTGGTCAACAATATGAATTTGTGGTTTGAAAAACCGAACTTTTAGAAATACATGTAAAGCAAATCATCTTTTTCACTACGGGAAATGTCGGGAAAAATGGCTGGCACCCCTTATTCAAAAGCTTAGATATTGTGTATTGATTTGAATTGATTTTTGTCCCCTGTTTTTGGTGGAGAATGCTTGCGTTTGTATGCAGAAAACTATGTAGAAATTGTACTGCATGTTTCCAAAAAACGTAAAATCTCATACACTTCAAAACTCAACCCAATTGAAAAATATTGAGTAACCGTGAATTGGAACCTTCAAAAAATGTCAAGAACGACAGCTTTCATCGAAAAATAAGATTGATTTTGACACAAAGGTGGTAAAAATTTCTTGGCATGCGGTCGAAGGTACTGTGCAAAACTTTACGGAAGGACTCAAGCTCAAAATTCGAGATGACGGATATAACAAGTCAAATCAGCAATGTCTTGAAGGACCATGTTTCCTATATTGTTTCCAAGGTATCTTCACAATTAGGTTTTGTTTTCCGTTTTGCTAAAAACTTCAAAGACGGTTATTGTCTGAAATCGTTGCCTTGTGCACTTGTTAGGCCGTTGCTCGATTATTATTCTGTAGTTTGGGCTCCATTTTATCAAAATGAAATCAGTGTATCGAGACTATACAATGGAAGTTTATCCGTTTCACTCCGCGTTTTCTCGCTTTTCAGAACCCCTTGAATCTGCCAAATTATCCAAGTCGTTGTAAACTTATAAACTTGGAGCTTCTGCATGATAGAGGGAACGTCTTTAAAGCCTGCTTCATATTCGACCTTCTTCAAAATTAGACCGACTGCTCTACATTGCTTGGTCAGATTATAATCCACATTCCGAGTCGACCTCTTCGTTCATACTCATTTCTATCTATCCGCCATGCAAGAGCTAATTACGTTTTTAATGAACCGATGCATAGTATGTGCCGTGTTTTCAATAATTGTTTTGCTGTTTTTGATTTCAATGTTTCTCGTGTAGGTTTTAAGCACAGATTTAAGCAAAGTTTATGTTAGCTAAGTTTTGGTAGAATACTTGTGTCATTTGGGTTTGTATTTTTACCTGTTGACAAATAAATTAATGTAAATTCTTAAAATAATTTCTGTGGGAATGTCCAGGAAAACTTCTAATGAATCCGTGGAAGAATTTCCTAAGAAAACTACGGAAGAATCTTTGAAGCAATCTGTGGAAAATTTTCTAAAGAAATCCTTGAGGAAATGTCTGGGGTATTTTGAACTTTTGATCACTGAAAGCATTTCTAAACTTTTGAAGGAATCACTGAAAGCATTTCTGAAAGAATCCATGATCATTTCCTGTAATAGTTCTAATATGGATTTATATGGAGTATATGGAGATATTTATGAGGAAACTCATGTAAGAGACATGGAGACATTCTTCGAGAGCAGGACTCCATAGAGCAAATGCTGAAGGAAATTGTAGATAAATTCTTGAAGCAATCCATGGAAGATGTTCTGAAAGAATTTTCAAAAGGTATCTGTGGAAGACTTTCTGAGTGGAATTTCTGGAGATTTCAATGGAGGTTTTTTAAAGAAGTTTTGAAATTAATTGTTGCGGTAATCTCTGAAAAAACTTTGGGAAAAATCCCAAACGGAACTATGGATTTTCTAAAGGTAATCCCTGGAAAAAAATGGTTAAGGAATTTTTGAAAGTATTCTTTGCTGAGATTTTTTTGAGGAATCAGAGAAATTTCTGAAGATATCCATTGATGATTTTCTCAATGAATCCTTCAGTTTTTTTTTGTATGAAAAGCTGAAAGAATTTCTGAAGAAATTCATGAAGGAAACTTCTGAAATAATGCATGCCAGATTATCTATCTCTAACTACAGTTGATTTACTTTTGTTATAATCTAGTTTTTTTTTTTAATCTGTAAACGAGATTTTTAGCCCTAGGCTAGTTCATCTTGGAACCCACGTTTTACTTCCCTTCCCAGGTCGATCGAATCCCATTCCCGACAAACTCGCGAAATGTGAGTTCTTCCTTCGGAAGGGAAGTTATCTAGTTATGCAATATTAGTTGTGTAGTAAGTATGAGGGAACCACTGACCCAGGGTGAAGCGCACGATGGCGTTTTGTGAATGGCAAATAAAAAGATGAAAATATTTTCATTTCATTATAAAATCACGACATGCCTTTCGCTGCTGCTGCGCGCACAAAGGAGGAGGACATATCTACTACACAGCGAGGAAGGGGACGTTCAGCCACACTAGTCTGTTCCCGTTTTGTTAGCCTTCGTTCACGTCGCGTCGTCGTTCGTAGCGGAAGGTACACGCAATTTAATCCCTACGAAATGAAAGGGGCGGATTCATTCATATAGCAAGGGCAGTGAACAAACCCGAACGACAGCGTGCTGACAGGACTCGCCAGCCGGCTGTAGTGCTCTAATTCGCCAGCGAAGCACTAATTCAGACAGTGAAAATAAGACAAATTTCGGAATTGATGGCAGCAGAATAGGAAACAAGTGGAGGACTTGTCAGTTTGGCGACGGTCGGCGTGAATATAGCAAACTCATATCCAATTATGTTCAATAGAATGTCCAGACGGGTACCGTTGAGAACTATGAAAAGTCACGGACGCGACTGACTTTCGCGGGAAACTCACTAGACTGATGAAATTTTTTGGAAATTATTCAGTTAATTCTAAGGTGACAACGTCTGACGATGACCGAAGAATAGTAGGTTGAAATGCGTCACGCTAAATAAGCTGTTTCCGTTATTTGTGACCAATAATTACCTATAAACCCACATAATGATCTCTCACTCAACCTGGAAGTTGTAAGCGACGCCGGGGTACGATTTTTGCGAATCCCGGTCAATTTTCTGCTTTGAGGACGTCATGGACATTATCTTCAAAACACTTGGAGCGGTTGCAGATTTGTAAATACAACCAGCTGAAATAGCAAGGGACGGGTCGAACTGGCGGTGAATACAAGCATTGGGCGTGACTGACGCTGAGAGCTTCAGCCGAGAATCGAGTGTCTTGGTGGAAAACTGTGAGCCCATTTTTGTCATAAATTGTTGTATAAATAAATCAAATGGATAAGAGTAGAAGTAACGCTCACTTGTTCATAATAACCCTTAATGCTGACTTAACTACATTCATCACCATTCCTATGAGCTTTCACGAAAACTTCCGGCATCATTCAATCAATTGCACTTTTATGGTGCAATTGCAGAATACGGAAATCTGCCTGGAAAGCGAACACTGCATGGCATTACACTTCTGAATGGGTGCACTAATAGAATTCGATCCTGCATGTCGTGTTGTGTTGGGGTTTGTTTCCCTTCTTTTACGATTTTATTCTACACACCACATGTTGTTAAATGCAGCTCGTGTGTTGCATACCATTCTAAGCGTCAAACCAACCACATAACTACTGCCAACCAATCTACCGCAGAATGATCCTTACCCTTCCTGTCAGAGTGAGTGGAAGAGGTAACCAACCGCACACTACTCGTACGCTCGCCGTTGAGGCCGGTATGCAAATGAGAGAGCCCCGGGAAATTTATGGCATCTTCCGATTCGAATCCGACCGCTGCTGCTGCTGAGCTGAGCTGGCTGCCGGCGCGAAACAAAAAAGGAGGTTTGCCGACAATTGTTTACTGCACAAATAATGGGCTTCTTGGGCATAATGAATCGCATTTACAAGTCCATTTTTCATTCAATCATTAACCGAACGTACAATTTTGGGGACCAGGAGAGTTTGATGGGTGGGGAAGGAGTATGCAGTCAAGTTGTAAACCGTAATGACTCGTTTTTCGTTATCCTTCGGGTCAGGAAAACTAATAAAACCGACAAAGTGCTGTTGGTGTGTGAAAGTTTTGATCTCTCAAACGAACAATTGATGGACTCATAACTGGTTTTTGCGGCGGAGGAAATCACTGACCTCCGGAACCGACCGATGAAACAAACTAGAAAGTTGATAATAATGATAGCATATCAGAGAATTAACTATTATGAAGTTGGATCACAGCTGGAAGTTATTACACGTTGCTTTTGTTTTCATTCTTCTTATTTATTTCCTTGAAAGTAGATAAGATAATTGCTAGCTACTTCAAATGGTATCATTCAATGATTTTCCGGAAATCCGGGGGACATTAGCTTCATTGCAATACATAAGTCTAAACTGCATAATAATAACATACAAACCTCATGTTTCGAGTCTTACCTGCAAATATAAAAAGAAAAAAAAGTATTTAGTAAACAAATTAACTCTTTGGAGCCGGAGGGGTCATATATGTATGATCCACACACACACATTCAATAAGACTTCACTGACAACCTAGAACATCCTGAACATCACCATGAAGTTTGGAGAAACAAAATAATGGACATACCAGTCGTTCTAAAAGCTGAATATGGATATGAATTATGTTCGTATGTTCATATACAGGGTGTTAGGTTCCTGAGTGCAAACTTTTTAAAGGGTGATAGAGGACAAAAATGGTGAAAAAATTGTTCTACGCATATGGTCAAATCTTGACCGTTACGTAGTTATTGAACTTCCCAAGTTTTTGACTCTTGTTGCCTTAACTGGCCGTAACTTGAAAATGGTCAAACTCATCGCAGTTTTTTGTCCTTATTCGAAAGGTTATTGAATTTTCTATCAAATAGCATCTTTGAATCGATTGGTTTAGTTAAATAACGTAGTTTTTTAGAGCAAATAGCTCAAAAGTAGCGTGTTTTAATTTGTGTTTGTCAATTATCTTTGAAACATGTGTAATAAATTAAAATTCTTTCTTTGGCAAAGTTGTGGCCCCTGTTCCACTCTACAATTCGTTCTTTGCCACCAAACTTCTATCTCTTATCGTTTTCTTGCAATTTCGATTTAAATGTACGGCACAGTGCGCAAAAAAGTCCTTACCTTGACAGTTGCAAATTAAGATCTGAAATGCGATGTTTAAATCGAAATTGCAAGAAAACGATAAGAGATAGAAGTTTGATGTCAAAGAACAAATTGTAGAGTGGAACAGGGGCCACAGCTTTGCCAAAGAAAGAATTTTAATTTATTACTCATGTTTCAAAGATAATTGGCAAAAACAAATTAAAACACACTTCTTTTGGGCTGTTTGCTCTAAAAAACTACGTTATTTAACTAAACCAATCGATTCAAAGATGCCATTTGATAGAAATTTCAATAACCTTTCGAATAAGGACAAAAAACTGCGATGAGTTTGACCATTTTCAACTTATAGCCAGTTAAGGCAATTAGAGTAAAAAACATGGGAACTACGTAACGGTTGAGATTTGACCATATGTGTAGAAAAATTTTTTTCACTATTTATGGTCCTCTATCACCCATTAAAATGTTTGCACTCAGGAACCTAACACATTCTTCTTCTTCTTCTTCTTCTTCTTCTTTATGGCACGACGTCCCCACTGGGACTTGGCCTGCCTCGCTTCAACTTAGTGTTCTTTGAGTTATTAATTGAAGGGCTTTCTTTGCCTGCCATTGCATGAATTTGTATATTGTGAGGCAAGTATGCCCAGGGAGTCGAGAAAATTTTCCCGACCGGAACGGGAATCGAACCCACCGTCTCCGGATTGGCGATCCATAGCCTTAACCACTAGGCTAACTGGAGACCCCTAACACCCTGTATATCAAAAGGTGTTTTATATTCTGGGATATTTTTTGTGTACCAAACTGTCCTGTAGTAAAGCCCTTCAAATCTACTAAAACATTTTTATGTATTTTCGCCATAAATAATGGCATTGTATAATCTGCTGGGGTCCGTGAAGCTCTTGAGATCTCAAATTTCTTTAGAGCCACTATAGGGATATTCCAGATCAGCCAACTACTTTGGAGTTCAGAACTTCAGGTCTACACTTGTAACAGTAACCATATCTGTTGTACTGAGTAACGTTGCATAATCAACCGTGGTTACTGGACCAATCTTAAGTCTAGTTGATATTATTATAAACCTTTGGGATATTCAGGATCATCCAAACTGTCCTATAATGAAGTCCTTAACACCTACAAGAATAAGTTTTCCCTATAAATAATAACATTGCTTAATCTGCTGGGATCCGTGAAGATCGAGAAATCTCAAATATCATTTAGAGACACATTAGGGATATTCCAGGTCAGCCAAACTACCTCGGAGTTCAGTACTTTAAGTCTACACCCTTAACAGTAGCCAAATATGCTATACTGAGTAACGTTGCATAATCAACCACGGTTACTGGACCAATCTGTAGTCTACTATATGTTATTATGATCCTTTGGGGCATCAAGGGTCCAAACTGTCCTGTAGCTCTTGACAGTTAGAGTAGTTATTCTCACAATGAACTGTAACATCACGCATCCAACTGGAAATTTCAATCCTCCTGGCATTACATGATTACTTTCAAGATAGTTTCGAGATATTCCAGATCAAACAAACTACTTCGGAGGGTATAGCTTCAGGTCTACACTTGTGATAATAGCTTTTACCACTACGTTAAGTAGTGTTACATAATCCACAGTATTTATCAAAGTAGTTCGAGGAACAATAAGCGTTGTTACATATGTTTAGGATATTATTAGCCATCCTTACTGTTATGAAGCTTAGTAGATAAAAACAACCATTGTAACATTAAGTGGTTTCGTTTTAGATAGTGTTGTTACACAACCAAACAGGATCCATGGACCTTTTAACTCTAAAGCCTTCAGTACACGCTTTACCAAGTGTGCAAACTTTTCCGTACGCATCAACCAACATCAAAGCAAACGCTTGACATTTCCGATAGTTGGTCAATGTTGCGACCGCTGTTGGCTTGCTGGGATATGCGTGCGGAAAAATTTGCACACTTGGCAAAGCGTGTTATGAAGGCTGAAAGGGTCACTCCTTGATATTTTTTATCTGCATTAACAAGATTTTTAGCCCTAGGCTAGTAAATCTCGGGATTCACGCTTCACTTCCCTTCTGAAGGAAGAACTCACATTTAGCGAGTTTGTTGGGAGTGAGATTCTGCTTGCTGGGATGGTGCTTTAACCATCACACCAGGTCCGCTCCTCTACTCCATGATAATTTTGTGATAATTTAGGTCATATACAGGGCATAGACAAAATGATCGGGACAGGCAAAATTTTCACTCTTCAAAAAATGTTCAATTAGCTGTAACTTTTCGAAAAGTGCATCAAATATTCTCAAATTTTCACTGTAAGTTCTTCAACTAGTTGTATGTCAGTGGTCCAAATTTGGAAAATTCCCCCGAGGCTTCAGAATCCCACCTCCAAACCCAACAACGACATAGGCATGACAACGGACAACGATTGGATTACAACTCTACCAACCCCCAAAAACGGACAACCGAACCAAGCACCACCCACTGACTATGATTGTATCTCTACGTTACCAACCCCCACTTGAAGGCAACCAACCAAGGCTATTCCCACGGATACGAGATGGAAACTTTTTGAACAACAAAGACAAGTAGACAAATTGACAGCCCAGAACTTGAAATGTATATTCCAGACTAGGAAATACCCCTAAGGTCTCCCTAGTTTTCTTTTCTCTCGCTTTGAAACTGAGATGAACCAGCCTCGGGCTGAAAATCTCATAAATAAAGACATACAAAAAAAAAATTTGGAAAATATCCGACTATTCTCCACGAAGTTATAAAGATTCTTAAAAAAGGTATAATTATCTGATAGCCAACTTTGAGCTGTTATAACTCCGGATTCAATGAACCAATGGCAATGAAATTTTGACCATTTATGACTCTTATAATGAACTCTGAAAAACGTTTGGCTTAACTTAAAATTTTTAACAATAGAAGAAGTTACAGCGATTTCATTTATTTTACGATTTTTCAGTAAATTGGTCTATTTTTAATATGCATTCCATTACCTTTTCAATTTAATGCCGGCTATTTGGTTGCTTTCCTTTGAAACATAAATATATGCAAGTCAATTAGAGGGAATTTTAATGAACTATAATTACTATCTCGAATTTTTGAACTATGATGAAGTTTTGAAATAATTGGTGTTATATTAGAAAAATAATCTAATCGTTATAATTTTCTTCCGTGTTAAGAATTTTAAGTTAAGTCAAACGTTTTTCATAGGTTATTATAAGAATCATAAATGGTCAAAATTTCATTGCATTCGGTCCATTGAATCCGGAGATATACCAACTCAAAGTTGGCTATCGGATAATTATGCCTTTTTCAAGAATCTTTATAACTTCATGGAAAATAGCCCGACCTTTTTCAAATTTTGACCACTGATACACAACAAGTTGATGAACTTACAGTAAAAATTTGAGAATATTTGATGCACTTTTCAAGAAGTTACAGCTAGTTGAACATTTTTTGAAAAGTGAAAATTTTGCCTGTCCCGATCATTTTGTCTATCCCCTGTAATCCTTCATGGAGTACACAGCTTTATAACTACATACACTGCAATGCTAGCTTACTACACTGAATAATGATATATAATGAAACATATATACTAATATTCTTTAAAGACTAGTAGGCATTGTTCTGTACCATTGAAACATTTAAGGTTGTTCAAACTTTTATGAAATTCATTTTTTGAAATCTGCATTCGTTGTAATAGTCATTATTTGTGCTTTGAACTTTCGTGAAACTCAGAGCCATTCCAAAATACCTTTGACATATTTCAGGATTTATAAACTCCTTTCAACTAAGAATTCCCAGCCAAAATGAAGATATGGTTAAGCCACATCTCGAGCTCAAATCTGCCAGGAACCGAATGTTGTTGATTCAGTTTTATTATAATTGTAATTAACGCTAAATAAATGAATTACGATTTGCAATGTTGTGTAACTCAAAACAGCAAAAAAGATATTATTCCGGCTGTAGATGTAATGTATTGCAGGAAAGTGTATACGATTCTGAATATCCCGAAGCTATGTCATAGTCTCTGATTGAATTCTGTTAGCTCCAGTAAGTATAATAGATAATACAACCTGTAGCGTGCGCAGCTTTTTCTTTTTTTCTCATTCACTCGCGTAAACAAACACGAGAAAGAAACAGATGAAAGAGGGGCACTGCCCCCTCTTTTATCTCACTCTTTCTTGTGTGTATCAAAGTGAACGAGCGAGAAAGAGGAAAAAGCTGCGCACGCAAGTGAATACAACATAACTCTTAATAGAAAAAAAACAGCTGCTAGCTACTAGATTTTAAACATCATAATAGTTTGGATGACCCCAAATGATCCGATGATGTCCATTCAGTCTATTTTCGCTTTTTGTATCTTTTGCCAATAGTGATATTAGACTTCCACACTTTATATAGGATAATCGTTCTTTTCGTAGTACCTAATGTTGCAGTAATGGAAATTGAGCACTTTTTAAACTCAAATGTTGAGCTTAAGATTCGTCCAAAACCCTATTCAAAAAATACTTTACTTGAAATTTTTGCTGCTGTGTACCTTGTTGCGGTATTGTTCCTATCCTCCAGTCAGAAACGATAGTTTCGCATTTTTTCAAGCAAATTTAGATGAAAAACTACTTACAAACGTTGTGAAACGCTGTATTATAAGGTACGATCGTTTTTTTAATAATATTTATCTCAATGATTGGCACATTTACCCTTATCCTAAACAGATATCCGTTCTGTAACTGATGTTTTGGTCCCAAATATAGTGTCTTTTCGTATGGTTTAGAAACGGTCACTGTAAACGTTTTGTTTGAAAATATTCACTGATCCTGTTTCAATTGACAAACGCCTATGTGCTAAATAATGACAGAACCCAGTGCTGCCAAAAAATATTTTGTGGATGCTTCCAGTAGGTTACGAGAGTAGGCGAAGTGAGAGTGTTTGCCGTACACAGGGCGCATTTTATGGTGCACTTTGTGTGTGCGTTCTAACTGACTTATGCAAAACGACTGGTATTTGTGATGTCGTGCTGTCCTCACGCATACATCGTTTTGCGTACCGTTCGTCGTGCATGTCTCTGTTTTCTACAGAGGTAGAGAGATGAAACAGAGAGTCATGACAAATATCCATATCAGTGGTGATAGTCGCAAAACGAGGTTGGCGGATGATGTGTATGTGGGATTCAGCCTTAGCTAACAGAAGAAACCAACAATTGCATTGGTTTCAAGATACAAATTCATTGTTTGGCCATTCCGGGTATTTTTGGCTTTAAATCTTGTCTTGTGACATGCCAAATTTCATAAATTTACGAAACAGAGTAATTGAACAGTGCCCTTTTTTATTTCATTAGACACTTTTATTGATTTTGATTTCTACCTGTTTTCCAGTAGTTCCTTCTGTAATTGCTCCAGATGTTTCTTTTGGATTTCGTACAGAAGTTTCTTTTCATTTTCTTTAAAGATTTTCTTGTGGAATTATTCAATATGTTCTGGAATTTCTCCTAAAGATTTTTTGGAACTCCTCCAGTTTCTTGGATTCGCTATTCGGACATTCCTTCTGGGATTTCTCATCGTATTTTTTTCTGGAATTTATATTCCTTTGTTTTAAAAGGATTTTTTTCTTTTCTGGAGCTTTATCTGAAAGTTTTTCACGAATTTCAGATGGCACGGGCCTGTTGTGGTGGTTTAAGCTCGCGACCATCACGCTGCGGACCTCGGATGGAATCTCACTCCCGGCTTATTGACGTACGTAATGTGAGGTCTTCCATCAGAAGGGAAGTAAATCCATGGGTCCTCAGATGAACTAGCCCAGGCCCAAATACCTCGTTAATAAACATAAAAAAGTAATTTCAGGAATAAATCCTTCAAGAGCTTGCTTATCTTATTCCTCATGGAGTTCTGGGATCCCTCAAAATGTTCCTTTTCGCCTGAACTTCTGTCTGGAATCTTAGAAGAAGCTTTTGAAGAGATCGATGAAAATTTTTGATGAAATTCTATAAGGTATTGCTAAAAAAGATGCAACTTTAAAATGAATACAAGAAGAACGTCGAGGACAAACCCCAGAGAGGAATATTAGAAAGATCTCAAAAAATTCTTCTTAACGAATCACGGAAAGAATCTTTTGGAAGCAATTGCTGAGAAAATCTCAATCTCATCTAAGGATCCTACTGGAAATCCTTTTTGGGGATTTTTTTCTGGAATTGCTTCTGGTATTCCTTCAGATATTAATTCTGAGCATTTTCGAGTAGGTTGTTCTAAGATTTCCCAAAACTTTCCTCTAGTATTGGTTCTAGAATTTATTTTGTGATATTTTCAGATTTTCAGAATTTCGAAATTTCTTAAGGTATTTCTCAAGAAGTTCCTCCTTAGATTCTTCAAAGAATTCCTTCTGAAATCTCTAAACAGGTTCTGTCGGCGATTTCTCCTTAGATCCTTATCAAATTGTTTTATTAGTACCTCCTTTAGGCAAGAAGTTACTTCAGGAATCTTACAATAATCTACATACAAGAAGAACAAGAAGAACACACGAAGGGTCTACTGGAGGAATCCCAGTATGAAGTTCAGGAGAAATTCCAGAAGAAAATGCAATAGAAACCCCGAAAAGATGTCCATGAGAAATAAATGTCTCCAGAGAGAAGAACTATCTAGAGGAATCACAAACAAAATATGTGGAGAAATTGAATAAGAATCTCATTAATATATCCCAGAGATAACGCATTAGGAATAAATATCAGAGTAAAACTTTTGGAGAAATCCTAAACAAATTTCTTCAATCTCAGAATCTCAGAAGAAATTCCTGAAAAAAGAGGATGCCAAAAGATCTTCTTCTTCTTCTTCTTTATGGCTCTACGTTCGAATTGGAATTTGGTCTGCCTCTCTTCAACTTAGTGTTCTTAGAGCATTTCCACAGCTTTCTTTGCCTGCCATTGCATGAATTTATACATAGTGTGGCAAGTACAATGATACACTATGCACAGGCAGTCTAGAAAATTTTCCCGACCGGAACGGGAATCGAACCCGCCGTCTCCGAATTTGCGCCATAGCCTTAACCACTAGGCTAACTGGAGACCCCATACATAGAATCTAGAACCCTTACCGGTCGTATCGATGATTTTCTTTTGAAAATCGATCATTAAATTACTCGGTATAGCTTAGTTGATTAAGCACTAAAAAAAATTACAAAAATATCACACAAGCTAGCCACTCGTGCTTTGAAGTCAACGTCCCTGCGAAAAAAATATGTGTTGTTCATAACTTTTGGTTGCTTCCCATCCCAATGGTAAACACACATCAATTAATCTCTATTCATTCAAATTGCGCACATGACAAGTCGCATCGCTCAAATATTCCGCAATTACTTTTTACCGCATGATCTCCAACAATTTTAACCCAAGCCCAGTAAAATTCTCCGCACACATGTCCACCGCAGCTGCATTGCAAAATTACTTATTATTCTGCCACTCTCCTAGCGGCAGCGGCCCTTCAGTCTTTCAGCCCTGCCTGCAGTTGAAACACATTTCGCACTTGACTCAACTTCCCGGGCGATATAGTTCCCTGTCCCGTCTGGTGATGGTCTGCTCAGAGGGTCTCTGTCTGCTGGTGCTGGTGCTGGTGGATACTTGAGCATAGCGAAGAGCACCGAACTGACCATGAGGCAGTAATAAACCTTAAATAATACATACTCCATAAGGCCATAAATTCCAGCACCCCAACCACCACCAGCGTCATTGCCTACAACTATTCTTCAACCGGGGCTGCACCACTTTGGGGAATCAGTGGGGAATGCGCTATTGGAACTAAATTCTCGCCATTCTTCTTCTTCTTCTTCTTTCTGGCTCTACGTCCGCACTGGGACTTGACCTGCCTCGCTCCAACTTAGTGTTCTTTGCGCACTTCCACAGTTATCAATTGAAGGGCTTTCTTTGCGTGCCATTGCATTAATTCGTATATTGTGAGGCAAGCACAATGATACTCTATGTCCAGGGAGTTGAGAAAATTTTCCCGACCGGAACGGGAATCGAACCCGCCGTCTCTGGATTGGCGATCCATAGCCTTAACCACTAGGCTAACTGGAGACCCCATTCTCGCCATTAAGTCATCTCTCAAGTTGCAGAACTGTTACCTTACCTGTCATCGGCAGACTATTTGGTTTCTTTCAGCTTGTTCAAAACCTTTGCTCATTTTACACCCACTTCCCACACTACGGACTGCAGCAGTGCTAGTGGTGCTTTCTGCCAAAGTCAGACCCACCGCTATCCATATCGGGGAGGTCTGGCTGGACCAAGTTCAGTCTTCGGTTAAGGTATGTCTGGTTGAAGTGTCTGCGATGTGGAAAATCCATCGCAAGAGTTCTACCACGTTTGTGCGATATTCCAGCGATGATGTTTGCCCGTAACTTGAAGTTGGGTTTACCTGTGCACTGTGTGTGAGTTCCAGGACGGACCAGTAGCATTATTTCGTTTAAATATTGATACTTTCTAATGGGTTGAAATGTTTGTTTTTCCATTGGGATCTGATCAATACCCAGCATTACCGCACGGGGGAAATTGCTTTCAATTACCACTTTTCTTCGAATATTGGAAATTGAAACCGGGAGCAGGCGGTTCCCATTTGCCGATAGCTTAAGTCATTGAAATATTCAGAATTCAGGGAATCAAATAAAATTGCTACAATTATTGGAGATCTCTCACAGACGTATAATGTAGGAAAAAAAGTGCGCATCCCTGGAAGAACGTACTTTCCAGTCCAGCATATTTGCGGAAGACGGATAGAAAACAGGCAGATGATGGTCAGCAGGACGAGCATAAAAAAACGTTCGTCAACGAGCTAGCTAGTCAGATGATGCTTCAGATGGTGATGGTTGAGACTATCTGCATTCCTGATGGATCCATGTGCTACAAATCTCCTCTAGAAAAATATAATTCACATTGCATTTTGACCAATTTTAGGAAACTGTTATGCTAGCTCGAGTAGTTTCCAGTGAACTAAAAAGACACTGATTTGATGTATGTACATCATATGAATTAGAGAGATTTAGGTGAAGTTTAAAACACTACAACACAACAGAATAAAAGAACATATAAGAAGTACCCATGATCAAACAGAAACATTGTCTCTGGAAAGCTGTTCCACTAGTCTGAAATGACATTATCAGCATTACCCACATATATTGCTGAGTTCCAAGATCACGCATTGCATTCTAAATACTCGGACACCCTCAATCTGTAAAAACGAGTCAACAATTTCTAGCTAGATCACGGAACAAAACAGTGTATTATTTATTTCGTCAATTGAGGGGGTTAGAAGCAAAGGGGTGTAAGTGGCAAAAATCTACTTTCGGGTAAGTGAGGTTGGAAGTTTTTCATCAATTTTTCATCCCATTTAATCCCATGCTCAACTCAAAATCGACAAAATGGTCACTTACACCCCTTTGCATCTAGGCCCTTCAATTATAACGTAGATTACATTTATGCTTAAGGCTGTATCTATTCGTGTTCTATGATCACATAAGATGGATAGGAGTGGTTTGTCTGGGATCCTACCATGTATATAAAATAATCTTTCAACAAATCCTTCGGGCATTGGAGAAATTATTTGTAAAATTTAAAGATGAGTCTATGGAAAAAAACACGGAGGAATCGTTGAAGTATTCCTTAGCGGATTACCCGGAAAAATAGGTGGAGGAATTTCTTAAGCATTTTTTGCAGAAATTCCTGAAGGAATCCTTGGAAAATTTTTGGAATAAATCCCTTGAAGGAATTACCGTAGGAATCTTTAGTACATTTTTTGTAGGAATCATCGGAAGCCTTTCTTAAGAAAACCTTGGAAAAATTGCTGTAGAATTTTCCAACCACAATATCTAGAAGAACTCTAGGGGAACTCTAGAAGAACTACAAGAGAAATACTTTTAACATCTCTAGAAATAATCCCTGAAAGTACTCCGTGGCCATCCATAATAAATAGGCAACCTGTAAGACATTTACAAAATCCTGTAAACAAATGTAAACGCCACGGCTTAATCACATATAATATTTTCCATTTGAGAGCCAAGGACTTCTCGACAACTTCGCTGACAAGTGATGCTCCGAACTTTCTAGGACAACAGAATAATGGGATTTAACATATCAAATAGCTCGTAGCAGTGAAATTGTGCATCAAATTTTACAATATTCGAGAACTTCAAGAATCATGAACAACTTTAATGAACATACGAATTGTGTAGGTGATTTGGATCATGATAAGAAACATTTAAAAATACTGAGTTTGTTGATTGATTGATTTGTCTTTATTAAAGAGACTATCAGCCCTTGGCGCTGAGTTTGTTATAATGTTGGTATAAAGATGATAAAATCACATATTCATTTATTTAACTTTGTTATAACCTTGAAATAGTTTTCGTATCAATTCCAACAAATATATCTAAATATAACAAACCTTGATATAGGTATCAATTGTTGATATAATTATGTTATGTTTTTGTTATGCCTTTCTGATCGGGTATATCCTATTGTATCTTAGACATTGCCACACGGATGCCAAATGCATGCCATCGTCAGTTTCCTGGAATAAGGGCACAACTCAAAATTTGTCAATTTTGATGGCAAATGATGAAAAACTATGTAAACTTTCATCTCCCGTCCCGAAATTCGTTGAGAATCGCGAGATTTTGACATCTTCGCCAATTTTCTGTAATAAAGGTAAAGCTCAAAATCTGCCAACTTTTTCAAAAGTCGCTGAAAAATAGTTATCCAAAACTTATGAAACAGATAGTTCTTTTGGTTCTTTCCCAGATACACCAATGAAAATTCGTTATGTATGCCAAATGATGAATTAAATAAGTGAACGTATAGAAACTGCTTTGAGAGTTCTTATTGTTATTTTAACACTTATTCTGAAAACTCTTACTTTTGAGTTGTGCCCCTATTGGAGGAAACGGTGACATTTCTCACGCTTCAAAGACGGTTACAATTAATTGTCCAGTGAAGGAAGAACATTTGTAATATTATCGCGAGTTACTGAGTGTCCTATTAAACTCAGCTTGTGCTACACTCGACACGCGACGAACGAAAAAAATCGTGCAACGACGTGCTCGGGAAGGCTTCCCGAAATACTCATTGTTTTTCCCCGATTCGATACGAGAGCGCAATCAAGTGAGAGAGGCACTCGGCGACGATACAGAAAGATTCGTTTTTTTGTTTCAGCGATTTCTTTGGGATTATCTTTGGCAATTTCTTTCTGATACTTTTTTCCGGTTCAGTTAAGTTCAGAAAGTTCCTTGGAAATTACCTTCAAAAATGTGTTTTTGTTTATTGCTTGGATAATTCTAAAAAAATATATACAGCTAATCCTCCGGGAATTCCTTCGGGAATTTCGTTATAAATGCCTACGGCAATTAAAAAACCATTCGGTAAAAAAATTCTAAAATTTCTTCGGCAGCTCCTGTGGTAACTTTACTAGATATTCTATCTGCCAACAATTTGAAAATTTCTCAGGCAACTTTTCTAGCATTCGTCACATGCAAACAAAGGTAGATATTTCATTGATCCATTCCTTAGGCAGTTTCTCTTTTAATCATTTTTTAAATTGTATATACAATTCTTTTGGTACCTAATTCGGCAAATTTCAATAATTATTAAATGAATATCCCAAGGAATTTTCTAAGGAATTGGTGGATGAACTTCCAAAGCTATTTCCGAAGAAATAACCAAAAGAATTCTAGAAGAACACAAATAAATTCAAAAATAAATTTCAAACATAATTTTCAGCCATTTTTCAAAGAACCGCCAATGTAATTCTTAAAGAAAGTTTCAAAGGAAGTTCCAAAGGAATTGGGTATTAAATAAAATATAAGCAAAATGTATGGGAACGGAAACCATCTTAAGCAAAATGCTATGATTTTCATCTCACTTAAAATGAAGCAAGTAACCGCTATTTGCTTTATTTTTTATGTTTGAATTTGTTGTCAGAAGTGAGCAATGAGCATGTATGGTAACATAAAAAAGGCTTGAGTACCTACATGTACACTATATTTGGGAATTACTAAGGGAAGATTCAAATATTACGTCCATCGTTTTTCGGGATTCCTAGACCCCCCCCCCCCTCCCTGTCACGCATTTTTCCTATACCCAATACACGTACTGTCACACTTTTCTAGACACCCCCCCCCCCCTCCCCCAAATGTTAGACGTAATTTTTGAACGTTCCCTAAATTTTCTGGTGAAACACGCCAACAAATACATTCACGATGAACGCATTGATACAATCGTAACTCCTACTATCTACGCACCTTCTTTTGCAAATGTCCTAAGCAACCCGAAGCACATTACCGATCGCTCCAATGCAAAAATTATGACACTCTCTGTTAAATTACCGCCACCATATTTGGCCCGATAAAGGTCAATTGGTTAAGTGATATTGCATGGCACAAAAAATACATACTTAAAACGCCATATGCATAGGAATGCGAGACGTAGAACAAAAAATCAAGCAGTCAAGGCATCGTGTTTCATTGTGTGTTTCGAGAAGAAGAGACGATCGCTGCTGTTGGATGTTGTTATGTTGTTGGTATCAAGGCAGAATCATGCTTGAACGATTAGATTGTGTTACTTTGACGTTATTCGATTTTGTCAGGATTTTGTGAGGACTTGAGTAAGCGTCTTCAGCAAAGCAAGCATCATTTTTTCCCTCACTCATGCGAGTAACGATCAATCACACCACGATATTATCCGGATATAGCAGCCTGCGATATTTTCCTTGCATACATAGACGATTGAAAAGGATCTCACCTCGGCTCGAGAGCGATCTGTTAGGTGATAAAAGTATGTTCTCTCCAACTAGCGCTCACTCACAAATCAGATCCACTCTAGGATCCACTTGAATAAAGTAGGTATGTACCAAAGTATGCACCAACCTACGGTTTCACCGGGTTGACCTCTGAGCGGTGCCGTGTTATCTAGATGGCCATGGGAACAAGCTCATTTAATGTTAACACGGTACCACTAGACGTCAAATCATTGATCTCGTGCATCGGTGGAGACGTTAAGATACTCTCAGACAGAATAAAAAAAAATAACGCTTAGATGTTTATCCGTGAGTTGTGAATAGAGAGAAAGACAATTATCGTGAGTGCTGGAGTGAAAGACTTTTGTTTTTCATCCGATATAGTGAACATTCATTATCCCAGAGGTGGATAAATCCGTGGAATTTGATAACGTGATTAAGAAGTTTGATGCCTAATTGTTACGCATTAATCAAATTTAGTTATCGATAATTTTGCTATATCAAGATAACGAAAGCATACTGAATGATTACAGAATATGTTGAGTTTTCAAACGCACATTTTATGGACAAACTTCGCAGAACCCCAGTTCAGCATTGAAGCGGAACATTTTAATGTTTAAAGCTTTCCGAAGGATTCACCGGAAGTGGAGATTATCACAATGTTGACCATATCGAAGCGTGAAAAAGCTGAACATTCGCAACCTATAATCGAATTAGCTTTGTAGGCAAAATAACTTGAAAATGACTCGAATCCAACCAAAAACCTGCGCTGTCGACTCGACACTCCTTTGTGACATGTGTGTTGCTTGCGTGTCTGCCGCTGGCGACAAAATCCAATATAAATGACTACGGAACGAAAATAAAGACAATCAAATACAAATTCACTTCAAACTACACTAATTTGCCAAGCTACAACTCTATGAAACACTACAAACCTTTAAAAACCTTCAAACTGGTATTTAGAAGGGCGCCGAAGCTTACTTCTGCTCTTCAGCCGACTCAACTATAAAGTGATGGAGTCAAGTCCAATCCTCTAGTCAAATAAATTTCCTGCTATTGAGACAGCCGTCTATTCAATCTATAAACTTCTATTTATAAATGCGCCAAATTCAAATCTGACATGGCCGCAAAAACTATGTTTTGCAATCGAAAAACCCCTATAAGATGTGTTACATTAATCGTCATTAGCTTGGCCTAGACACAAAACTTGCATGAAACGGATAATGTCTGCTAAAGGAAACGGTTCAAACTCAAAGTTAAATTTGACGAATTCATTTCAAATAAGATTTTACTTGAAAAGATAAAAACGTAAAAAGCTATAAATTAGACTAAAGTAGCAATAATTCAAAAAACTAACTTTGAAATAAGAATCTAAAATATTCATAACAAAAAGCAACATATTTATCCAACTGAATTCAAAATTTATTTTACTAAAAAGAAAAAAAAAATCGTCAAAACGTTACAAACTTCTGTCTCGAGAGTCGAAACGAATAGGACGTAATCAGTGAAGCACTAGACTGAAAGTAGTGAGCTGGATTTTTGTATGTTGAGATGATCAATTCCCCGACTAGAAAATTGTAACAAAAATAAAACATATTCCTAACAAATTATGATATTCATAACTCATTGTGATATAATCATGTTCAACATCCTTGAAGGTTTTTTAATACCACAACTCAATTATATCACATTATGTTACAAATGTTGTTTTATAACTCATTGTATTATAATTTAGTTTTAAGTCTTCGACATTTGAAATGTTATGTTACAAAATTGTATCAAATTTTGATAGAAACTAATAATCCTGAGGCTAAAATTCCTATCCCGTTTTGTTATAATTTTGTTATGATTATAACAAATTAGGTTTTAATCTTGATTAGACTAGTGTACTTTTTGTTACAATTTTAGTTATTTTAACATCATCCTGCATCTAGTTTATAACATAATTAGTTATAGAAAAATATTATAACGTCATAACACAATATGATATAAACTTGATATAATTTTCTAGTCGGGTCTCCATTTATGTAATAAAATGGTGCTTACAAAGTGAGTGTTATGATTTGTTGCCTAATTTGATGCTGTTTGAGCAATAGTTTGGGTAACGGTGTTGTTGAAGTTGAAATAAATAATACAACAACACAGTTACCCGAAGTTTTGCTCAAACAGCATCAGATTATGCAATAAATCATAATATCACCGCTGTTTGCACCATGTTATTGCAGAAATGGAGAATTGATCATCTCACCATACAAAAATCCGGCTCACTACTTTCAGTCTAGTACTTCACTGATTGCTTCCTATTGCGGTCTTCGGAAACATTCATAACTGAGATCTGAAGAATTTATTACTGTACGTCCATATGGTCATTTCACTTTGACCATATGGACGTACAAACTTGAAGCATTTGGAGGCAAACAGCGTTTAATCGACAAATTGAGAGACAATTTGTGAAAAAAATACCACTTGTTTTGGTTGTGGGATTCGAACCCACGTCTCCGTATCGTTTGTCCAACGCTTTAACCAACAAAGCCACAGAACAAGTTACGACTCTGCGGAATAGAAAGTCAAACTGGAATCGAAGCACCTCCTTAACCGGGTCTGTCTTTCACAATTATATCTCTCTTTCGGCTCTTAGGTGTCAATTTCCCGCACTTTCTCGACCAATGAACAACAATTGAGAGCGTACTGTTTTTAGAATGTTTATGATAAAGCTTGACTGACTTAGGATTGACTCGACTAACAAGGAGAGATAAAGTTGTGAAAGACGGACCCGGTTAGAGTGGTGCTTCCAATCTAGTTTGACTTTCTATTCCGCAGAATCGTAGCTTGTTCTGTGGCCAACCAACTAATCAAAGCGCCGGACTAGCGATACGGAGTCGTGGGATCGATCCCACCAAAACAGCTGGTATTTTTTTCACAAATTTATCTCTCAATTTGTCAAATATACGTCTATTTTTACGTCTATTTCATACATATGATAACACTAGTTTACAGCATTTTTGAACGCGGTAAGCTGATGATCATTTTTGGTGTAGAATCATGCCCTGAGTTCGAAAACGTGAAGGAAAAAAATTACAGTAGAGCGGAAATTCTTTCGACTTTCCATACAAGGTTTATTATTTGAAATCGATTTTTGTTCTATTTGTAAGCAATGTCGCTCACTTCACACATCTCATTCTCCGTAGTCAATGCTCCGATTGAGCTGAATTTTTTACTGTAACTCGCCTACATATGATATGTCAAATAAACGTTGAGAAAGATTTTTTTGTAATTATGCTGTAAAAAGCTTCACTTTTCAATTGCCTGAAGTGTGCAGAAATGGCCTACTTTTCACTACTGATGCAAGTGTGCCGAAAAGTACTACTTTTCGGTACTCTTAAGAGTGCTGAAAAGTAGCACTTTTCGGCACCTTTGCCAGCTCACACTTTTTACAAACTTGACTGTCCTTCGTAGATTCGGCTACTTAATATTGCGTCAATTGACCAACTGGAATCCCAATTTGGACGGTTTTTATTCCTAACCGGAGTGCAAATCGGGCGAAAAAGCAGCTGCTGAAGCTACTTTTCCGACTTTTGCCGAACCTCACACACTACTGTTTGACAACGGGATCTCGTTCATAGGCCACACCATACCATAGCCTACCTGATCGAAAAAAAAACTGCACTGCCGAGCATGGATGGTCGCACGTGGTTCCTCCTGATGCATGTTTGTGTACCGAGAATAGTAGTTTACGCAACAAGGTGCAGAATGAAGATTTTTACAGCACGAATCGTACATTTATCCAACGAGGCTCGCCGAGTTGGATAATTACGACGAGTGTTGGAAAAATCGAGTTCTGCACCGAGTTGCGTACAACGTTTTTTGCAATTTCATAAATTACCCTTGAGGATAGTTTTAAACAAAACTTTTTCATCAATCTGCACACTGATGTTCATAGCCATGTTCAAGAAAATCTGATCATAACAGGTTATATTGTGCAGTTGTCACAATTTTTCAAAACTGCGTTCAGAAAGCATCAAGAAGTTGACCAAAACTGAAAACAGTGCTGTAATGGTTCATTACGCAACGCAAATCAGTGCTGTAATGAACCATTACAGCACTGTTAATTTGGTGTGGGAAAGTAGGCCTTTTCCTGTCAGATTTGCGTGAGGTAAAACAGCCTATTACGATGAGGAATTGCAAAAAAGATCATACTGAATGTGTATTATTCGTAATTACAAAAAATGTTGTATGCAACTCGTTGCAAAACTCGATTTTTTCAGCACTTGTCGTATTTATCCAACTCGGCAAGCCTCGTTGGATAAATGTACGACTCGTGCTGAAAAAATCATCATTTTGCAACTTGTTGCATAAATAACTATTTAGATTGTTTTTTTCTTATTGAAAAAAATACATTTCTTCATATATTTTTGGAAATTTTGCTGAAATTTAAGGAGATCGTCCCAAAAACTTGCCAATATCTTGAATTTTATCAATCTGACGCAAAACCTGCATTCAGATGATCGAATGGTATTGTATTCAGCTTTTAATTTATGGAAAAAGATTTGAAATTGGTTGAACAAAACGCAAGATATTTGAATTTTAGTAAATTCCATATTTTGAAAAATTGTAAAACTCGATATTGAGCAAAAATTCAAAAACTGCTCTACTTTAAATTTTTTGAAGCGTGGTTTCGAAATCAGCACTAAGTTGTACTTCAAAAATTTTGGTCGTTGACAGAAGTTCACGACTTTCGTTTTATTTTGTAAACTAGTGTAATCATATGACCACATGATTTCATCCATGTGTTAATGCTCTACAGCTGGAGAACCTTTTTTTTAATTCTCCATAGAAATTCCCATATAAACCTATTTTGCTTTTGGGTCACCACTAAATCACCGCCGAAATGGCTGGAAAATTTGACAGGACTCTTGTTTTGTACCAAGGATGGTAATGAACATATGGAAGCTTTGTATTTTAATATGTTCAAAAACTAAACATCCCTAGTGTATGTAGAGCTTGGGACTCTCAAAGATGCCTTTTATGGAAGGTTAGCCAATTCCAGGCTCCATCGATCGCTGATTTGTAGGGGATGATAATGATTTACGAAGAAGCAGAGATGGCGTACCCAACCCAGTCAACCAGTCATCGTATAAGATGTTGTATAAGATGCTAAAGTGGAGGCGATAAACGTACATTTTAAATGCGCCTAAAAGGAGGCATGCACGTATATGGCCTCCACTTTATCATCTTATGCAACATCTTATACGATTACTGGTTGTCAGGGAAATTACCATCCGATATCGAACAAGTTGAAGAATGTCTTGCCAGCATGAACAATCAGTATCTTCTAATTTGGTTTCATCTTGTGTCCATACAGTCCATATTAGCACCAACAAAAAACAGCCAAACAGACCACCAACGGATTCCGAGACACTAATTCCAGCAATCAATTCGTGCATCTTCGATTTAAGATCGATAAAAAATCAATAAAATTTGCATAAATATGCATCGGCAACCCGAGACGAAACACTTTTCCACACCACACTGACTGTCTCAAACGAGCGCAAGAACCATTCGGCGCGGCGCGGCGTTGCGAAGGTTCAAATTTATGACGCCACTGAAGGATTTGACAGCCAGATGTCGTCCATCGAGAAGCAGACGAGTATCAAATTCTCTCCCGAAAGGCTGAGCCGCCGGCCGCACCCGCCGGAGCTGTCAATTGCCCATTTCTATTCGATGATCCCAAACATCCGTGTAAGCATTTGTATAGCAGATCAACGCCTTACCACCACCCTTACCGGTCCCGTCGCACTTGTTCCGATTCTGTTTCCTAATCGCGAGGGACGACGGTGAGCTTTAATGCGCTCCGGTTGATCAAACTAACAAAACGACGACGGCGACGATGACGATGAGAACGAGGACGAGGACTAGGTAGAGCTACCTTCACTACAATGAAATATGATTGGAGTAATTCTATCCGCTTGACTTCGTTTGGCCTCCCGCTCTTGTAAAGAGTTTCTACCTTTCCTGCCTTCGAATCGTTTTCTGGTTGCGTTTTCCCCGTCTGTTGAAACAGACCACGCTTGACGAAGAAATGGGCGGTTCACAAGCAAATCCGTAAAAAAGTAGTGCTCCCTATTACGGATGGCCACCAGCACTGGGGCGCGTAAGAGTGGGCCACAGTTATACGGGAAAAGTGAATATTAGCTGTTAAAACCTTACTCCCATGTCTTGGTAAAAATTGTACCCTCTTGTCTTGCCAAATGACGCTATTCAACGTCAAAAAGTTTAAAATCCCAAATTTGGCCGATTTTGAGCCACTCTAGGGCGCATCTACCAACGGCAACGCAACGGACCCGTCAGAGGTGTCCATAACGAGTTGCCACCCGCTGCTTCCTGGGCTTCCCGGGCATGTTTCTTCCGACCTGTCCAACACCACCATCGCCGGTCGGTCGGTTTGCTGTCTACCTATACTAGGGAGGAGAGGTATTAACAGTAGGACGACGACGCGACAGCAGCGATGGATGATGGCACACACAGCACAGTTCGAATCGATTTTGGTTCTCGGAATCGCCCGGTTGGTGGTATTTTGGTGGTGTGATTCGAGGTGCGTGCGCGCGCTCGCTCGCTGTATTGGCTTTCCGGACCGAGGAAATTAAGGCACGTGGGGACAATTTTGGCGCACACAGGTGGAGCGCTGCTGGCTGATCCGGTCGGTGTGCGGAAATTTAGATTAGCAAATTAGTGTAATTTTGTGTTTGGGAAAATCGTTGGGTAAGCATGAGTAGTCGGAATTGGCTGCTGAAATGTTTATGCCACAATACTGTTTTGATATTTTCGCCAAACAATGATTACGGCGACTATTGAAAGCACGCGTAACATTTTCGTACATTGAATCGAGGGAAGTTTTTCTTCGGTAAATGGCTGATAGAGTATACCAGCGGGAGGAAAAATAATTAACCCTCGAGAGATCGCATTGTAGAAAAATCTCACTTTTGTTGCAACTCCAGGAATCGGATTCACTGGTCAACAAGGAATATGACGTCCTGGCTGAGTAAGGACGGTGGAAACCAAGGCTAAGTCGGTCAGCACACGGGATAAAGAAGACGTGATGATCTTCAAGACCGAGACGGCTAAGTACGTCGAGGTAATGCTTAAGGCAATGTGGAATAATCTGCTAAACAGACACCTGAGCGTCCCAGGTCCAGATCGTATGGGGTTGGGGTCCTACAGGCAAAGTAGAAGACAGAACTACACCCTTGATCCACTGAACACATTCCCATGCCCACCAAACCGTGATTCCGACTGCATAGCAAGTATCAAGATTTGATAACGCATGAACAACGATATCCGTTAAAACGGCAGTCCAGCCAAACTCTTCATTACACATTCTTTACACAAGATTGTCTTTAGTTGTGTCCTCCCCGCAGTATCGAGCTGCTTGATCTACGGGTGCTTTTCCGCTTTTGGCAATAGAATCAAGCTCTGCAGCTTCCCCAAACCTCTGGGAAAATTCCCTCGTCCAGACATTTCTGCATAGCGACACTAAACATCACCGGAGCCTCTGCAATAGCTACTTTTAAGGCCAGGTTCGGAACTCCGCTTGGAGCTGGTGCCTTACTTACGCCACGAGGCATTGCAATCTCCGCAAGTTCCTCATCGCCAGCCCCAGTCCCCAGCTGTGCTACGAAAGGAGGCCAAGTACTAGGATCATGACGCGGAATAAGCCCCTCGATGATCCCCTCCAACATCTCTTTAACTTGCCCTTATCTCAGTCTTCATTGCGACTTTAGCAGCGGCGAATACCACCCACCGTTCGTTCCGTTCTCATTTGCAGGGTGGACTAAGACGGTTCCGGGTCATTTGGCCGAACGCCATTTGGCCGAATGCCGATTGGCCGAACGCCATTTGGCCGAAAGGGTCGTTTGGCCGAATGACGTTTGGCCGAAAATAAATAATGAACTTAAGTGACCATGTCACTATTACTCGCATAAGTATAATTCGAAAGAACAGCCTATGATTCAAAGAAGGAAAAATCTTTGATAAAATATTGACAGGTTCAACGCCAACTCATCCCTGAATGTCAAAACTAGAAAGAATAGCCTATGATTAAAAGAAGGAAATATTTCTGATGATCATATTGGTAGTTGGAATGCCAAAAACTTCCTCTGAATTCTTTTGAACATAATTCGGCCAAACGGCATTCGGCCAAACGACCATTCGGCCAGATGGCATTCGGCCAAATGGCGTTCGGCCAAACGGCATTCGGACAACGGCGTTCGGCCAAATGGCCGGACACCGACTAAGACTATGTTAGCTGTGATCTGTACAATTGATCGATATCCACGCAAAAGAGGGCTTCGCAATGGCAAAAAATAAACAGGGTGTACTACTGCAGTTGCTATTTTCCAAGGTTGCCTTGAAGATTAGTTCTCGTCTGAGCTATATTCACTATCGAGCGCACTGTCGGGATTGGCAACGCCTTGGCGGTCGAATGAGGTAGCCGCTTGATCAATACAATAGACAGGGCTCTTTTCATACCTATGGCCAGCTTATAGACCTTCTGGAGTTCAAGACCATAACCTCAACTTGACGACCACAGCCGAGGGTCATTGATAGAAATCGCGGCTGACTGATTTCACGCTTCGACAAGCTGGCATTTGTAGAGCGATTGGTTATGCAGGGTGATACAAACAACTTAGTGGCGACCTAGTTGAAACCCTTAATCACGCGTGTAACGCCACCATGGCCAGATAATCCCTACCCAGGGACGGGCGTGGTGTTTTGCGGGCAAGAAGAATGATGTTAAGAGCTCGTACCAGTAAGGGTAGAACCGAGTAAAGTATGACTTACTAACCGCTTTGTAATTAGTACTGTAGGAGGTTGATGCGCGTTAGCGAACGCCAGCCAACACAAATTCCTGGCCCTGAAGTGATACCCATAGGGTAATCATCATGAAAACACTGTTTCCGTGCCATGATACACGACCATGGGCTCCCGTCCCCTATGTCCAAACCGACTAAAGCATGGTTTCCCGAACTGTGGGTCGCGACCCCCCAGGGGGGTCGACGGCCTTCATCCAGTGGGTCGTGAGGGACAGTTAAATATTTTACTGTAACAGACAACAAATGAGGGAATTTCTATGGGGGTTCGCGAAAACTAGGTCTACTGGCAAAAAGGGGTCGCGCGACCAGAAAGTTTGGGAACCTATGGACTAAAGGATGCCCAGGTGATAAATACAAAAGTCATCACACTAGAGAAATTGAACGTGATGAACAAGGCACCTGGTCCAGAAGGTATTCCAACCGTAGCCATTAAGGTGGCCAGAATAACTATGCAGATGGGCTACAAAACGGTGAGTCAATAAGGAGAGCGTCCAACATAGCTCTGGTCCTCACAAGTTCCTACCTCATGCTTCCACGGGTCAAGTGATGACAATGACCGCCAGCTAAGAGTTGTGTGCTTAGCTGGTAGTGCAGCCTGGGCACTGTTATCCTTCTGACTTCAGCTAGATTGAGGAGGTACGACCCGAGCGCCTGTTCACCAAGGAGGTGCGGCTCAAACAGCGTCTGTTCTGGCATCCAGCGGCTGAATAAGAAACGCTGCACCACGCCCAGCTAGAACCAAGGTGGTAGCCCCATCAGCGTGGTCGTCCCAGTGTTGGTTGGGACGTTAAACGGAACTGGCACGATGGCCCTCCGGCGAGACAGGAGTGTTGGCGTAGGCCCAATAAGCCACCCGTAAAAATCCCCATTGTGAATAACATAGAAGAAAATACGACATGATACAATCGGCAAAGACCCACGCGACGAAATAAAAGACAATCACACCGTCTTCGACCTTGCGGCCTCTACAGACTGAACATTACAAACATTTGACAACGGACAACACATATAACACCCAGTGGCCCAGTGGAGAATTTTCCGTTCGACGAAAAGTTTTCCTCGACTGGGGTGGGAATCGAACCCACACTCCGAGGCATATGAGACACCTAAACGACTGACGCCGCTAACCGCTCGGCCACGAAGCCCACAAGGACTAAGGACTAGGATTAGCAACTTGGAACATGGAATTGCAAGTCACTAGGTTTTGCAGGATGTGACAGGATAATCTACGACCAACTACATCCCCGCAACTTCGACATCGTGGCAGTGCAGGAACTTTGTTGGACTGGACAGAAAGTGTGAAAAAGTGGGCATCGAGCGGCTACCTTCTACCAAATATGTGGCACCACCAATGAACTGGGAACAGGATTTATAGTGTTGGGCAAGATGCGACAACGTATGATCGGGTGGCAGCCGATCAACGCAAGGATGTGCATGTTGAGAGTTAAGGGCCGTTTCTTCAACTACAGCATCATCAACGTCCACTGCCCACACGAAGGCAGACCTGATGATGAGAAAGAAGCGTTCTACGCGCAGTTAGTGCAAACATACGATGGTTGCTCGCCGCGTGACGCGAAAATCGTTGTCGGCGACATGAACGCGCAGGTAGGAAGGGCGGAAATGTACAGACCGGTAATCGGGCGAAACAGCCTGCACGCCGTATCGAATGATAACGGCCAGCAATGCGTAAACTTTGCAGCCTCCCGTGGTATGGTAGTCCGAAGCACCTTCTTCCCCCGCAAAGATATCCACAAAGCCACCTGGAGATCACCCGACCATCAAACAGATAACCAAATCGACCACGTTCTAATCGACGGTAAATTCTTCTCGGATATAACCAATGTCCGCACATACCGCAGTGCGAATATAGATTCGGATCACTACTTAGTCGCTGTATGCATGCGCTCAAATCTTTCGACAGTTATCAGCACGCGTCGAAGTCGAACGCCGCGACTCAACATCGAGCAGCTGCGTAACGTAGAAGTGGCTCAAGACTACACGCAGCAGTTAGCCGTGGCCCTACCGGAAGAACAGCTTGGCGCTGCTATACTTGAAGATGACTGGAGGGACATCCGATCCGCCATAGGTAGTACCTCGGTTGCAGCACTAGGCTTCACGACTCCGAATCACAGAAACGACTGGTACGACGGAGAATGTGATCTGTTGAAAAACGAGAGGAATGCAGCATGGGCGAGAATGCTGCAACAACGTAATAGGGCGAATGAGGCACGTTTTAGACAGGCGCGGAACAGACAGAACTCAGTCTTCCGGAGGAAGATCCGTTAGCAGGAAGAACGAGATCGCGAAGCGATGGAAGAGCTGCAGAACTCCGTTCATTAGAATACAGGGAAAACAATCATAACATGCCAGAGTGCGCGCGGAACGATGCGAAGCGGAAAGCGTTCAGCCGCGCGACGCACGACAAAACAGTGCATGCACTGTTTTTGATGCGGAAGTCACGCGGTTCGCGCGGAGAATTTTGTATTTTTGTGTGAATTTCGTCCGTTTTTATCAAATCATGGCGCTAATTTCACGAAATTGTTTTTCAAATGCATTCAAATGTGAATGTAAAAAAATTAACATGAATAATACCACATGTTTATTATCCGGTGGCGTCTCGTAACCTCACTTTTCACCTATTCTGCGAATCAAAATCAGTAATTCCTTCAAATTTATGACTAAAGAATTAACGGAAAAAATCAAAATCTCTGTCATTCTACATCCATTACAAGCAGAGCTTTCACATTACCCTTATCCATGTTTCATGCACAAAAACGTTTGGCACCCTCTCGTTTATTTTACTTTCTCAAAGTATTCTACTAGGGCTGTAAGCTTAAAAAAAGTTTCAAAATAAAAATATACTATTTTTGAGTTAACAAACTTGTTCCATTGCATTGCTGTTTAAAAATAAACGAAGGGGTGCCATTTTTTTACGTATACAACCCTGTGGTAGCTCTGACTACAAGCTCACTTGTTCACAAAATTTCAAAATTTGTACCTGCAGGACGGGTAGATTTGAGGTTAGGGAATCACCATTGTCCCAAATGTATACCTCTTCTGAATCATCTGAAATAAATAGCAGTTGAAGGTAAATTTAGATAAATGGTTCATTTTTAATATTAGGTTGAGCACAATAATCACATATCTCTTGGAAATTTTTCATCAGATAACTCTAGACAACTGTTGAAATGTTATGGCTTTTAAACCGATAGAGAGGAGACAGCTCGCTTTGATTGTGTGCTACTGGTTGTCAAGGCAAACCTGTCACAAACTATCTCTGCAACCCGAGTTGGAAATTATACATTGATGGTGTGAAGTGATCCAATATACAAAAAATCTTATCAAAACTTCTCACCGTGTGTTGTAATTTGAAAGATGTGCAAAGGTGGCGGAAATTATGAAAACTTTTAAGTTTGCTTTACGAATAGACGCGTTGCACCGCGTTCACTGTGTGGAGTGGACGCGTCACGCGACGCGACGCGGTGCGGCGCGTTTTTGACACGGCTTCCAACGCGGCTTGATAGCCACAGTGAACGCGGTGCAACGCGTCTGTTCGTAAAGCAAACTGAAAAGTTTTCATAAGTTCCCTCACCTTTGCACATGAATACTGACCATAACTATTTTATGAATTAGTTATTATATTAAACTGATCATAATTATTTTATCTTTCGAATTACAACAAACGGTGAGAAGTTTTGATAAGAATTTTTGGATATGTATTGGATCACTTCACACCATCAATGTATAATTCCCAACTCGGGTTGCAGAGACAGTTTGTGATAGGTTCGTCTTGACAACAAGTAGCACACAATCAAAGCGAGCTGTCTCCTCTCAATCGGTTTAAAAGCCATAACATTTCAACAGTTTTTAAGAGTTATCTAATGAAAAATGTCCAAGAGATATGTGATTATTGTGCTCAACCTAAAATTAAAAATGAACCATTTATCAAAATGCACCTTCAAATGCTATTTATTTATTTCGGATGATTCAGAAGAGGTATACATTTGGGACAATGGTGGTTCCCTAACCTCAAATCTACCCGTCCTACAGGTACAAATTTTGAAATTTTATGAACAAGTGAGCTTGTAGTCAGAGCTGCCACAGGGTTGTATACGTAAAAAAATGGCACTTCCGCATCAAAAACAGTGCATGCACTGTTTTGTCGTGCGTCGCGCGGCTAAACGCTTTCCGCTTCGCATCGTTCCGCGCGCACTTTGGCATGTTGTGATTGTTTTACCTGTATTCTAATGAACGGAGTTCTGCCGCGCGTCGACGCGCGACCTGTCAAATGCCGCATCGCACCGCGCCGCGCCGCGTGACGCGTCCACTCTGGCCGGCACCTTACGATGAGCACCTCAATGGCGACGTTGCAAGCACCGAACAGCTGGCGAAGTAAAAGATTTAGGAGTACGTGCGCAGAACAAAGACTTTCTTCTCCTAACCTCCAAGAGATTGAGGAGCAAGTTGGCCGGTTGAAATACAACAAAGCCGCTGGAGAAGATCAACTACCAAGCGAGCTTCTAAAATACGATGGAGAAGTACTACGAGTGTAGTGAGAGCACTACACTGGGTCATTGCCAAGATTTGGGAGGAGGAAGTATCACCGGAGGAATGGATGAAAGGTATAGTGTGCTCTCTCTACAAAAAGGGTGACAAGTTGGATTCACGAACTATCGTGCGATCACACTAAGGACTGTTCATTTTATAAAGAGAACAGCTTTGCAAGGCTATAAAAAGAAAACGCGTAGTTCAAATTTGAGCAGCCTTGGTTAGTTATTCAGTACATTATATTAACAGATAAGAACCATAAATAAATTGGGTTAAAATTATTGAACTTCATAGAAATGTGGCAAAGTGTTTCGAGAAATCAATTTTTCAATTCCCAAAAACTAAAGATAAACAAAAAATTTCTGTAAAACATCGGTGTATCGTTTTTAATTGCATAAAAGTGTTGGCCATGCTGCAGCAGTTTGAGTGATACATATTCTGGCAAAATATAAACCTAATCGGAATAATGGTTGTTGAGATATTAAAGTTACAAGTTGGACTCGATTTTCAGAATAAAATTTATTTGTTAAACAAAAAAGTATGAAAATATTAAATTTCGAATGTTTTCAATGGATCTAGTCGAAAGTACTAATAATGCAATTTCAAATGCAGAAAACCGCTTCTTGATAGCATTGTTGGCTTGGTTACTGTGCTTCATGGCAGTTACCGGAGATAAAACGGCTTCGTTCTTTGAAGGTTCTTCTAAATAACGATGTACTCTATTGCAAATACAACTTAACAATGATGTCGAAAATAAAAATTAACATGTAGTTATTTTCAAATAAGGTATATAATCACATAGGGTCAGACCTTGCTGAAAATAAATAATAATAAGCTTCTCCAGAATCAAAAATTTTCATTTATGGAGCAAAAAGTATGCAATTTTTCATTATGGCCATCATTAAGTATTAAATTTATGATGAAGAATGTACTTTAAAGCATATTTTTCTTCGGTATCATTTAGAATGCAATTCTCTTCTATACTGGACAAGTTTTGAACTGATTCCGTAGTGTTATTGCATCACTGGACTTCAATAAGTATTTTTTATCAATTTCATTGATAACAAGGCAACTCACTATATCAAGCTGTTTAATGCTTGGTGCATTATTACTGACCAACTATTACACTCTACCTTTAGAAGAATAGTATTAGATCCCAACACATTGAAAAGTTCATGAAAATTTTAAAGTTATGTATGTGGAAAGTTGTGTAGAATTTTGGGAAATGGGGTTTTATTGAGTTTTAACGAAAACAGCTTCAGTTCCATAACTAAGGACAATTTGTATAATGTTATATTTTTCCTACACTGTAGAATAGCTATGGAAATTTATGCAAAAAACCGATAATGATTTTATTGAAAAATAAAAAAGATATCACACAAATAAGGTGTCCTCTTTATAAAATGAACAGTCCTTACTGAGCGCAGCCTACAAGATACTCTCTCAAATTTTATGCCGCCGTCCATCACCGATTACAAGAGAGTTCGTAGGGCAATATCAGGCTGAATGTATGGGTGAACGCCCTACAACGGGCCAGATGTTCGCCATTCGCCAGGTGATGCAGAAATGCCGCGAATACAACGTGTCCAAACATCACTTATTCGTCGATTTCAAATCGGCGTATGATGCAATCGAAATAAACTGATAAATACGATTGATCAACGCAACGATGGACCGGTTGATGTGCGTAGTTCAAGTATCAGGGACACTCTCGAGTTCCTTCGAATCTCGCAGAGGGTTACGGCAAGGTGATGGTCTTTCGTGCTTGCATTTCAACATTTATGTAGAGAGTGTAATAAGGAGAGCGGGGATAAACACGAGTGGGACGATTTTCACGAAGTTCGTTTAGTTTCTAGGTTTCGCTGATGATATTGATATTATAGCTCGCAAATTTGACACGGTGATGACGGAAACGTACATCTGGATGAAGAATGAAGCCAGGCGAATCGGATTAGTCATGTATGTGTCGAAGACAAAGTATATGATAGCAAAGGGCTTCAGAGAGGAATCACCGACCCCGCCACCCCGAATTTCTATCGACGGTGATGGAATCGAAGCGGTTGAAGAATTCGTGTACTTGAGCTCTCTGGTGACCGCCAACAACGACACCAGCAGAGAAATTCAGAGACGTATTGTGGCATGAAATCGAGCTTACTTTGGACTCCGCAGAACTCTACGATCGAACAAAGTTCGCCGTCACACGACTATCTACAAAACGCTGATTGAGCCGGTAGTCCTCTATGGGCACGAAACATGGACCGTACGTGTAGAGAACCAACGCGCCCTTAGAGTTTTCCAATGGAAGGTGTTGCGTACCATTTACGGCAGAGTGCAGATGGAAGACGGGACTTGGAGAAGTCGAATGAAGCACGAACTGAATCAGCTGCTGAGAGAACCAATCATCGTCCACTCCGCGAAAATCGGAAGGCTACGGAGGGCAAGTCACGTCGTCAGGATGTCGGATAGCATAGCAACCGGACTAAACTTGTTCTCGAGTCATCCGACCGGTACAAGAAGACGTGGTGCGCAGCGAGGTAGGTGGGTCGATCAAGTAGAGGACGAAGGGTCGCTGAGTGCGGAACTGGAGACACACAGCCATGGACCGAGTAGCATGGAGACGACTTCTTTGTACAGCAGAGGCCAGTCAGGCCTTTGTTTGACCGGTAAGGTAAGGTAAGAGCATTGCTACTTTCGGAAGATTCTGTGCCAGGAGTACATTGTTCGACACGAAAAGTTTTACAGCGGCTGGGCTGCTAATTCGAATCCATTTTGGTAGCAGGAATATGGTATCGCCCAGTCTACATCCAAGCTTCGTTTTACATAGCTTACACTGCCAGCCAACACTACTTCTTTGAAAATAACTTTCTGAGACTCAAAAAAGTTCTTTCGCAAATTGATCATTCAGAACGAATCATCACTCAAAACCAACTAATCCTCCTAAATTGATAATTACCAAAGAGCAACCGCCACCAATCCGCTCAAAAACTTCAATCGCATACTTGGCGCATCACGTCGTGAGCATCGTATTTTATAAAATTTTAATAAACAAGACAGATGCATCGATCCGACAGCCAAGCGGCAGATTGCAGCTTAATTTCGCCGCCCTTATTTCCTCGTCCGTGCTTCCCCTTCGTTGATTTTATCCGACCAGGTTTCTTAATGATGATCATCCATTTTTGTATGATGACTGCCCTTGAAAAAAATAAAATAAAGTGCAACCACAGCACGGTGCACACGAATTTTTCAATTCTCGAGTACACCCGAAAGATACTTCCTATGCATCGTTGAGCCAGATGTTTGTGTGTGGCCTCTCTGGGTAGTCATCGGGCGGAACTCTTCCGTTCGCTCTTCCAGTTCTCGCAGAATTGGAAGGAACAAAACTCGATAGGTATCTCATTTTGTTGGGAAAAGCACGTTTTTTTCTGTTCGCCAAATAATCAATTATCGTGTAAGGATCGTACAAGCATGGGGAGAACGGTATGGAATGTACCATTTGGTAGACTAGGACAAAGTGAGTAGCTTTCTTGTTATCTTACGCCTATCTTAGATTACTCATTAGAAAAAGAACTTGAATCGGACTAAGATTTTAACAAAACAACTTAGATTTCTAAACTTTGATCTACACTATGTATACATTAGCAGGTTCAATTAATTTAGCATCCTTCCCCCCGTGACCCATATGGACCTATGGACCACGCGACTTTCGATTCGATCTTAAGAATGTCCTACAAATTTAAGGTGACCAACAATAACAATCGCAAACCAAGATGGCAACACTGCCCCCTCCATCATCAGGAATCGATGACCGTGCAGAGCAGAACCCTTGGGGAGCTCCCACGGTGACGACACTACAATTACAGGTTGTTTGTTCTTGGCGATGGGACGTGCGATTTTGCCCTGTCATGGCCGTGGACACTTGCTTGTGTACCTACCTACCGGCAGTTAGTGAAAGTATAGGTTCCGCCTACGCCCTCCCATCCACCCTTCAGGAGAAGTTTGCAATTTTTCGACATTTGTTTTGGTTCTCAGGCTGCGGGCCATATCGCGTTCGCCATCCGAGAAATTCTCGGTACGGCCCACATGCCCGCCTCTCTTCCGACTTCCGACCGACAAGAAGCGGCGGCGGTGATGGCAGTGAATCTAATATTAATGAGCTGCTGTTTGATTGAAGCGATAAGGGTTGTTGTTTCGGAAGAGAGTTCTGCTGGTAGAAGAAGGGTTAAATAGCACGATAACTGCACACAAAGGCCTTGGGACGTGACTTTCGGTTCGTTGGATAAGGAAGTAGTAATTAGATACTCTTGTGTGTAAGGTGCTGTTTGAAGGTGAACCTACATTAAAGTTGATAGGCTGCGATCAGAATTAATAACTTGGTTCGATGATAAATGAGTTGAGCTTTTAAGGGTTGCAACACGAGTGACTGGTCGGTCCATCACCCACTTCTTCTATGAGTAAGGAGTCGAGCTGAGCAACTGAGGTGCAGTTTTAAAAAAAATCCTGTCTATTTTTTTGCTTCGACAAACGAACTAGCAGCATATCCAATCAGGTACATTCGATGTATTTAGAATTGTAGAATTTCTGCAGGGATCGCTCCACGAATGCTAATGTGTTTTCCTCCTGAAATCCTACAGGAATGCTGGGATTCCCCGGAAAATTCGGACTGAGAATTTCTGGAAGACTCTTAAGAGGAATTGACAAAGGAATCAAAGAATAACTGGAGAAACTTTGTGCAAATTCCTGAAAAAATACCTAGTAAGGACCCTACCCAGCAAGAATTAATGGAAGTATTCCGAAAGGAATTCATAGAAAAAAGCTTGGAGAACTCCTTGAAGACATCACAAAAGGAATATTGTCGAAATACCTCCAGAAATTCCTTCAAAGATTACATAAAGGATGCCTTTAAGAAATTCTAGACTTATTACAAATCGTACATAACTTCAAAGTTTTATGGAGGCGTACGGAGGCTTTTTAAAGCAGTCCCAGTAAACTTTAGCCAAAATTATATAGCTATATTGCCATGTGCAGCATTGTTGTCCCATGTTCTTTGAGAATCCCTATTAACATGGGGCAACTGTGCTACACACGGCAGTTTACCCATGGCAAGAATTTTGAAATAATAGTGAACTATTTAAATTACAGAATCAGTTTCTTAAAAAGAAAAGGCACAACTTTGGCAAAACTTTTCAAATATTCTGTAGCGAAACTTTTGGTAGAAATTCTGAAAAAAAACGATCTTTCGGTAAAATATCTTGGGAAATTTATAAAAAAATATCTGAAAAACATGCTTTTTTGTCGACCTCTTGGAATTTTTGAAAACATTTCAGCATAAATGACCTCAGTCTTAAAACTTCGGAAGGTCCAACGATTTCATCAATAATTCTGTAAAATCAAATCTCCAAGAATTTTACCCCTCTAAATCTGCGCCCGAAATCCCTTTGACGAGTCCCACGTTTGTAACCCTGCACGAAATCAGAGAGAAATTACAGAAAATCGATCAGTTTGTTTTTTTACGGCCAACAATTCTTAAGAATCAATGAAATTTTTAAAGAAATTCTGACAAATTCGAATACGAAATTTTACCAAATGCTTGTCCAGAACACCCAGTAGATATCATTCGCATCACATCAAAACACATTCCAAAAATAGCTCTAAGAAGCATTCCAGACAATTTTCCAAGTATTTCTCCAGTGATTTGCAAAGCTTATGCTGTGTCTATTGGGGTCCTCAATTCATCAGGTTGCTTAAAATTCTTTAGAAAATCCGTTGAAAAAGCTAAAAACATTCTCAATGCAACTCTTACAATCGGCAAGAATTCATCAGACACAAATTTATTCAGTGAAGGTTCTGGAATTTCATCTTTCGCTGCCCGAAATGTTTGTTACACCTGTAAGAAATGCACCAAAAATACTTATTCAATGCCTAACCCCGCCTTAGGGCGGGGTATAGCTTGACAATTTGTTTTTTTTTGTTTTCTGGAAAATCATGTATATTTTAGTCTGATAGTTAGGACTGTTTTGCATATCTTAAAATGGTTTTTGATGTTACGACCACGAAGTCACAGTTACGGTTGCATTAGGATAATCCGAACAAACGTCTTCATATGAGTGCTAAATAGCAATCGGAAGACACATTTCTGAATTCTGTGGAATTCAAGTTGTTATTTGTAACGAATGGTGGGAGTTCGGCTTTGCAGTCTAAAGTTCTCTAGAACGACCGTTTAGGACTCGTCCCTACGTTTCGGCAATTGTTGGTGCCTTCTTCAGGGGAAAAATCATGAACATCTGCTAGCAGCAGAATAAACGGAGACAAATAGCTACTCCATCCAAAAGCAGCAGCAGCATGAGCAGCATGAGATGACCGTACAATTCGTAGTTGCTACTCCGTTACTGACCAGAACAGTCAACATTGCACAGGGAACCAAATGGATGGGGCCTGGGTGTAGCTTTCCATCCTCAATGTGCAATTTTGAAGGTTCAAAACTTTAAATTGTCAGTACCGGCGCCGGCCACGTCCTTACGGTCATCGGGGAAGAAAAGGAATGTTGGTGTGACATCCGTTGCTACTAGAGACCGTGTGTACCTCCGCATCCCCACGGTTGTCACAGGAAGGAAGTTTGTTAGTGGGAAGGGAAGGGATAGAAAGTTACATAGATCTGGATTCACATTGGTAAGTGATGTGAGCTATGCAACCCTTGATATGATTTAGTCTTCCGCCAGCCGGCTGTCGGAAGAATACAATAATTTTATTGTATGTTTGTGTATTAAATTTAATTATATACCGGGTATGAATAATTTTTAAACCACGCTTATGTCGGATCAACTCGTAATAACGCACGTTTTAAGCTTATCGTTTCTCAGTCAGAAAATAAACTTTATGCAATTCCGTTTAGTGTTACTGACAATGCTGAAAAACCGAAACCCGCGCCGTAGCTTTACGAGAAAACTGGACAACTAAACAACTAGAATCGTTGCTTTTGAGTTTCATCTATGTTCTTGTATTATTTTTTTTTTCGCGTTCCCGTGTTAATAAGATTGCGGATAATAAAACTGTTGTACATATTTATTATCCGCGAATGTTCGCAACGCGTAATATAAGTTGAAGGTGTGATGAACAAAAATACATTATCGTAAATGTTCGAAAAAGAAATCGAAATTATGGAACTCGGCACGAATAAATCGACGCGGAAAACGTGGTCTACTTGTCACTGTATCGTACGGTAATCTTGACCTTTCAACAGAAAGAGATACTTCGCCGTTTTGATCGCTGATTGCCTGCTTGTAAATCTGAAATAGAAAAAAGTATTAAATTGTGATACGTTCTCCACTGTTATATTTTTGTAAATTGTTATTTTTATATAGGTTAAATTTACCTCCATCCCTCTGAAACAAACGGTATATGTATTAGCAGTAAAAAATAAATAGAATAAAAAATAGAATAAATAAATAAATAGTGTAAAAAAGTACACCAAATCTTGATCCTGGAATGTTCCTGCATTCAAATAAACCAGGCTGGAAAATAGCAAGATCAAAACTTGAAATGGAAGATCTTACACCGTAACGCACCATTCCAAGGTGATCTACCCACGTTACGGGTCAGAAATAGCTACTCCATCCAAAAGTGCAAAAATTAAAACAGTGATTATATAAAGTAAATGGACAGCCTACCACAACATAACACGACAACACTATTAGCAAAGACATTAGACGGTGAACGATATTTATGATTTTTCCCCTGAAGAAGGCACCAACAGTTGCCGAAACGTAGGGACGAGTCCTAAACGGTCGTTCTAGAGAACTTTAGACTGCAAAATCGAACTCCCACCAATCGTTACATCCAAACAGTCGAACCCTCGAACATTCAACGTATTTCTTAAACCTTTGATACGCCAACCGAGACTCATCCAAGCCGCGGGAAGCTTATGTGTCCCACCGCAGCAGAAACCAACGTGACCAAACCGATCGGGACTCTTCCAGGCAACGGGAAGCCCAAACATAGAGTTTGCAGAAAGGTAAACGGCGCCTTTCCAGGCCGCTGAAAGCCTCCGCGCCTAACCGAAGTCTCATGCCGGACCCATCCGTTCAGCGAAACTTAAATCGGAGCCCATTCAGGCAGCAGGAGACCCATATGCTCAACCGTAGGCCAAACGAAACGCCAAACGTGGTCCAGCCAAGCCATGGAAACCATGTGACCAGCGGAACACCAACCGGGACCAATCCCGACCGCGGAAAGTTTAAGGACCCGTGGGATCCATTCAGGCCGTGATCGTCAGCGTATGCACTCAAGCCGCCCAGAAAAGCTTCATCGGCGACCCATCCAGGTCACGGGACCAACCATAGCTCTTTACCAGTTCAAGCCGTCGGCTGCGGCCCATCCAGCCAGCGGGCAGTGCTCGGCGCCTACTCTACACCACTCCGGACAAAACTGTCCAACCAATCGCCACTAGAGCCATCCAGGCCGGGAGTAGTAGACAGATCTAGCTATGCTCCCAACCTGATTCAGGACTATCCAAGTCGTCGTCTCCGATTGCCCCAAGGGCTCAGATTTGTTTAGCAAGTTCCCAATCATGTTCATGTGGGATGGCAGGTTAGGGTTGATGATTAGGGTAGAGGATAGAGTAGAGGGTAGTGTAGGGGGTTAAGATAGACGGTAGAGTAGAGGATACGATGGAGAGTAGAGTACAAGGGTAAGAAAAGTGTTTAGAGTAGAGGGTAAGATAGAGGGTCAGGGTGAATAGATAATTGGGGTAGAAGGTGAGGGTAGAGTGGTGGGTGGACGGTGTGGTAGAAGGTTAGGGTGGACTGGTGATGGCTATGGTAGAAGTCTGGGTAGAGGATTAGGGTAGAGCAGTGTTTCCCAAACTTTTAGGAGGTATCGCCCCCTTAGAGCTTGAGAAAAACATTTTCGCCCCCCTAGAAGAGGTTTGATTTTTCCATGATAAAAGGCTGAAAATTTGCTCGGCGGAAGCCTTTATTAGACTACTGTTTGACACTACTGTGGCAACACTGGTAAATTAGTATCGCTCTCATTTTCATTGAGTTGCTATGCAAATGTATTGATTGTATGTATTTGAAAGAATGCTACATTATTGCTTGTAAAAACAATGCATTTAGAAACCGTGTTTGGACTATTTATATTCTTGAACAAAATCGAGCAAAACAGAACAGACTGTGAACATTTACGAACAATCGTTATTCTCAACCAGATGTTTTACCTGTATTCTAAAACAGAGTGCTTCAACACCTGAGATATTTGAGTACTCGAGTAAGACAAGTAATTGGAAAACAATTACAAAAATATCTTTTATGCGAAAAGTACAACTCAGTAATGTATTGATGTACTTTCAAATGTAGTCAGTTTTGCTCAGTAATTAAAAATAAAAAAGAGCCAGTGATACGAATTGGCATGCTTCCAATGAATTGGATAACTTTTATTGTCAAATGAGTAAATATGCAGACATGAAGTCATTACTCGGTTTTGAGGGGAATCCAACGTTGAATTTGTAGACAATTTTCAAAATAGCTCCTTTTAATTAGCAACGTTGGGAAATCCTTCGGGAAGCTTCTCTGAAATATTTTCAAACAATGTGTGACGACTGTTACAAATAAAAGAAATATAATAATCAATGGCCCGCGTTGAGTGCCAAATTACGGACAAACAATGATGGAACCCTATAAATGCTCTATTATATTTTTCATTATGAAAACTAAATAGAACATTCCAAATGCACATTAAAATATAACTACACGAATTCACATTTACAACACAACACATAAAAGTGGGCAGTTATCCTCAAAGGAATAACAATTTACGATCACAGGATGACGAGGTTTCATTTATTGGTTTTGGTCCATCAGTCAATCCTGGAACAGTGTTTTGTTTGGCTGATTCCATTTTTGTTAACAGTAATTATTCTGTTTTCGTAGCTTATATTTGTCTAGGAAAACTAATCCTAATTGGCCATCCCGAATCGGGTTTTAATGCAAGAGGGCTGCATGCTGATGTCCCTGCTAGGGAGCGGTTTGCCTGTCTTGCAGTAATTTGTCGCCAGAAATGACCTTAATGTATGCAACCACTCCGGTTGCTAAGGCTATATTTCTCCTGAGTGATGGAAGAACCCTACAAATGCACTTCAAAATTAGTAGAATGTTCGCAAGCTAAAATCGAACATGTAACAGAAAAATAAAACTGGTAACACGACTTTCATCCGAAAAGTGTTCTAAGATTCATTTTAAACTTCATGTTTTTGAGTGAAATTTCCATGAAACATAGACATAAATTGCAAACAAAACTCTCTTTTATCAATAAAAAAAAAACTCTGTTCCTTTATTAATTTGGACAAACATCAATCAAGAAGTTCCTAATTTTTTTGGATCTCTAGAATCACTAGGAATTCTTTCGGAAATTTGTGTAGCAGTCTGATTTGATTTTTTATTGAACCTTTTTCAAAAAGTCATCATCAAAAATTTTGTAAAATTTAGTCGATCTCGAAACAGACATTTTTCATTAATCCTAGAAACAAAACATCTTGAAAAACCAGAGAGCTTTCATGATTTAGTTGACATTCTGGAATTGTAAAAATCGCCCCCTTTTTAGTATTTTCGCCCCCCAATTTTTATTCCCTTCGGCCTGATTTTCGCCCCCTAGGGGGCGATTTCGCCCACTTTGGGAATAACCGGGGTAGAGGGTAGGGTAGAGGCTTAGGCGCTGTCCATAAACTACGTAGACATTTTTTCGGCCATCTCAGACCCCTCCTCCCCCCTCGTAGACTTTTGTGCATACAAAACTTTCGAAATTGGTATGGAGCGTAGACTTCAGCCAGACAGCCCCCCCCCCCTTAAGAGTCTACGTAGTTTATGGACAGGCCCTTATGTTGAAGGGTAGGGTAGAGGGTAGAGAATAGTGTTGACATATACGGTAGGGTAGAGGCTTATGGTTGAGAGGGTATGGTGAAGGGTTAGGGAAAAAAAATTACAGTAGCGGGTAGGGAAGGGTAGACGAAATGTAGAAGGTAGGATAGAGGGTAGGGTAAACGGTAACATAGAGAGTTAGGGTGAAGAGTAGGGTAGATGAGAAAGGAAGAGGGGATTCTTTCAGGGAATCCTGCCGAGCTTTCAACCGGGATTCCTCTTAGGATTCTCTCAGATATTCGTCCCGGAATTTCAGCAGAAATCCTCCGGGACTTCTTCAAGGATTTCTGCCATGTTTGCGTTATAAAATCTGTTGTATAGGAAATTTTGAAATTATATATGGACCGGCACAAAAAAAGAACTACAATATAACAACAATTCAAATTACAAACATGAGAGATGAGATGTTTTTTTTTTTTTAATTTGTTGGGTTTTGGTCGACTAATGCAAAGAAATTCATGAGTGAACTGTACTGTAACACTGTTGTTGATCCATTTCTTCTGCAATAGCGTGCCCAGCTAACACAAAGTCTTATATGATGTTGAATAGGATGCTGACGTGGAGGTCATATGCGTACAAGCTTCCATTTAAACCCGTGTAAAGTGTGCGTATATCGTCTACACTTTTGCATTCAATTCGACATCATATGCGATCGTGTGTTGACTGGGTGACGAAATTTATGAATTATCTCTGAGTTTTAGAGTTTTAGAATAGAGCGTGAGTTAAAGCTAATGAGAGAGTCGGAGAGATAAAGAATAATAGAGAAACGGAAAGAAATAGACTTTATGATATGATGTCATCTGACAGACATTTTCTTAATCTTCTTGAATAGTTATTCGCTCACTTATCTAGCGTAGGGAATAATCTTTTATTCTCACGAAAATCGAATTCTCCGTCGAACCAATTTTCAGCGAAAATCTGGCTTGCAAAAACCTACACGAAAAGGTGAGCGGAAATGACACATTCTACGGGCCCCGTATCGCCAATACCGATTTTTCAAAGATGAGTTATGGCATATTTGACATTTTCATCACATTCTACATTACTTTTGCCATCCAAAAATGTATTCGACATGATATTAGTATGACAATATATATAAATTGAACGACGATTAATATTAACATTAAAATCGTGATTTTAAGTCATTTAGGCACACTTTTCATCCAAACTGTCGTATTTTAAACACCAACACACTGATTTTTCAAAAGTCTTCCATCATTTGTAGATAAATGTATGTCGATTTTTTAGCATAAAAAGATTTTTAATCGGAAGACTTTACAACTCTGAAATATGGCTGATCATAGTACGGGTTTTTATTGCGTTGTAACGTCACGAAAAATCAACATTTTTAAATTTTATTCAAATACGGAAAACGTTACAAATATGAAATTTTGTATGCTCTTTGTACTCGAAAAGATCTTTCAAATGAGACTAAAAAAAAGAAAATCAGTTCACGGAAGCCTGAGTTTCACCTGGTTGAAGTTTGCGTTGTAACGTCACGAAAAAAAGTTCTGTGGAAAAGACCAAATCTTTCTGGCTTGGACGGCTTCTGAATTGAACAAGCGTAGTTTTATATTCAAAACAGTTTCGTTGTCGTTGTGTATGAGCTCTTTTTCAAGATATCGTTTATAAATTGCGTACCATTGCCCGTTCATAAACTACGTAGACTTTTGAAGGACGGGGGAGATGCTGTTTGGCCAAAATCTACGATGTTTTTGTACTGTGATATTGTAAAATTTTATAATCGTAATAAAATACCACTCAAACCGAAAATTTCTGTGATACCAGTAGCCAACAGAGGAAATACTGACGAAATTACAAAGTTATTAAGTTGGTCAAAGACTTACAGTTGATGGATAGTTGGATTTAAAGTTCCACCAACAGGCGGCGCTAGAGAACTTATAAATTTTAAATTTCATACATCTCAGGATCTCTATTACATAGAAATACGATTTCTTCGGCAAAGTTGTTTGGTAAGTAAAGGACTTGCAGTTGATTTACCAATAGATGCGAGATATTGCCACTAGAAGACGTTAGTTTCCATTTTGCAAAAGCAGTAAAAGGACTAGAATTTCTTGAAAAGCTGCAACTTTTTTCACTTTGGACACATTGTATTCAAATCAAATAGTAATCAAAGATCAATATATAATTCTTAACTTTCAAAATTTAATTTTATTTGATTCACTTATTCCTAAGATATAAGAGTTAATAGAACAACTCAAAAATATGATTCTGCTTAAAGCGCTCCGTATTTGTGTAGAGCTAATCAATCAAGTCTAAATTTGTAGAAATTACAGATAACAAGATCAGGAATTATCAGTCAAAATTTGAGAACTTTGGATATATTTTTTAAAAAGTTACGACTTGTTGAATGTGTTTTGGGTAATTAATAAAAATGACATGCTTTTGAAAATTTGCAACTACCACCACTGTGTGGCAGAAATTAATACCATACGGCTATTAAACTGAACGTCCTTGATCTACCAAACAACTTTAATGAAGCAACCATCTTTCCAATTAATCACGATCCTGAAAAAAACTAAAAATGTGTATGCCCTCTAGCCCTCCTAGTGGAAGGATTTGAAATCATACGGCCCATCAATTGAAAGTTCTTGTCCAGCCAAACAATTTCGTCGAGGACACCAACTGTCTAAATATTTAAGATCTTGAAATATATGGAATGGATATTACGTCAGTATTACATCTATTTTTGATATAACAAGAATCACCGATAAACAGACGTAACACCTACAAAATTGAAACCCATATATCTCAGGACAGACTTTTAGAAAGTTGATGTCTTTGAAAAAGTTGTTTATCTTGTCAAGAATTTTCAGTTTAAACGCCGTTTGGTTCAAGTTTCTACCCTACTAACAAAAGTAGCTGCATTAGAGCTTATGGAGAAAACGAATTCGGAAGAAAGCTTTTTTAAGCTCTTATCCAGCAAAAATGTTAGTTGGGTAACTGACTAGTGGTAGTTGAAATTTTGAAAAATCACGCACTTTATATTTGTATTTATATTCAACATGTTATAAAGTGCCCAAAAATTTTGCCAAAAAATAGTCAAAAAATTAGTCAAAATTTGTTGAAAACTTTTTGAGAAATTCTAATCGTTTGTAAACTATTGTAAACTTTTAATTAGCGTCGTCCAGTGTGTCAGAATCTCACATCCAATAGTAAATCAGCTGTAAGTTTTTGACTTATCAACTTTTCCAAAGACACTAACTCTCTAAGTAATTATAACTCTGACATATATGGGATGGTTTTTTTTTTTGTTAGAATTAGGTCTATTTGTCTCTGGAATCACAGAAATTCATGCCCCTAAATGGTATGCAGATCCTCAAGTATGTCTTTCGTTCAATAACTGCTCGCACATCTTAACCCTTTCGGGACGGTTGGGTCATTTGCACTTCGCTGACGCGTTCTACAGCGGCGAGGTTGGTGAAAAAACTCGTCCCGAAGGAATTAAAGCGTTTGTAATTGAATCAATGACATTGCATAAATTATTGAAAGAATGTTTAATTTGACGGCATGATTAGTTTTATGCTTCAAAATCTAAATATCTGGCGGTGCGAAGAAATGAATATCAACGGTTTAGTATTTGGGACAAAGTTAGATGAATATGGGTGGTACTAGGCCGAAGATGGGTACCATTAACATTCATGAAGGAGTTTTCATACTACTGATAGCAATAACTTGGCGCTCCGAGCCATTAATCACAAAACGGATTTTCAATAGAATAAAGTTGCTCTTGGAGCAGTGAAAATAATGCAATAATATATTCACAAATTCGGGCAATTTTGGCTGATTATTCTGATTCTAACATGATGTGCATTTTCGTGACGTTACAACGCGAGCAGAACCCTGTTTGAAACTGAACGGGCGTTGTAACGTCACGAAATGTGAAAATCCAAAAACGAATCCGAAATACATATGTTTTATTTCACTGCATTTGGTTTGTTCTTCAACCAATAAACTTCAATGGTGGAAGAAATTTTCAGTTTAAAATAAAAATCCGAGCAAATTTTTCAAGATATTGGTTGCGCGGTAGAGGGGGTCGAATTCTAGCGCCTTGTAACGTCACGCTATAAATACGCATTTTAAACAAGTTTTTCTAATGAAAACTTTCTGTTAAACAGGTCAAACATATCGGAAATTTTACAAGGAATCTGAATATGACAAAATTTTTTGAGGTTTACAGTCGTTTTTATGAATTATAGTGAAAAATCTGACTACGAATGCGTAGAAACGTTGTAACGTCACGGTAAAATGTGTTTTATCTCGACGGCGTGATGAGTTATATGCTGAAAATTTTAAATATCTGGCGGTGTAAAATAATGGATCTCAATCTCAGCGCGCAAGTCTTTGGAACAAAACTAGAAGAATATGGGTGATACTAAAGCGAAGATGGGTGCCGGTGTCTTTAACCTTCATGAAGGAGTATACTGGAGTACTACTGATAGCAATAACTTGGCCCTCCGAGCCATTTATCACAAAACGGATTTTCAATAGAATCAAGTCCCCTTGAAGCAGTGAAGATAATGTAATGATGTATTCACAAATTCCGGTAAATTTAGCTGATTATTCTGATTCTAACATGATGTGCATTTTCGTGACGTTACAACGCGAGCAGAACCCTGTTTGAAACTGAACGAGCGTTGTAACGTCACGAAATGTAAAAGTCGATTATCCAAAATCAAATCCGAAATTTAAATGTTTTATTCCATTAAATTGAAGATCAAACCAATAAATTTCAATGGTGAAAAAAAAATCAGAATATCATAAAAATCCGAGCAGATTTTTTAAGATGTTGGTAGCGCGTTAGAGAGGGTCGGATTCTAGCGCGTTGTAACGTCACGCTACAAATACGCATTTTGAACACGTTTTTCTAATGAAAGCTAAATGTTCAATAGGTCAAATATATCAGAAATTTTACAAGGAATCCGAATATGAAAAAATATTTTAAGGTTTACGCTAGTTTTCATGAGTTATAGTGGAAAATCTGACTACGAATGCGTCAAAACGTTGTAACGTCACGGTAGAATGTGTCAAATACATTTTCACTCACTCCCAGAGCTGCAAGAATTTAGATTGCTCCTCATCGATCATATTTCCTTCTCTCCTGTGCAGAGTTCAAAATTCTCATTTTCAATGAGTACAATCAGCGTGGATTTTGAAAATTCTGAGCTGAGGGATCAAAATAATATTCATTTTGATGAATGAATTTTCTCACTTATTCATTCATTTTTCTGTCACTGAAAATTTTCACTGAGAAGCATAACCAGACTATAAATCCCGATTATACTTCCAATAACCACAAAACTAGTATATAGGAATTAATTGGAATACTAACTATCTGCTCCATTTGTTTATTTAGTCGAATTGTGCGTGTGTTAAATAGAAATTGGACATTTAACGATGTGCAAGAAAATACTCATGGCAGAGAGCTGAATGAAAAAAGAAAGTATTCAGCTGACAATGAATGTGGCGAAACACGAATGAAAAAATGGGAATGTCAATATTCATTTGGGATCTTCAATTTTTTTCACACTCTGCTCCTATGACGCCGACGATGATAGCTTTTATGCAGCAGTTTTTTTTCTTATGATGTGTAGTGGGTGCGGTGGTGTGGTTGGAGTACGTCGTGGTTATTTTTAGTCATGTTCCAGGTTCAAATCCCGTCGCGGCCACAATTTTTGTTAATTTGCTTTGAAAATCTTCTCGTGAGAACATGGTGAGCGAAAATTTAGCTGAACGAAAAAGAGTTATCCGCCGGTTGAAGCGTTTTTCAGTGATCATTTGTTATTACTCTCGGTAAAAGTAGTGTGAGCGAAAAGTGCTCCTCGGGTAAAACAATGAAAATAAGCTCCTCCCACTAGCGTGAGAATGGCGTATTTCGTATCACTATAACGAAAACTATGAACCCTGCTTATAATATATATAATGATTATCATAAATGTTGTTACCGAATACGCTAACAACAGCCTAGAAAAGACGCGATTGCAGAAAGATATTAACAAAACTAGCAAACCAACAAATGTTAATGTGAGACTCCGCATGCAGTACCGTAATCCGGGGTCAAATTGATCACTTTAAAACAACTTTTGCGGATAACATTAGTGGCAATCAAAATATTGCCAAATAAATTTCTGTAAAATCAGTACCCAGTGGATCTTCATGAAACCATGTGACAGAATTTTGTTCAACAAATTTTAACATTTAGGTAAATTACTTAAAAAATCTAAAAACTAAAGATGCCACTTTGGAGCGAAATTGATCAGTGTACAATTAAACATCGGCAGGGTACGAAAAACGGATCACGCCGAAAAACAAACGCTTTGTCCTAAGCGGTGCATGTTGGCAACAAAGGCGCTCCGTAACAAATGCATGTCAGGCGTTGAGAGCAATAAAATAAAAATCGCTTGCCGTGCGTGTAACGATATTCCGGCTTTTCTGCTGATATTTTTGACCCACATCATCGAATTTATAATCATTTGGACGAATTAAGACTCTTGCAAACCTCAGAATCGAGTTTCACTTGTAAAACAATGCGAAAATCACGATGTAAATAGAACGAGACAAATATTCCTACCGTTTTTGTTGTGAACAAACTCGGGAGCGATTTTGTCATTATCTGCTAAAGAAAAAACAAAGCGTTGTTGCCGTGCCTTCTTTATTGCCTATTTTTCGCTTGCGGGGGCATATTCTGCGTACACTGAACATCGGTTAAAAAGAAAAATTTCCTTACCCACTTAATTTTGCTCTTCTAAACCCGAATAACGCGTCAAAACTTTTACAACTAGTGGATTTGACATTTAAAATTTCAAATTAAATTATGAAATTTCCCCCCTTAACGCCTAAAAGTAGGCAATTTCCTTTGAAATAAGTGATTTCTGTTACAAAAAATGACTTTTTCGTCAAAAAAGAACTTATTTTTAAGCTATTCATATTCAGAATAGCTTCATAACTTTCCAACCAAGGCTCTATAAAAATGTTAAAACAAAAAAATCACGGGAAGTCCTAGTGGTAATCGATTGTTTAGAAGCAATGATTTCAGCTAAGTGTGAAATACTTTGCAAATTCTAAAAAAAATAAGGCAAAACTAACTCAATTCTAAAAATTTAATAGATTAAACTCATCCCTAGACTTCTGCGAACTAGATGAAGTAAGAAGTTTGGGATCATTGCGACGCTTAGAAGTTCCTGATATGCAATAACAATGTAGTACCCAAATGATCAATTTCACCCCGCTGATCAATTTGACCCCGGTTTACGGTACCCAAAATAGAAAAGACAAGTAAATTTCCAATTACTTGTCTTTTCTACATTTATGTGTACGCACTAACTCAATCCTACATTTTGCCATTTACGAACGAAAGGTGAATCTGGCAACCCACGTCCGGAGCGAAAACCGAGAAAGAGAGAGAGGGAGGAAAAGGAGATGTTGGAGATCGTGCCCAAGCCGGAGGTCGTGCGACGTCCATGAGTCAATCGAAAGGAGTCCATTGAAGTGAACGGACAGTTTAATTTGAAGTTCGAAACCAATTCGCGGAGACCCGACCGTTACCACGCGGAATTAGCTCCGATTACCCGTTAGCGGTGAAGTGCCACGAGTGTGAAGTGGTACGGGGCCTTAGGGAGAGTCAACCCAAGCCCGACGGCGTCACAGACATCTCACCACGAAGAAGCTGCACCATACACCGGTGGCGATTCCTAGGAACCGGATTTGAAGAAGTGGCCGATTTCCTTCAGTGCCCCCAACATCCACCCATCCGACGTCTGTCGAAAATTGTAAACCCGTCCGAAACCCGCGGATGATGGAATGCAGATGAACGTGTCCAAATGTAACGCGATCACGTTCACGCGTCGCCAGTCTGCTACTACGTTTGTTTATTCCCTCAACAACACGCCACTAAAAAAGGTTAGCTCGATTAAGGACCTCGGTGTGGTGCTTGACAGTAAGCTTCGATTCCATGATCATGTCGCGGTGACATCTGCAAAAGCATTAGCGATGCTCGGTTTCCTGCGCCGCAATACAGCTCAATTCGATAATGTGTATGCTTTAAAGGCCTTGTACTGTGCCTTAGTGCGAAGCGTACTGGAATAAGGAGTTCATGTCTGGGCACCATACTACGATGTTAATGTCAACCGTATCGAAAATGTCCAGAAACGTTTCATAAGATATGCTCTACGGAATCTCGCATGGAACGACCCGGTTCAACTGCCTCCCTACGAGCAACGATGTGCACTAATAAGTCTACAACCGCTAGCAAGTCGTCGAATTATGCTGCAAAGACTATTCATTTTTGATGTCATCAAGGGCAATATCGACTGCACCTCCCTTCTCGAGAACGTAAGACTCTACGCGTCTACTCGTCAGCTCCGAAATCGGCAACTGTTGTGGATTCCTGGCCACCGCACTAACTATGGACTGTTTAACCCGTTGGATTTTTGTTGTAGATTGTTTAATCAAGTGTGTGACATTTTCGATTTTAATATAAGTAAACTAGTTTTTAAGAATAGGATTAAATTTTTTTAAAACAGTCTGTGTGACAATTTTTGTCAGAGATGTAGTAGCAAATAAATAAAATAGATTGACAAATTGAAGACTTTTTTTGAATTGCACCATATTCTTCATTTTTTTCTATTAGAACAACGTTCAATCGCTTAGGCTTCATCGAAACCAATACACTAATCATCATAAAGCTAATTATCTCGTTTGAAAAATCTAATAGCTAACTTCGAGACTTCGACTGCAATTGTAGATCTTTAGTTCCACTTCAGTTCATGACATTCTTTGGAGTACACATTACATTGAAACAATAGGTACTTGTATGAACTAATTTTATACACCTCATTCAAAGAATCCCGTAACTGAAAAACTTATCATAGTGTTAAAATTTTGCTTCACAAACTGAATTCAGTTTACACACTAAATCCTAAATAACCCTCTTTTTAGTTACGTCCTGATTTAGTTAGTGTAGCCTCCTTCTGGGTTTGTGTAAGCTAAGATTTAAGTAAACTTTTAATAAACATAGACACAGCCATACTTAACTTCAAATCAAACTTTCATAATCTAGATCTAACTTAAAACCATGGGAATCCAATCGGCAGCATTTTCCCGTAGTTAGGCCACCACTGACCTCCGCAATACCAACAGCGCATCAAAAGGCTCCGTCATTTATGTGGAAGGGTCTTCATAAATCGTGAAACAAAAACCTATCAATTACCTTCCACAACGAGCTGGAAATGCTTGGAAATCCGGACTGAACCTAGTAAAATAACAAGCATGCACACTGCCCAGATGTGGTATGCATTTCCTCCGGTCGCGGTCGGTTCAGATTATGTAAGACCGTGTGCCATCAAGCTCCCAGCAGGGTAAGCAGCAGCGATAATCTTAACTGTCTGCTTATGATTGTAGTCCACGCGGGCGTCCACTCGTCGCGCGAGTTCAACTCTTCAACCCGATGTTGGGCTAGTAGCCATGGAATCCACCCCGATCATAATCATCGCTCGCTGCCGCCGGTTGGCCATCCCAGCTGAAAGATAAATGTTTGCCCAGGCTTGCGATTCACCTTTTCATGGCTCATTTTCATCAAGTTTAATGATCATTAGCGAAAAGAAATACTCACATATATTCAATCGGTTCAGAATCGTAAAAGAACGGCGGTCTGGCACGGCATCTCCCCATCCAAGCCATAGAGGGACGAGCACACGGCTTCGACTCACGCTCATTAATAAGCATAATTCCGTCCATTAATCAGCATTATTTGTATGAGCTTCGGCGAAATGGCCCCACTACAACTGGACTCGTCAGCCAGTCGACCAGTCAGTCAGTCAGTCAGTCAGAAAGTCAGCTTTAGTCAGTCAGTTCGTCGTTCATCAATCGGTTTTGCGTGGAATTGCGACTGCGGTGGTGCTCTCGATTTGCCCCGGATGGTTTCTTCCAGCGAGAAGCCTGAATGCCGATGACGCCGCAGCGCCCGTCCGTTTCTTGTCAGCTTCGGCGGATCGGCAGCAGCGCGGTCCACCTCTTGTGACTTTGGCAGATCATAAAAGAGAAACGACGCGCCCGTCGATGATGATGAGTGAAGGGAAAAAAGTGTAGATTGATTCACCTAGCGCAGGAGCTTCAGATAATGTTTCAATGTTTAGGCAAAATCCGAGTTTTAAGCAATTTTGGACCAGAAAGTTCCTTAAAATTAGATGTTCTATTAGCTATGTACATGCTATCATTTTTCGTTTTGGAAAATAAAATTAACGCTATTATCTATATGTTCATTTGAAACATTATATTTTTTGTCGTTATTTTCAAGATTTTCAGCCAAATTTTCAGGCTCATCTCTTCAATTTTCAGGTTCATCTCAATATTTAACATAACAATTCCTATCTTTGGACGATAACATTTTATTACAAGTATGAGCTAATTTATTAAAGAACTGATCATACCAATACAAGTTTTTATGAAAATTTGCAATAGATTTTTAAGATACTACACTTATGTCTCGAAATTAGAATTCTGTGCAACACGGTGAGTCGATAAGGAGAGCGTCCAACATAGCTCTGGTCCTCACAACTTCCTACCGTCAGCTTAGGGTTGTGTGCCTAGCTGGTAGTGCAGCCTGGGCACTGTTGTCCTTCTGATTTCAGCTAGATTGAGGAGATACGTCACGAGCGTCTGTTCACCAGGGAGGTGCGGCTCAAACAGCGTCTGTTACGGCATCCAGCGGCTGAGTATGAAATGCTGTATCGCATCAGCTATACCTAATGAGACAGCCCCTTCAGCGCGATGTACACGCAAAAAAATCCGTTCCGATATTCCTGAACAAAACATCACGAATGAAGGAACGTGCAACACGATCACAATCGTGATTTAGTTCTCGTAAACGTGACTCCGATAGCCACATTACACGAACACCAATCGTAAATTCAAGAACTTAGTTCCGGCCAGCTCAATTTCAATATTCGTTTAGTAACGCATCGAAAACTGTGAACATAAATCGCGATACAAGAAACCTTAAAATCAATTTTGGGACTTTGTTCCTAAATGCGAGAACTCCGTTCACGCGCGCTGTCATCCACACGACACTCATCAAAAGTGCCGCGAGAGTGAGACTTTTTTCAAAATGTATTCCTTCTGTCTTCTGTTGATAACTATCATTTGTGATTGATGTTGTGAAAATAGAATAATCAATTTCGGCAAGTGGCGATTAAGTAATTAAGTGCTTCTTACTGGTAAAGTGAAGGCAGCTTGTAAGTGCTTTTCGAATTTTAGCGATTTGTGTGCTCAAAAGTTGGTGAGGCTGTCGCCGTTAACTCGTCGTCGTTCCCCGGATGCTGCTGTTTCCCAAAAAAAGACCCCGATGAGGCATTCAAAACACGTAAGTTTGTGAAAATGAGATAAAAATATTCATATTCTGCAAAATTTAGGCCACGAAAACTGTGTTGCAGTTGCCAGATTATATCTATATCGTTTCAAAACATAAATTTATCAATGATGCAGTTTCCATAGAGAGCATCGTAGGTTCACGGTTTTATGGTATTTGCATTTGTTCCTATAGCAGACCACGAACTAAGTTCCACATCCCGTGATTCAAGATCCAGTTCCCGTGAACCAAAAACTATTTTCCGTGAACTTGGTTCCCACTTCTGTGAAGTGAACTGTCGATAGCAGAACACAGTTCATATTTACGTGGTTTTTGATCTTTTATGTGCCCGTTACTCATGCGTTACGAATATGTAGCAGAACATAGTTCACGAGCCCGTGAGTTTTAATCATGGTGTATATTCGTAAGCGGTAGTTCTGCTTGTTACAGAAATCGTGACTAGTTGTAGACGAATTTCGGAACGGATTTTTAAGCGTGTAGGCAGCGCGGCCCCGGTAAGGTAGCCTGCTGAAAACCTTTAAACGCCAAGAAAAGCAATAGTAGAGCAAACGGCAACAGACCCGACAACGAATTAAGGACAACGATTGGGAAGTAGGATCTTGGAACGTGAGAACTTTGAATGAACCCGCATGTGTTGGACTCCTGGCTCGTGAACTGCAGAATGTCTGCGTTAATGTGGCAGCTATCCAGGAGATACGCTGGCCAAAAACTGAAGAACGCGAATTACGAGCGGTGGATCCTAATATTATAATTATGAAATACATTGAAAAATATATTTAAAAAATGAATTAAATTATGTAGTGTTTTGTTTTTTTTAAGTGTTCCTATTTCTAATGGTGCGAAAATATGTTTTCAAATTTTGCCTGGACATGGTAAAGTCAATCGTTTCGCAATGTTTATTATAAGCAACCATCATCCGATCGCCAACACTTCATTCAAGTTCCATATCAACTAAAGCAGCGGCAATAACGCAGAACGTGAAGTTGGCTTCATAGTGATCAGAAAGCAGACGAAGCGACATATTCGGGGGAAGCCGATAAGCGATCGAATCTGTGTGTTGAAGATGAGGGGCAAATCCTGCAAATACAGCCTGATCAGCATCCAACAAACGATAAACCCGATGACATGAAAGATGAGTTCTATGAGAGCCTTGGTAAGGCCGACGGAGAGTGCCTAAAACAAGATGTCAAAATAGTCATCGTAGATCGGCAGAGAAAGTTTCTTTCGACCTGAAATTGGAGCAGAAAGTCTTCATCATCGTCGTTTGCGCCTTGTGACATTCGCTGCTGCTAGAGGGATGGCAATCAGCACACGCTAACCCTCAGTTACCCAGATTGATGTCAAAGCGACCCAGACTGAGCAAAACTGCAGTTACTCTAAACTGAGTAAAGGCACCTTTACTCAAATCTGGGTTACCGATGATGGTGGCAAAATCTGGGTAAACGATACCCAGCTCCTCCGGGGCCTCAATTTTGTTAATTTATTTCTAATTTAGATTTTGATTAAAAAGCTCTCAGTTGCCACGTGCTATTCACTTACCTGATGCTGGAAAACAGTTCCCCGGAATAATTCCACTGTTTTCCCGTCATTTATCGGCATATTTATCGCGAAAACATTCATAGTTTCCAGCGTTCTCCTGACCGCTGCCATATTCTCAAGCCGAAAAGTGACAAAGTGCCGATTACCCAGATCTTTACCCAAGTTCAGCGAATCTGGGTTTTCGGGTTACCCGGATTTTGACAACTGCTAACAACATGAAAATCCGGGTCGAATCGACCCAGTCGATGGGTAGTTTCAGGTTAGCGTGCAGTGTACCTACTTCGCACGTAAGAACACCCAAAAACACACCTGGCGACACTCGAGTGATGACACTTGCACCCAGATAGACCACGTATTGGTTGACGCGGACATTTTTCGGACGTCATAGATGTCAGGTCGAACCGAGACCTGACTCGGACCCTTATCTGGTAGCCACAAAAATCTGGCCGCGATTATCCTGTGTCACTAGTTCAATAAACAACAGAACGATGCATTTCAATATCCAACTTTTTCTGCTTTTCGTGACAGATAAAGCGTTGATTATTCTAAATCATTGCCTACGTTTCGATCCTGCTGTTAGGATCTTCATCAGGGCTCGATAAGAATCAACTTTTGAAGATCGTGTTGATCACACGGTGAATTGTCGTTTTCATGAGGGTTAGGCACCACACTTGTAACATTGGACCAACCAGCACCCTGGTTGAGATGGTGGGTGGGTGGTCCGCTTAACCGTTAGGGTCCGAATACTTGACACTTTGAGAACACTTCTGTTCTTGTTTACCGGATTGGAGTTGCTGTCCAACGCTTGTCAGCCGAAGGGGTTGCTGCACAGAGAAATCAGAAGCTAGACGAGAAGATAGGAGAGATCAATGGATCTGAAGATGTCAACATTTTATGGGGGTTTATCCATGAAGCAGTGACAACAACAGCGCAAGAGGTGATATGTACCGCTCAGCGACGCCAACGTAATGGTTGGTTCGACGAGGAGTGCCAACGAGTGACGAACGAAAAGAATGCCGCCGGAAGATGAATGCTAATGACCGGTACCCTGTGGCTCAATAGAGGGCGGCACAGGGTGGCAACAGCAATAGAGACACGAATCCACCGGTGTCCGGCCTTTTGGCAGAATGCCGTTTGGCCGAATGACGTTTGGTCGAATGCCATCTGACCGAAAGGGTTGTTTGGCCGACCACCGCAGTAAAAAATGGCAACACAAAGAGAGTGTGATGGCTGAAGAAAAAGAAAGTGTGAACAGCAACGATATGCGGAGGTTTTTGTAACTGTCAATGGTGCGCGGCACAAGACCACGCCAGTGCCCGCCATGTGCATTGTGCAATGACTGGGAAGGAAATTTAGTGACCCAGGTGGAACGAGCACTTTGAAGATTTGTTTAATGGTAGCAGTGAAGGAGCAGATTACCATAATGGACGACGGTCAAGCAGACGAACCACCACCCGAGCAGAGGATAATATCAAATTCATAACAACAGAATCACATAGCCTGTTTTTATAGTATAATTTGTTATTATTAACTTATCAAAGTATTACTTTTTATAACATGTTTTGTTAGGCAAACTTATTTTGTTATGATCAAGTTATTGAGATTCATCCATTCCCGGGCAGAAAAGAATTACAAAACAATTGCAAGTTTTACCATTCAAAAAGAATTACTGAATGGTAAAATTTGTCATTGGTTTGTTTGAAATAAGTGACAAAAGGGCAAAAATAATAACTGACATTGTTCGATAAAATAACTAAAGAATGTCAAATTTTGACATTACAATGACAAACCAAGAACAAAAAAATAAAGATATAGAATTGCAAAATATACCATTATTGAGCTATTGAAAATAGAACAATATCAAAATAAGTTATTCCCTTGTCATCCAAAAGAAGGATATATTAAGTTGTTTATTCCAATAACAAAATGAAAACTTATAAGTTTTTTGGATGGAAAGTAATTGCAAACAAATATCAAAATTTGCCATTAGAATAACCAAAATTCAAATTGTGTCATTATGTTGTTCTTGATAAGTGCCAAAACTGCGAGTTCATCAAACTCGCAAAAGGTCAACAATATCTCACCAATTGCAAAATTTATTATGATAGCAAAATAAGACATTCAGTAGTTATTCTTCCAAATTTTAAAATGACAAGCGAATGGAATATTTTGATATGATATCATATTATGCTATTCACATGTTGTTTTAAACTCTTCATGAAGAACTCATGAATGACAAAATAAGTTATGACAATAAAATTTGTTATTCTTTTGTTTTTGGTTTGCCATTCACCTCTACCCGGGTTTGATAACATTTCAATAATCTACTTTTTTTTAGACCAACTTTTGATATTCTCTTACTATTGAAAATATACGAATGTCACGAACTATAACACAACAATAACAAGTTTTCAAATTCACTGCAAGATTCATTGTTATTAAGTTATTATTGAATCCGACAAAACATGTTGTTAAATTGGTCTTCCAGGAACATTTTTTTGTTATGATTTTTGTTATTTTACCGCTTATGACAGACAAGTTTATAACATAATAAGATACGTTAATAACATAAAAATTACTAATTCCATTATACAGTTATTATGCCAAGATAACATATTCTATTGTGCTGTTGATATTTTCTTCTGCTCGGGCAACACTGGATGAGGTTGATAAGGTCATTAAGGATCAACGATCGATCAACGATCAAATCTGACTATACATGTCAATGGTTGCTACTCCGTTATTGATCTGAGCTGGTACCAATTGCACTGAGATCCAAATGAATAAGGGCTGGGACACTCCACTTATTCTCAAAGTGTAATTCTAGCAGCTCATACATTTTGGATCAATACCGGCGCCGGCCACGTCCTTATAGTCAGTTGGGAAGGGAAAGGAATGTGAGAGTGTGCTGGTTGTTGCTACTAAAGACCGAGAGCACTCTGCGTCCCCACAACTCGCACGGACTGGGGTATTTGTTAGACGGAAAGGATGGGAGATCTGGGAGTCACCGTTGGGTCGGTGATGCGATCCATGGATAGGGGGTTATTTATAGTGTTCATAAGGTGATAGATTGTGTGGTGAATGAGGTGAATAAGGTCAAGCGGCACAGCACGCTTTGGTTGCATAACTTGTAGGCGTTATATACACTGTGCGAAAGCTTTATTCAGCAGGAAAGTCGGCGACTTCGTGGGCGGCTGCGCTGACTACATACGTTTGAAGAAAATCTGCAATCCCTACACATTCGGGGAAACTGGATGAATATCGCCTAATACCGTCGAAGAAGGTATTCTACTATACGCTCGGCGTTGGAATAAAGATACTTTGCAGCCAACAAGGTAAGGTAAGATAAGGTAGGTAGGTATGGAACACGTTAACACTACACCAGGGAGAAAAGTTCAAAATAAGATTCAAAGGATTCTATCAGAACCAGAGATTACATAATACAGCCATGTAGAAGTTTCGATAGGAATTATTTGGAAATTTTCCTGAACAGCCTTAAAAATTTTGCAAATGTTTCCACCAAGATTTATGTGTGCTAATTTTCGCTATAAATTTGACGGAAAAACGTCAAGTCATCGCTCAGATCTTAAAAAAAAAACAGAGGAACTTACGTATTTTCTGCCGTTTTATTCTCTTCATCATGGGAGATTCATTTAAACCCTCTTCAACCTCAAAATTTGTTAATTTGTTGCGAAACTTTCTCCACTAAACTGAATTATATGACTTAATTGAGACAATTTTCCAAGACAAGGCGAAGAAAAAATACCTGAGGGTATTCCCACTGTCAGACTGTTACTGTCACTATTAGACTGAATAATAATGTTCTAGTAAAACACATCGAACACATGATTTTTTTTAATTTACGAAAAATCTTGAGAATCTTGGAAAATCCTTGGAGTTTCGAAACAATATCCCGCGATACGTGATTTTTTCGTTCCCAGGATTTTCCTGGATTTTTGTCCCGGGAAATCTTGGTAAAGATTACTAAGTAGAAAAGAAAAGTCCCATTAAGGTGAAACATCAAGAAATCCCATTGCAATTTTGCATACAAACTTCAGAGACACAAATCTGACGAACGAAGCATCGAACCGAGCCGCACTTGTTTATTCTGGCTTTGCTCACTTGCTAAAAGAGGCAGCTTTTCCAAATCGAGAGCATTTGTTTACAAATTTTCAAGATTGGTGCTCTTGAAAACGTGAGTAGGGGACCAAATCGGCCATTGTGGCAGCCATATTTGTATTCTCTGAAGTTTCTCCTTAAAGATTCTGGGCTTTTCTCTCAGATTTTAGAGGAAATGTCTCACAGTATTCTTCGGCAATACCTGACAGAATTCAGGATTCTCAGGAAATATACCTGAGGATTCTGTGAAATTCCATCCTAGGATTTGTGGGTAATCCCTCTAAGGATTCTGGAGAAATTCCTCTCAGAATTCTTAGGAAATCCCTCTTAGTATATTAAGGGAATATCTATAACTTAAGTAAACAAACTAAATACATTTTATTTTGGTTTTATGATGGTATTGTGAATCTCATCTAGTTTATTAGACTTAAAAAGATACTTGCGTAAGGATTCCGTAAGAGTCAACACCAGAGTAAAGATTCTTAGAGAATTTCTTTCACGATACAACTGATACTTTTCTCAAGATTTAGTTGAAATCCAGCCCAGGATGCATAGGGCTGCATAGCAGGAATCCCTCCCTCAGAATAGTGTAGAAATAGCATTTAAGTTAAAATACACATTAATAAAAATGAAAAAAAAAAAACTACCTAAGAAAAAATCACTCTCTTGTTTTTGGATAAATGCATCTAAGAATTCTGGAAATGGATTACCTGCGGCAATGCAGGTAAGATAGATATAAAAAAATATTAGTTCCATTGTGCGTCCTTAGGAAACACCAGTTTTTACAGATAATCAATCAGACTTGAAATTTGTACGATTCACTTGAAGTATAGGATGAAATAAATAGTTTCGGGTTTTTTGGAAAAAATATCGATCAAAAGATTGTGCACTTGAGTTTTTACTTTTTACCAACACCAACTGGTTGCAATGCGAAAAATTCAAATGATTTTACAACCTCTTTGCCGGCTGTTCGGGTTCGTTTGGAAGTTGACCATCAATGTTAACTTCTTTTCCCGATCAGCCTAGATAGCTGTGTAGTGTCGGTAGCGGTTATCTCAATCGGCTAAGAATAACACTACGGACCGCCTGATCCAGTGGTAAGAGTCCACTAAACAGGTGACCCCTAATTCATGGTGTTATGCGGCTTTATGCTTACCGTGCCAAAGAATGAATGGTTAGGGGGGTCTAATAAAAACCTAACCACAAACGGAGCCTGTGGAGAATTAGGGCGTCCTCCACAGTATTACGCCCTTACTGCGCTAACCGGAGCAATGGTGCAGTGGACCTTGCGTTTCTCTGAGATAATCAGTTGCCCTTCTTAAGTCTCAAATTTGAGGCTAAATAAGGGCGGGGTTATTCAAATGTTGTTAATTAGCTTACATTACTGCCTATATGGGTTCGCTTAATGCGTTTTCGCCATTGGCGTTTTTCAATTAACACCGATTTGGTTGGTCGTTGATGTTTCCTTTTTGTGCTGTGATTGTGAAGAGTGTAATCCTGTCTAGTTTGGGTAGTGGCTACGACAAGGAAACCTCAGATCAATTTTCAGCGTAAAAAGCGTATGTAGCCCAAGTGGATCTACTTCAAAAAGTTCAATTTCGTAGGGTAACTTCTGTATAGGTTACCTTGTGAACCCAGCTTTGCTTTTTTCATTATAGATAAACTGTCGTGCCTCGAGCATGCTATATTTTAGAATAACGTTAACAGTATGTTTCAACCTTTCCTTATGGATGCCTTCAAGCAAGCTCTTGTTTTCAGCATCTTTTCGCTGATATTTGGCATCTGAAGTAGCTCAAACATTGATTTGAGATGCTTCAGTTTGATGGAATACTTAGGTAGTACAGTTCATGGTTAACTTAACATAGAATTGCACCTAACCCAACTCTGCATGAGCAGAATTTGTCAGTTGGTTGGCTGATTGGCATGTGCCAGATGAGGACTCTCCATTTGATCTTTTTGCACTTTGGAGTGTTCCTTCGCAAACTTTGCGTATTCAGGCGTCCCTGCTCAACAAGCTAGGGAACCTGTAATAATTGGTTGCGATCACATTTTATGGATAACTCGCTTCCATTGCTGCTCCAAGAGAGTTTCATTATGGTTTTGTTATTATAACGCCCTTCATTGTGGTATACCATAGCTACTGCTTTGAAAGAAGCTTGTCCTCTGCGGTCTGTGCGGACCGAAAGAGGTATTCCTGAATGGAACTCGGACCTGTTCAAGTTCTAAATGTCTTCGGATAAACCAGTCTTTTGTATAGCTACGAATCTTTAGCTTCTACCCCGAGGATTGTAGCTATAGAATCGATTTAGTGGGCACTAAAAAGCTCTGCTTACTTCAAATCTCCTGCAGCAAATGGGGCTTTGTCCTATTTTTCTCCAGAGGGATTTGAGTTTTTCAAACATGTTTTGAACTCTTGTAGTTTTCTATTGGGTATTTTCATGGCGTGAAATTACTCTGTAGTTTTATCCCGAAAGGGTGCGCGCGTTGTAAAAAGAAGGAATAAGTTCCAGATTTATCTGGTTACGTCGTTCTTTCTGAAATGCTCGAAACGCATTGTCGATTATCACATCTGTGATGTTCGTCTGGCTAACATGCCTGTTCATGTGAACTCACATGTCTCCCAATTTGGGATGTCCACAGTGACTCTTTCACACAAAGTTGTATACGTTTTCAAGAAAGCACTCGCTCAAACGTAGTTTTTGCTTGGGTGATTTCTTGAATATTGAGGATGCTTTTGATGACGTGCCTTTCTATGTCATATTGGCTCTTTTTACGCTTATGCGTTTTACAGTGTCCTTTTCAGGGCACTCATTAACCCCGTTGTGGTATGAGCTATGAGCTCTCGTTGCGCTTATGCGTTCATTCCCTCTTCTAGGGCACCCCTTCCTATTTCATCACCTTTCCCTTTCCCAATTCCCATCCCTTGTCCCATTCTCCCTCAGGTAAATGATGAAATAGGCTCATATGTATGGCGATGGCACAAATGTCCCAAATGGAGGATAACGTGCCTCTGGAGCCGGCCTTCTGATAAGATAGATATAAAAAAATATTAGTTCCATTGTGCGTCCTTAGGAAACACCAGTTTTTACAGATAATCAATCAGACTTGAAATTTGTACGATTCACTTGAAGTATAGGATGAAATAAATAGTTTCGGGTTTTTTGGAAAAAATATCGATCAAAAGATTGTGCACTTGAGTTTTTACTTTTTACCAACACCAACTGGTTGCAATGCGAAAAATTCAAATGATTTTACAACCTCTCGTGCGGGCGAGTAAATCTGAAACAGTACCAGCAAACGATCCGACATCTGACAGCCCAATAGGCAGTACGAGAATCTACATTGTTGCAACCGGTTGGTTGTTTGGCGCTATACGCACTCTCTCACTTCTATGGGTAGGCAGGTACCTTACAGATGACTGTCGAGCAGCGAGAAGCAAAAAAATCGCAACTTGCGACTTACGTCAAGAATCTGTATCTGAAGTGCTACCGCTGGCTGTTGATTGAAGCTCAGCATAGGATATGAAAAAAAAAACTAAATCGGTTATTGCCTTTCTTATGTACAAAGGTACTGTTAACGTTGTAGAGCTGGTGTAATACACGTGAATGTGCAATTTGTACTTTCAATAAGTAAATTCTTAAGTTGGATTAGTGATAACAAGCGTAACTGTTTTTTTCTTCTTTTTGGCGTAACGTTTACACTGGGACAAAGCCTGCTTCTCAGCTCAGTGTTCTAAGTGCACTTTTACAGTTGTTAATTGATATATTCTTCTGTCAATGATCATTTTGCATATGTGCATCGCGTGGTAAGCACCAATTTACACCACGCCCAAGGAAATCAAGGAAACTGACATGACGGAAAATTTCTGGTTCAACCTAATGTATGGCTATATGGCCATATTACTTTTATTACATTCATTGGTTTCTTATCGTTATATTGAATTTATTTTATTGTCATTTTTTGACAAATAACAATTCAAAATAGTTAAACTATATTCCAGCCATCCAGCACTGCTCTTCTCAAGTCGTACCCAATCTAAACACGCTTGGTTTCGCAACTGACATCTCTAGAGGAACATCTTGGCATAGATCTGCAGCGGCCCAATTTTTATGCTTTGCCTGCCTTCACTATTCACTCCGCACCATTATGGATGGCACAAAGTACCGTCCCACCTTAGTTAGCAGAGATGCCGTTCAATTCTGCAGCCGTGCGCCACAAATGATAGGCATTTATCGTTGGTTCGCCGGCAACTTGTCTATGAAGTAACAACGACGAACAACAGCGAAAAAAGGGGAGCCGTGCAATAATAATAGTTAAGGAGAATCGGCGGAGGTGATGTGCCCGAACTAAGTATTATGTTTTGCACAAATCTGGAGAAGAAGAAACATGTTAAGAAAAAATATCATATACTTCGTTGCATATTCGAAACTAGTTTTTTTTACTAGTTATGCCGTTACGACTAGAGACCGAGGAAACCCCTAAACCCCTGCATCCTCACTGTTGTCTCGGAAATTTATTGCAGTCAAATCAAGTGTTGTAGCAATTGTCTTGATTTTATGTACAGTGACCCCACAATTTATGAATCGGCAAAAATGACCACAGTTTATGGATCACTCCATTTGATCAACATGGTGATTCATAAATAGTGTACAAAAATTAAGGTGATTCATCGGTGTGGGGTCACTGTACACAGCGTACATATATTACGGTGTACAAAACAACATATCCATTGATTGAAAACTGTCTGAGAGAAATTCATTTAAAAAAAGGCTGATTCTTTCGGTAGATGAACGAACCATGGATGGGCTGAAAATTTTGCTAATAAAGGTAATAACAAATCGGTCACTGCCGATTTTGTTCAACAAACAAAAAAATTGTGAAATTCAAATAACTCAACGTACATATGTACAGATGGGTAAATTATTGGTTAAATTGGGAAAAATCCACAGCTCAGGTGAGATTTGAACTCACGACCCTTATTCGCTAGACAAGTGCTTTACCAACTAAAAAATTGTATAAAAATTAAACTTCTAGACGGATTCCTTTTGTATTGCAGCATTCTGACCAACGCTGTAAGTTTTAGCGCAGATTTGTTCACAGTTTCGTGGCCACTTGACCAAAAATGCAAAAATCCGAAATTCGATATCCACGCATGAGAACCGTTTAGGTACGGGGTTTTTCAAAAATTTCAATCATTCCCCAAAATGCTACTCGCCCCGCACGATGGATGCATGTTTGCATGTGTTCTTGAGCGCTCCATTAATCAAAAACCAGTTTGGCCGGATTTGGTACGCCGCCGGCCGGGACTAGTGGTCCCCTCTTGAATCCGACGGAATCTTGTTCGACGCGCCGCCATCGGCATCGTCAGCTAGGCCGATACGCTGATACGTACCTACGCGAGAGATCCTCAAACTCAACTAGAACAAATAGGCAGGCGGTTCGAGTGGCTAATGGGTACGAGAGGGCGAAGCCCAAAAATATTTCGTGACAAGTTCAAAAAATGAGGTTATATGGCTCCCCTGCTGCTAGTGGCGCGAGTTGACGTCAAATGACATAAACATGAGCGAACGAGGCCCAGCGCACCGGAAAACAGAGAACGAGCATTCCATCATCGAACAGAACGAATGCCGCGCACTTTTCTATCAGTTTTGCTAGAGAAAGGTGGGGCCAAAGTTCGGAACAATTGGAGAATGTCGCAATAATATAACAATTGGCTTCATAAGCGGTGTTGAAAAGACTCCATATTCAGAACCTGCATACCAAACTTAGACCGGAATCCATCTTTTTAAGAATTATGGTGCAAGGAAACCTATGTAAAATCTATTAGAAGGGATTAATATGAGAGCGATTTGTTGAGTTACTCCTCGTCGGATTTTGTACTGGGCTGAGCTGTTAAGCAGTTGAATTAAACTGTAGATTTTGTTTGTTTCGAGCTAAATATTAGTTGATTTAAACGACGAAAGTTGATAGATTTCATCACCATTTTGGTATCAAAGTAAATATTTGTTGAATTCGATGGCTGAGCATTACATTAACTAATATTATAGTTTGTTTTAACAAACCGGGGTTAAAAGCAACATATATTTTGTTTGCGCCATATTCAATGTAGTATTTGTTTGTTTCTGTATACTATTTTTTTCCGTATTTACAGATGGATTCCTCCAGGAATTTCTCTTGATATTTTTTCACCCAAGCTTCGTTTTCTGGGGTTAATTAAGAAGTGTCTGATGGGATTTCTCCAGGAATTCATCTAAGTATTTGTCCTGTGATAACTCCATGCAATTCTCCAAGGATCTCTACATGAACTCTAGCCAAGTCGTTTTTGAGGAATTCCTTCTATGACTTCTCCAAGAATTCCTGCTCTGATTCCTCCATCAATTTCTGCTTGAATTTCTTCAGAGCATACGGTACTTGAGAGAGTTCGACTGATATGTGTGATTTTTTATGCTTTTTTGGAGTATAAATTTATGCTCCAACTATAAACTGCACGAACAGAGATATACTTGGCAATGGTATGTGAAATAAAAACAATTCATCTGTTAACCTTTCTCAGGAGGGGGAATTGTACCAAACGCTTTCAGAAAATATAACGCACTTTGTAAAGTGCTGCTAAAATTTGAAATGAAGCTGAGAAGCAGGCTTTGTCCCAATGAGGACGTTACGCCAAGAAGAAGAAGAAGTGCATAATCATTTATTCAGAGGACTGGCGTTCTTTCAAATATTCGTTCATTTAGAATGAGCCAAGTCTTCTTCTTTCTTCTTTATGGCTCTACGTTCCCACTTGGACTTGGCCTGCCTCGATTCAACTTAGTGTTCTTTGAGCACTTCCACAGTTATTAATTGAAGGGCTTTCTTTGCCTGCCATTCATGAATTTATATATTGTGAGGCAAGTACAATGAAAATCACTATGCCCAGGGAGTCGAGAAAATTTTCCCGACCGGAACGGGAATCGAACCCGCCGTCTCCGGATTGGCGATCCATAGCCTTAACCACTAGGCTAACTGGAGACCCCAGTGAGTCAAGTACAATCCTTAAATAACTGGAAAAACAAACTTCTCTATCGAACGGGTAATGGTACATTTCAATAGGTTAACCAACAGCTTATAAACAAGCATATTTTGATATAGATGTGATGACGAAAAATAGGTAATTTCAACTTGTTCTTTTCAGGGACACATGGTCCACTCTGTTTGCACGAAAAATGGCGCAATATGCTTCAACAAAATGATCTGTAAAATACGGTACTTAACAGAGTAAAATGAATTTTCTCGTGTTAACTTGCTCTATAATCATGAGAAAATGCGTTGAAGAGTCATCCAATTGGGAAACATATTTCAATAAAATCAATGAATTATTTTGGTTAATGGATTTTAACCTAAAGATATTTTTACAATTCTTTAGACATCAAACATTTAATCCACTCTGACTGCATCGATTTTTGCAGATAAATCAAAATTAAATTGTGCAATAACTCTCGTTAATTTTAATATTAAGCAAATCGGGTAGAAGTGTCATGAAGCTAATGTAATTCTTGATAAAATGCCTTAAATATCTCATGTTCATCAATTTTGGTACTTGGTCTCTTCTGACTTAACGCCAATCAATCATTCCACCAGATTTTTTTTTTCAAAATTCTTTAGAAGTTTCTCCTGTAGTTTTTTCAAAGATTTCTCCAAGATTTATCCGAAATTTTCCCAAAGATATATCCAGGGATTTCTCGAACAAATTCTTCTGTGAATTCTCCAGAAATTTCTGTTAACCCTTTATAGGGCAGTGGCAACTATATTGCCACCTACTGTTTGTATTTTTTTCCTGTTTTATAACAATTTATTTCGATTTTTTTTGTTTATGCAAAATTGGTACTAAACAAAGCTTAAGCAACAATTTGGGAGCTATTTGTAGTCTCAAAAATGGCTAAATTTGATTGCGTGAGGAAAATTAGCTCAAACTTAATATAAAATTATAGATTTGGTGAATATTTTAAGAAATAATCAAATTATGGGTTGATATGAGCTGAACTACACAGTTTATATTATGGGTAAAGTCCTAATCCACTCTAAAATCTCTTTTCCGGCTTAATGTCGAAGTCAAGTATCCTAAACGGGCAGTGGCAACTATATTGCCACCTCAAAAGCTCGTTTTTGGGGTAAACGGGCAGTGGCAACTATATTGCCACCAGCGTTTTTGGGCTAAATGGGCAGTGGCAACTATATTGCCACTTAGATTTTTGGAAGTTTCTTTCAAACAAAAATTGTTTTGTACATGTAATCATGTATATAATCATTTTCATAATAGTATGCGTTGACAGCTCTTCTAGTTTTCTCGACATTATAAAGGGTTAAGATCCTCCAGGTATTTCAAATGGGATTCCTTAATCAATGTAACCCTTCTGCACAGGGATTTTCAGCTCCAATCTTCATAAACACATGGGAGGGTTCATATTACATCCCTTTAAAAATCTATGGTTCATATTAGACTGTTTTCGATATCTTTTGGGACAACCACAGATCTCTCGAGATTGACAATGGCAATTACCAGAAATTAGCCTATAATCCAAATACCATCCGAAAGTTTTAGTTGGAGGATCCGTACTGTGGTGAACAATTCCTTTTCGGAATGCAAGGGGTGAGCTATAAAGATGGAATAAAGAGGGCCAACAGCAGAGTGAGAACGCTGGTTGTTCAACCCAGGGTTGAAATTTCAAGTAATTCCTCCCGGAATTGGTTCTGCTATCAATCAGCCAAATGCTACCAACTACCTATTGACTTCCACAATCAACTCTACTGAATTCCTAGAGAAATTTCGAATAAAACCGCTCTAGACTCTAGACTAGAATTTGTTCTTGGAAAATCCTTATAGGTAAGTATTTCGAAAATAAAAGGCAAACTTTACGAAACCGAAAAGAGATTTGTGAACAATATCTGAAGATTTTTTTGAAGGCTAATGCAATTATTTAATAATTTTACATATTCATGGTGTAGCATACTATAAAGTAATTCTTAAAATATTATCTTGAGACATTTTGAGTTATGCCTGAGAGAATTTCAAGAGAGTCCTCTAGCGGGCGAACCCGAGAAAATACTGATAAAATCACCATTCAAATCACTGGAAGAGCTGCTACAGTAACCCTCCTTTTGCATTATGGTATTTTTTACCCAGACCGTACATTACGACAGCGACCTGTTCCCACCGTGATGCAATAGGAAGGATATTTTCTGGAAATATTTTTCCGGAAATGATCGAGGGATTTATAGAGAAATGCTACCTGTAACAGTTTGTCAAAGATCCTAAAATTAATACCTGCAGGACTAAAAAATTTTCCAGCAATAAAATGATTCAACCCCACTGTACAGTACTATCTCATGCAGTGGTTTTCACAAGCGTCGGATCAATTTACGGTCTTCGAGAAAGTTGTTTAGCATGTGCACTGAACCGACGGTAATGGTACCGCGTAAAAACTGTATTGTTTCAAAACACCTCGTAAAAATTCAAGCCATGGTAGATGTGAAAAAAGGTAATAGGTTACAGGGGGCTTTATGGGGCATTTCAAGGGGTTACGGGGTGTTTCGGAGAGGTTTCAGAGGCGTCGTAGGGAATTTCAGGTGGTTCCAGGAGGATTCAGGCGTCTTCTAGGGACGTTTCAAGGGAATGCAGAACATTTCAGAGAGGTTTCAGGGGGACGTTTCAATACCGTTTCAAGAGCCTACAGAGGATTCAGAGGCGCTCAAAGAGGTTTCAAGGGTTTCGGGGGCTCCGTGATGTTTCAGATGGGGTTTAGGGGCATTTCAATGCGTTTCAGAGCGTTTTAAGGGATTGCAGGACGTTTCAGTGTTTCAAAGATGTTTCAGATGGGCTGTAGGTGCGTTTCAAAGAGTTACAAGACGTATCAGAGAGATTTTGCTGCATTTCAGGCACTTTCAGGGAGTTCCAGAAGGTTTCAGATGAGCTTTTAGGGGCGTTTCAGTTTCAGGGAGGTTTCAGATTAATTTCAAGAGGTTTTAGGTGTTTCTGCGGGTTTTCTGATGTTTCAGGTAGGCTATTTAGGGGCTGTTCATATACCACGTGGACCAAATTTTGGCCAACTCAAAACACCCACCCCCTTCCCCCCTCGTAGACTTTTGTTCATACAAAAAATTTTAAATTTGTATAGAGCGTATACATTGGCCAGACACACCCCCCTCCTCCCCCCAAAAAGTCCACGTGATTTATGAACGACCAATTAGTTACAAAACGTTTCAAGGTGGTCTAAGAGGGGTTTGAGGAAATTGCAGGGGGTTTCAGTGGTTCCCAGATGCTTAAGGTGGGCTTTATGAGGTGTTTTAAGGCGAAACCCTCTGAAAACCGCCCAGAACTCCCTGAAATCCCGTCGGACTCCCTGTAACGTACCTAAGACTCTACGAAACTCTTGAAAAAGCCTAGAACGCCTCTGTAATATCTCTGGAAGATTGTATAACATTTCGCCGAAAACCATTTCGCGGAATTCCTTTTCGCGGTGTAACATTTCGCGGAATGACATTTGGCGGAATGAACCATTTCGCGGAATGCACTGTTTCGCCGAAAACCATTTGGCGGAATGTACCATTTCGCGGAAAATCGTTAATAAGAGCAAACAATTTAATTTATCGAGAGACAACATCATGATGAGATTCAAAATTCAAATCAACACATGAAAAATGGAATACTTCATATCAAAAATTTATTTTCTCTTCACCGAGAAACACCGATTAAAATCAAACAAGAACAAGAAAAATTTATTTTTGTAGCAGTATACTTTGAAAGAACAGCCTATGTATGAAAGAAGGTAAATTCTCTGGTAATATTAATTTAGCAGGTATGCCAAAATAAGTATAATGCATACAATTTATGAAAGAAGGAAAAGCATCGTATTGAACATAGCATATCTGTTAAAACAGCGTTTGTTTGAATCTATTACAACAGTTTGAGTTAGTTAGAACATACAAACAATAAATAAATGAGAAATCTGGTAAAGTTATCACTAAGGAGTGTTACTTCCAAGAGTGTTGAGCCAAGGCTTAAGGGTTACGCGGTCACACTGTTTACAAATAGCATCATTTTGGCATATTTACAATGCTTTCAATCGACAAAGGTGAAAGTGTTGAAGCTGATAAGCAGATTCAGTTCCTGAATTATTATTCTGGGTCATTAGACCGAATTACCGAGATTACACTGAATGGACGTTGGGCCGAACAATCATTGGGCTGAATAGATGTTAGATCAATAAGATAATAGGCCTCGAAAGATCTAGAGAACATATCTCCCACAGAGTTAGCAATAAGACCGCCAATAGATAACTCCAGTGCAACTTGAACGAACAGCCCTTGTTTTAAAGAAGGATAAATCTCTAACGTCAGCAGCCTGGCCACCAAAAAACTCACCAGCAGTGTTACCACAGACAAACAGACGTCTCATTCTACTCACTTCTCATCGTTTCCTTTTTTAACGGATTATTCAAATATTCTGTAGTTCGCAAATCGTTTGCTCATGGCGCTTGCATCGTTTTTACTCCTGTTTGACGTTTATTAACTACCGCCATCTACTCAGTGGGTTTGCGAACCACAGCATAATTAACATTGGGCGATTATGTTTTCGTGATGATGATTTTTATCGCATTTTGTTCCAAGTGATACGTCTGTTGTCTGTAGTTTTTCTCTAAAGATCACCCCATTTTTGACAGAATGAAAAATCTCAGATAAGTTATAAGTTCGGTCACTAGCCAACATTGTTAACAGTAAACTTGAAAGAACAGCCTATTATCAATAGAAGGTCAAATCTCCTATAGAGATATCAATTTGATCATTAAAAACTACACACCACATGAACAGCCTTTGAAGAGAAGAAGGTAAATGATGGAAAATTTAACAATTCAGTCGCCAAACAACAACATTACTGGAAAGAACAGACTTGTTTTAAGGAAATCAAAAACTCTGAAAGAGTTAGCAATATAAGCGCTTGAAAGTACAACTTTTGTGACAACGATGGCTTGTTGGTCATTGCGCCTAATGTCTATTTGGCCGCATTTCCATTTGACCTAAAGACATTCGGCCGAATGGCTTTTGGCCTGACGTTTAGAACTCTCAAGAACAGCCTACGAATCAAAGAAGGCAAATTTTTGTTCAGAAAAGTAACAGGTTTAACATCAATTAGTACAATCGTAGAGCTGAGGTGATTATGATTGCGCATGAACCGGTGATGGATCTAGTAAAGTTTAGCAGAGAAAATAATGTGTTATTCCATTATTATTTGCAAAGTATTACATTCCGCGAAATGGTATTCCGCGAAACAGTACATTCCGCGAAACAGTACATTCCGCGAAACAGTACATTCCGCGAAAAGTCGTTCCGCGAAATGGTATTCGGCGAAATGGTGCATTCCGCGAAATGTTACACCGCGAAAAAAATTCCGCGAAATGGTTTTCGGTGAAATGGTATACAACCCTCTGGAACCCGCCGAATATTCCTTGATGCTTCTTGAAATGCCTTCGAAATCTCCCTAAAACCCCCTCGGATCCCATGTAACAAACCTGAATCCCTCAGAAACCTCCTAAAACGTTACGCCTTGTAACGCCTCTGTAACTTCTCGGAAAACCTCCAAAAAAACCTATGGAACTTACTGAAATACCTCCGAAATCACCTAAAACCACCATGAACTCCATGTAACACACCTGAAACTGACCGAAACCCCTGAAAACGCCTATGTAACACCTCTGGGTAACTCTCGCTGAGACCGTCCCACTATTTACACCATGTCTTCAAAAATGTTTAAGGTGGCGATTTTCTGAAAGTCCCCCCCAAAAAAGTAAGAAAAATGCGTTTTGTTTATCAATTTGATGGACCCCCCGTTAGTTAGAGCCACAACCATTTTTGCGGACCCCTCGATTTTGATCAATTGTTGGCTCATTTAAACCGTTATAACTCAAAAGTTTCCCCAAAAACCACCTCATAACAAAATGTTGTTAAAAAGAGGAAAGATAGGGCTACTATTTACAGTTATAAAAAGTTGGGTCGGCCATATTGATTTTGGCCACCATCTTGGATTTTTATACCAAAACTGTTTTTTCACCATGTTGGCAACCACCGATTTTCAAAATCTTTGAGTCAATCGAAAGCGGGGACATTTTTACACACCATATCAAAAATTTAGAGATGTTTCTTTTTCCTATCAAAAGTTATCTGCACTTTTGTAAATCATGACACTTTAGCGCACTGGGCCAGGTGCCGGTTGTTTACATAAATGCAGCGTTATTTCACAGTGTTTACGAACAATTATTTGAAATCTGAACCCACTAATGGAAAGCTGAAGGTTTAAGCTTTTCAAAACACCAAACAACTTTAAAAAGCAATGTCCGCATCATTGAGAAACAGTCAAAAACGGGAACGAACCTCCAATTTTCCCTAATTTGGCTGCAGGTGCCGTTGTGTATACAAGCAGGCGCCAACTTTGATGCTGTTGGGTGTCGTTGTCGGTGCGCAAGGAAATGTATGAAGAAAACGTGTCATGATTAACAAAAGTGCAGATAACTTTTGATAGGAAAAAGATACATCTCTAAATTTTTGATATGCTGTGTAAAAATGTCCCCGCTTTCGATTGACGCAAAGATTTTGAAAATCGGTGGTTGCCAACATGGTGAAAAAACAGTTTTGGTATAAAAATCCAAGATGGCGGCCAAAATCAATATGGCCGACCCAACTTTTTATAACTGTAAATAGTAGCCCTATCTTTCCTCTTTTCAACAACATTTTGTTATGAGGTGGTTTTTGGAGAAACTTTTGAGTTATAACGGTTTAAGTGAGCCAACAATTGATCAAAATCAAGGGGTCCGCAAAAATGGTTGTGGCTCTAACTAACGGGGGGTCCATCAAATTGATTAACAAAATGCATTTTTGTTACTTCTTTGAGGAGGACTTTCATAGAATCTCCACCTTAAACATTTTTAAAGACATGGTGTAAATAGTGGGACGGTCTCAGCGAGAGTTACCCCTCTGTAACGTCTTTTGAAACCCGCCAAAAATCTCCTCTTGAAACCTTCTTAAACCCTTGAAATAGTGTGAAACCTCCCTGAAACATGTACAGTATACGCAATTTTTTTTTTGTTTTTATTAATGTGTATTTCAACTAAAAGCTAATTCTACACTTGTAGACTAAATTCTTTTTATTTGCATTGGTCGATTTTTGCCCATAACTCAGTCAATTTTGACCCAATTCACATGAAAATTTGTATACAGAGAGGTGCAGCCAATACTATCCGTGTACAAAAAATCAAGTCTAGAGGTTCAAAAATGACTGAGTTTTAGCAGAAAAACGACCCGTGAAAAAAAAAAAGAATCAGGTTTTGTCTTTTTACACATCTACCGTGACTTGACGTTTTTTTTTTGTTCTTTTGTCAGGCTAAGATCATGGGTTGGTCCATCTAGCCTTACTTGACTTTTTATGCGGATTTTGTTTAACCCTTTAACGCTCATGGTGTCTGTAGAGCACCATCACTTTTTGGCAAATCCGACCTGACCCATTTCACTTCAATATGTTATAAAAGCATTTGGAAAAAGGTTATAAGCTTATTAAAGTACTTGTACACTCTAATTATTGGTTCAATAGTGAAATTATTGATAAACAATCAATAACTATTGATAAACAATTAAAAACTTTTTTTAACATTTCGTTAATTTGAAGTGATTCCTAACAACTTTTGTTCGAGCACTTTTTATTCAAAGCATTTATTAGCATTCAAAACTTTGAAAGAAGTCGTGGGCGGGAAGGGGTTAAGACGTTTTTTTTTTAAACAATGCGGTTTATTACGCGAACCGCGTAAGAAAAGCGCAGGAAAAACTTTTGTGTAGTAACCTACTTTCAAATAAAATCTAGCAATGAACGCCTACAGTGCCACCTAGCGGCAACAATATAAACTTTTCTGCATACGTTTTGCTGTTTTCCCATACAAATTTCAAGATCGTTGAGCATCGCCTTAGACTTGATGGAATTGAACCAACATTTTACTGGATCTTATGCGTGACCAAAGGAACAAATTCAGAAGGAATCCTGTAATCTTTTTTAAATCTTAGTTTTCTACCTACTACCTACTTGCAGGTTTTCCATAGTTTTATGCAAGTTTGCGATCTGCACAAAAAGACGCTGGAAATGTCGCGATGCTAGGTTTATATTTATCGGTTGTATAGCTTCTACTAGTATCCGAAAACAATGATCCGGATGGAATCGAAGTTTACCGATTCAAGGTCCTGGACGATTAAAAAATAGTATTGTATAACTTGTGCTTGTCGGTCCCCAAAGCAGGCCACTCGAATCATTTCAAGAAATCCGGAGCAGATCATAACAGTCCTGATTCTCTCTATATTTTTTCTGGAATTATTTATGAGATTTTTTAAATTTATCATGGGACGTTTAATTAGCTGTCAAAATTAATATACCCAACAAAGTTTACATAACGATGCAAAACAAAAACAAATTCCTCGCTCAACTCGTGAAAACTGCAAAATCCGTTTTGATTTTTTTTACAAATTCTGACACCCTTATTCAAAAAGGAGTCGAAACACCCGGAAATAAATAGTATTGTGTCATCTTTCCGACTCTTTAATGTCTTGACAACTATTATACCAATCGAGTTTATATTTTGCCAGAATGTATTTATATGTATCAGTATTTTTAAAGTTAAAGTCATCCTTTTAAATTTTTAGTGTCTCGTATAAAGTTCAATTGAAATATTCAATTGAGTTATGTTTATAGTCTCACAATAGAATGTTTATTTGAAGTGAATTACGTTTCAAAGTTGATTATAAATTGTAATAATATTAATTCGGAAGCGGTCGCGTCGTGTACTGAGTACACGCCTCTTGACTAACTACATTTATTTTATTTTGATTTTTGCAGTGTACATCTCATAATCAAAAACGGAATGAACCACCTTGGTATAGTGTTGATATAAACCCAAAAACATCAATAACTTTTGCCCCACTTTACACTACACCAACGTGGAGTGTTGCTGATGTCGCCCAACGAGGAGCTGATGGCCCGGTTGTTCGATTGAGTGACGACCTTCCGGCTTTCGATGTTGCCGGGCCGGGCCCGACGCTTATGCTTGATGGGAAACGAAACCTATCGATCCATCCGGGATCGACGGTGCCTGGTTTTGGCACTGGAGCGCTGGCTGGTTGGTAGGTTCACTCGTTATCGTTGGTGTTCCTGTAAGCTCGCAATTTACCGACAGAGTTGTTGGATCGAAATTGCGTCCGCGATGGTCACCTGCCGGGAGTGGACGATTATTTGGGCTCATGTACCGACATAAACGACTAGCAGCAGCACACGGTCGATGGGCGTGAGAATCCCCACTGCGAAAATGTCACACAGCTGGGGCACTGCCCAGTGCCCATCGTCGTCAGTCAGTTATGGCGGCAGTGCCCAACTGCGGGCGAACACATTCCAATGATTTGTAGTGTTCATTGAGCTGATTTACGGAGTAACGATTCTATCATGTTTATCATGAACCGGTTCGAGGCGGTGGGCTTATGCTAGGTTACTGTAATGGTGAGCATTATTTACGGCGTTTGGTGTTAATATTCCAGGTGATTGAACTAGTTTTTTTTCTATATAAACATTAAAGCTTCTAACGTCACGGTTATAATTTCCACAAAGTCTTCAAAAATCAAATTGCTGTGGTCGGGAATAGAATTCAATACATGAAGATAGTTTGGATTAATTTGATGAAAATTCAAATATCAAGCACCGTGGCACGTTGAAACGGGTGAGGTAAGATGAAATAGCGATTTTGCGATTTAACAAGATGTTATCTAAACATGCTAATTACGAATTACGGAATGTATCACATTTTTGGAGACGGTTGTAATTGAGGGGCCCAGATGCAAAGAGGTATAAGTAACCATTTTGTCGATTTTGAGCTGATCATATCAAAACAGTTTTCAGGAACTTTTTAAGATTATTTTCACGATGCTTAGAAAAATTAAAATAAATCCGAGAAAATTGGGTCAATTTTGAACCTCCATGCACTTTGTATGGGATGAAAAATTGGTGTAAAACTTTAAGGCGAAACTGGAAGCATTTCCTCACTTTTTGGTTTTTGATTTTTTATTGAATAACGAAGCAATATTTTCAAAATCGGTTTTCGTACACAATTAGAGTTCAAAAAATATGATTTTTGAAAAATTGGTAAAAGTTTTACACCTGAAAAAAATCCAGGAGATAGCTCGATCCTTTCTCTAACTGTTTACGAAAACCAATTTTGAAAATATTGCTACGTCATTTAATAAAAAATCAAAAACCAAAAAAAAAATAGGAAATATGTCCAGTTTTGCCTTAAACCTATTTTACTCGAAAGTGGGTTTTTGTCACCTACACCCCTCAATTAAAAAATTAGCCAAAATTTTATAAAATTAATATACATTTTAAAAATTGTACATAAATATCCTCAAAAATTAAGTAAAAATGTTGAGGCCGATCAATATTGTTTCACAAAGTCGCTGAATTCTTCCAAGTTTTTTTTTGCAAAATTGATTATTTCTAGATTTCTCTAAGATTTCTATTTGGTTCATTGTAAGAAAAAGATTAGACATTTCCACCGAAACTAATTTCTCCTTTATTTTCTTTTTTTCTGACTGGCTTCATTTCTCCCAGTGTTCACAGGTTTTTACGCACTTGCTTGCCACAAATAGTTCCAATAGTTTTTTCCACAGTCTCCCGAATCATACTTAAACTACAGAGAAAATGGCGGGCCGACCAACAGCAAGTTAAGTTGGCCCCGCTTACGATTCGGGAGCTTGAGTCTAACGAGTAGTACACAGTACTAGCCAGGACCCAAGCTTCTAGGGGAGAGAGGACAACTTAAGACGGTAGCTGATGGAACGCTTACCAATAGAGAGTACTCATGTACGCCCCCTTCCTTCTCGAAGTCATCCCTAACGGGCGAACCGCGAAGGTAAGGAAGAGAGAGAATGAGTTATTAGTGGGTCGATCCCCACATAACCCGAGGAACTACCTCTTGGGTATCAGCTCAGCAGATTTTCTCATTCTATAAAAAAATAGTTCCTTTATAGATTGTGTTGGTGATCTTTCGGAATTTGTGAGAGTTGCTCCTGGGTTTTCTACTAGAATTCCTCTCAGGATTTCTGCAGGAGTTTTTCACGATGTCGCTACTGGAGTACCTCCCGGAGGTTTCCCGATATACTTCCAGAGTTTCTCGCTGGCTTCCTCTCGGAGATTCTTGCAAATCATATAGGGTGCCTGAACCAATTATGGCACTACCTAAGGAAAACTATTTGTACAAAAATAATGAAACCACCAACGAATGTCATCAATATGTTAAAAGATAGTTAGTTTTCACACGTTCCAACTTCGGATCCTTTTCGCACTATTTGCATGCATTCCTTATGGGATTAGCCATAACTGGCACCAAGACTGGCACACTATGGCGAAAAAGGGTGCAAGGAAGCCGAAATTTTAAGGAAAATGATTTATTTCTTGAGAATTTATTATTTGAGCAAAATGTGGAGTTTAAATGAATGCAACCATCTTTTGTGAATGTGATCTGTTGTTCACAAAAATTTTCTTGTTGATTTAAATTGTTAAAAAGTGAAAATCAACTATGGCGAATAATTGGTACTATAATTGGAACACTTGAAACTCGCTGGCTCAGCGGGATGTGGATCTTCAGGGTCGTTTATATTATTTCATTGACCCAATACTCAGCCAGAGGATGATTCATCCGAGCAGGAGCAACATTTAGGAAGGCTCTTCACAAAACGGCTGAATATACAGAACAGGCAAACATATAATAAAGGGGGAGGGGGTCAACTAACTTCAACTGCGATCCAAGCAAGACGAGGCTTGACGGTTCCGTTGTGAACCCGGAGAAACGAAACAAAGCGAACATTGGTGAAAGGTCTTAGAAATACCGTGTAGCTCTTTCTTCTATAGATTGGCTACACCTGAAGCTGATACATTTTTACAATTTGTTCGTGACGTCACAATATGGGTGTCTTACTTGCATGCTTGGTGTTTCTCACGGATCCGAAGTGTGGATGGTGGCGTTTGTAAGGAAGGAGGGGGGGGGTGTTTGTCCTGGTGTTCTCGATGATGGCGGTAGGATCTCGACGGGCGATGGCGGTGGCTTACTCTCCGTGGCCGGAGACAATGGCTGAATAGCACAGGCGCCGACAATTATCGGACGGCCAAATCTTTGGAACCAGTTTCGCCGGAGCTGCAGAAACTCTCACGATCGCCACGGGAAACACTTTCGTCCGCACCGCACTGTCGCTGATCTTGGAGAAAAGTAGAAAGAAAAAGTTCCCTTGACGTGGACCTTTTTCTTTACTGTTTATGCACTCGTCTAGCTTTTTTTTTTTGATCGTTTGGTTATAGCACTTTTTCTTTGCATGTTCACGTACTAACAGGAACAGATTTACATTTAACTTTTACTAACATTTTTACATGCCACTTTTAACAAATCCTTTTTACTTTTACTATTTACACACGCGCACTACCATTTCTTACAAGGATCACAATTGACACAAAAAGAGGAATTTTTGCATCCAATATGCTTCTTTTATAGAACGCCATTCAGCATAAGAATCCGAAATGGCCTCTATGTTCTGGCGTTTCATGCTTGCCCATCCTGTTGTACGCAGCACCCTCTGTGGGCGAGCAAGATATCAACAGGGCTGGTTAAGTATTTTGCCCAAGCTCAAACTGCTCGAACTCTCTCGCATCTTATCTGGCCTGGCATGGAATCAATGATGAACACGCACTCACTCGCGATTCTTCGACCAGTGAGCGTGACTGTTCTTGATTACCTTTTGAAAAGGTCTTACTTCGGGAAAAACTACTTAAGGTGGAGCCTTCAAGTTCAAATTGGAACCGAACGGTTACACACTTAACCTACAAAGTTACATCAGGAATTTCTCTTAGTGGTTAGCTTTACGTTATTTTATCCGTATTAACGAGATTTTAAGCCTCAGGCAAAATAATCTCTTTTACAACCATTTCTCTCGCGATTTTCGCAAAAGTTTTTCCAGGGATTCCTTCCGGAGAGTTCTCCGACATTTTTCTTGAATTTCGAATGATTTTGCCCATAGTTCCACCCGAGATTTCTGTTGAAGAATTTCAGAGTTTATTTTCTTTCATATATCCTCACGGGGTTACTCCCACAACTTTTTTTTAAGATGTCCTAGTTTTCCTAAGGATTTCTTCTGAAGTTCCTCTCGAGATTTCTCCCATAAGTTATGTCGGATTCCTTCCTTCCTGTATTTATTCCAATATTTCTCCGGAAATTTCTAATCAGAAATTTCATAAGTGGCTGTCCATTAATTACGTAAGTTTTAATGGGAGAAGGGGGTTTCAGAAATCAAAAATATTTGTGTTGTCATACACAACAAATCTTGCGAGGGTGGAGGTCTACGCTCCATACAAATTTCATTTTTTTTGTATGGACGAAAGTCTACGAGGGGGAGGGGGATCTGAGATTGCCAAATTTTAGTCTACGTGGTTTATGAACGGCCCCTCAATTGATTACGTAAATTACCCTAGGATTCTCCTAGGAGACATTCCGAAGCAAAACTCCTGGAAAAATCCCCACAAGAACTCCGGGAGCAACTATTACAGAAATCCATAAAGGAGCATCCAGAATCTGAGGACAATTTCTGGTAGGGATTCCGGCATGAGCTTTGGGAATAATCCCGAGTAAATCTGTTTAAAACGTAATCTAATGTGAATCACTGCAAGAAATCCGATGAACAACTACAAGGAAAAGCCTGAAGAAAGCTCTGAAAGAAACTACGGGAAGAACTCCAATATCTGCAGAAATCCAAGCAGACAATCCGTGAAAAAAATGGGAGAAAGTGCTAGGTAAATTTAGAAAAACTCTAAGCTGAACGAATTTTCTGAGAGAAGACCAGGGAGAAACTCCGAGAGAAACCTCTGGTGACACTTCAAAAGAAATCCCACAAGAACATTTCGGAAATATCCCAGCTGAAGCTTCTGTAGAAATCCAGGGAAAAAACTCTAGAAGAAAGCTCACAGAAATTTCTTGAAGAAATTACGGGAGAAACTGAAAAAAAAAAACCGGGAGGAACTCCAGCATAAAATACGCGAAAATATCCCCAAGTAAGGAATCCTTGGAAAAGCTCCAGCTGAAATCCCAAGAATAACTCCTGTAGCATTTCTGGGAAATCACTTGAAGATCTCCTAGTCAAGTCTCAAGAGAAACACGGATGGAATCGCAGAAATTCTTCAACAAAAATTCCGAGAGAAGCTCCGCTACAACATATGCGATATATTCTTAGAGAAATTCTTGTGAAGATTTGCTGGTATGTCATAAACATACAGAAAAACTTGTAGTTAGAAGGCACAGAATGTTGCTAATTTACAAATTCAGAGATGATATTGTGAAAAAAATCGCGTTCTGGTGGGATTCGAAACCACGACTCCGTATTCGCTAGACCGGCGCTTTAACCAACTAAGCCACATAACAGGTACTGATTCTGTGGAATAGAAAGCCAAAATGAGCCTGAGCCCACACCATGAACATTACTTTTTTCACGAATCATCTCTATTTCGGTTTAGATGCCAATTCATAATACAGTTGCGTAGAGAATTCCCAGAAAGAAACCCTGGCGAAATTTTAGAAAAATCTTCGTAGCGGAGTTTCTACATAATAGATTTAAACTTCCAGATTGATCCGCATCTACATGGAATTTGCAGCACCTAATCCGAATCCCTAAAGGAATTCCTGAAAAAAAAAAATCTGGAATTTTTCCCAGAAGGGTCATTGGAGGAATTCATATTGAAAACTCTGAAGGTTCAGAATTGACGATTAGCATTCCATTAGAAATTCCTGAAGAGAAAGCCACGAAGGGATTTTTTGAAAAATGTTCTGGAGCAAATCCTGATGAAATCCCTGCAGAGATGGCTTAAGAAATTCAAGCATGAATTCCAGGATAATCGCTAGCATGAAATTCGAGTAGAATTTCTACCGGAGCTCCGGAAAAAATCACAATTTCTTAATCAATACCAAGAGATATTCCTATAGGAATACCACGAAAAAATCCTGGAACAATCCCTAGAGGGGAATCATAGTGAGAAATCTTGGAGATGCCGAGGCCCGTGGCGTAGTGGCTACACGTTTGCTTCATAAACAGATGGTCATGGGTTCGATCCCAGGCCCTGCAGTTGCTCTTTCCCCCTGAGAGCAGCTGACACTGAACCTCTTTTGAGCCTATGGCTCAAATGGACTCGGATACTCGGACATCGGCGAACGGCAACCCATAATGGACCCCCAATCGGACTGGATACAGGAACAACCAACAGCCACACATCAGCTTCCTTGTGCTCATCATTATACCATGATAGGGTACAAAGTGAAAGCAGTGCAACGACAACCAGTTGGATATAGTCTTCTTCTTTTTTTTATGGCTCTACGTCCCACTGGGACTTGGCCTGCCTCACTTCAGCTTAGTGTTCTTTGAGCACTTCCACAGTTATTAATTGAAGGGCTTTCTTTGCCTGCAATTGCATGAATTTGTATATTGTGAGGCAAGTACACTGATACATTATGCCCAGGAAGTCGAGATAATTTTCCCGACTGGAACGGGAATCGAACCCGCCGTCTCCGGATTGGCGATCCATAGCTTTAACACTTATGTGGCCGGCAGGGTACCCGGGTACCTTTTTCAATTTCAAATCTCGATATTTTTATGGTTATTGAGACTAGGATGTTGGAACTCTGTTAGATCTTAGAACTCGTGAATATACATCTATTAATGGGGTTGACCAAATTTTAAAGTAAGGAGGGGCAGGGGGAGGGGCTCCTGCATTTTTTTATTACGTGGAAGGCCGACAGGGTACCCGGGTACCCACGAAATTGAAATGATCATGTCTCCGTCAATTTTTCATCGATTTTGGAAATGTTTTAGCTCATTCAACTCAGAAACTCATCATCTATCGGAAAAATATTTGGTTGGACCGATCTAATCACCGTGGTTTTCAGAAAATCCATATTTTTGGGAGCATGTCCTTATACCATATTGAAACCCACATTGTTGAGGCTAGGATATCTTAAAGTGTTTATGGTCAACCATGGCCCCACGGAAAGTGTGTTCCCACTTGACTATCACGCCGAGGACCTGGGATCGAATCCCACTCCCGACAAACTCACAAAAATGTGAGTTCTTCCTTCGGAAGGGAAGTAAAGCGTGGGTCCCGAGATGAACTAGCCTAAGGCTAAAAATCTCGTTAATACAGATAAAAAAAAAAAAGTGTGTTCCGAAAACACAGTTTCAAAGTCAACACGTTTTATGATTCCAGGCCGGTCATGTTATACGATGCTTGGTACCGAAATTGCTACTAACCTACCGAAAATCCCGTATATTGTATTGTATAAAAACATGGATCCGGAAATCCGGATTTTTCGGTACCTATGGTGATTGGACCGGTCCAACCAAATACGATCTCGATAGATAATGAGTTTCTGAGTTGAATGAGGCAAAAACTTTTAAAATCGGTGGAAAAATCGCTGAGATATGATTATTTTCATTTCGTGGGTACCCGGGTACCCTGCCGGCCTTCTACGGGTGTTTTTTTTGCTGGCCACACTACGGTTAACCACTAGGCTAAATGGAGTTGGATATAGTAGAATTAGAATAGAATACATTTAGGCGCTGTACAAATTGTAAGTACAGCTTCCAATTGGAATCGCTCACGCAGTGCCCTAGTGGGCAAAGGAGCTGTAAATTAGGTAAAGTGATTGAAGAATAAAAAAAATCCTAGAGACATCTCCTGAGGACTGCCTGGATACATGTTTTGAGTAATTTCCGGAGAAATAACTGAAGGCGTACATAGAAATTTTCAATGAAACTTCTAGAGGGATCCGTCGATGAATCCTCGGTAGATTTTTTGAAGAAATTCCTGGTTGGGGTGGTGCTTCGAATTCAGTCTGTCTTTCTATTCCGCAGAAGCGTAGCTTGTTCTGTGGCTCAGTTAGTTAAAGCGCCCGACTAAGTGATACGGAGTCGTGGGTTCGAATCCCATCAAAACAAGTGGTATTTTTTCACAAATGTGTCTCTCAATTTGTTAACGTACTTACCTTCAAATACGTCTATTGGAGAAACCCCTTCATAAATTTACACACTTAGATTTTTTTTACAGTATTCGGTAATTTTTTACCGAATTCTCAACAGCTGAACGTTCGGTAGTCCGTTCGGTAATCGAAAGAAGTACCGAACATCCGGTAAAAGAAAATTTTCGAATGCTGTCAAAAATTACCGAATTTCTCCGGTAATATGCGTTTTTGAACTACCGTAGGGTTTCGGTGATTCAAATGTTTTCATTTGCATATTTTACAGTTTTTCGGTACTTGTAAAAATGAAAGATGTAGCCTAGAGAGTTAAAATGCTTTTATTCACCAACTTTTTCGAAACATATCGATGCCTTTATGAACAAATTCCGTCGCTCCTCCTAATTCCGTCCCGGTATTGATTTGTAGCATGAACGTGAAGCAAGTCTCCGGTTCACCACGTCAACATCTCGAAGAGCTGGAACGGAATATTTATTGTTTGATTGGAGGAAGTCAGTGTAAATACATGAATTAATACTTACCAAATGTCTGTAAATACAGGGCTCCGCATAATAGGTCTCAAATTGCACTTGATAAGAAGTTTTGGGTCAGAGTTTTGAATTACAAAAACCGAAAAGAAAATTTCAACTTTCCGCAGTTTGACCGTTTGACACTTCGCAAATGTTGCTGGCAGCTTTACGGAACTTCGGTAAAGTGCGCTGTATTTTACCAGCTTTTCAGTACTATCACTTACAGTATACGGTAATTGTTCGATTTCACTGTACATACTGTAAAATTGTTGAAAAATTATGCTGTCAAAGCATCGAATTACAAACTATTCGGTAATAATATTAACGAACATTTGTAAAATGTCCCATAATTACCGAAAAACGGTAGTTTTTTCGCACTACCGAATTTTTCCAGCAAAAAAATTACCGAACAACGAAATGGAATCTGAGTGTGTATGGATTCATCTTACTTAAGAGGAGTTCATACAGAGTAGAAATACCTGGGAAAAGCCCTGCAGGAATACCAACAAGAATTTATAAAGGAACTCCAGCAGGTGTTTCTGAAGGAATCCCAAGAAAAACTTCTGCAGGTAATACAGGAGGAATGCCTGGAAAAAATCTTAGGAACATGTCCAGAGGTTTCTATTAAAATTCTCCGGAAATAAATCCTGGTAAAAATCCCACAGCAACACCAGCAGAAATTTCTGGAGGAAACGCAACAATACTTGGTGGAGGAATCACACCAACAATAACTGAAGGGTTCCCAACAGGAATTCTTGGTGAAATCCCAAAAAGGAACGTATGATGGAACGACTGATTAAAGCTCCAAAATATATCTCTGGAGGAAACTTTGGATAAATCTCCGGAAGAATCCTGGCAGCAACTCCTGAAGCCATATCATCAGGAAATCTATACCGCATAAACCTCAACATAAATTCTTATAACAGTCCCATCGAAAAGCCGCTCATAAACCACGTAGGCCAATTTTTTTTTTTATTTCAATGACTAAGTAAATGATCGGCGAGTCTATTGAAGTATTTTGAAAATTACTGAACTCTGGAAATCGTAGATCTTTTTATGAGTGCGCCATGATGACATGAGAAGACGAGTTCATCTTTATTTGTGGTGTTCCGTTTTCCATAAGCACTTTTCTTAGTTTCGAGCTGTGGTTATGTGGAACTCGAAGGCAATCATGTGACGAAACGGGTGATGAATGCACCCGTCCAAGTCAAATGGATGGAATCGTGGTTATGAAATTAGAAAGGAAAACGTGCTTCGTAGCTACGTTCGGAAAGTGATTGTGAAGAATAAGGTTTGAAACATCGTGAGCCGGCCTAATGACTTAATCAATTTCGAAACTCTGGCAAGGACTTGTATTGATTGTATTTGAAAAGCTGCAGTTCTTAAGTCGAAACAAAGCATTTATTTTTCATATTGGAGTAATGTCTCAACTGGAGCAAAATCTGCATTTCAGCTACGTGATCTTTGAGCACTTTCTCAGTTACTAAGCTCTGCCGATTGTCCATTTTTGTATTCATATATCGTATGACAAATACGAAGATACTCTCTGTGAAGCTCAAGGAAATGCATAACCAAATGACACTCGACCCACCGGGATGCGAACCCAGATCAGACACCATAAAGGGCTATTCTCATTACACCGGGCCGGGACCGTGCCGGGCCCCGGCCGTGCCCCGGTCATCGATTTCTTACATGCGATTACTATGGCGTGTTTCACATCACACCGTGCCGGGGCTCGGTCGGGCCCCGGCCGGGCAAGTGAGAAGCACGCCATAGATATCGTTAGAAAGAAATCGGTGACCGGGGCACGGCCGGGGCCCGGCACGGTCCCGGCCCGGTGAAGTGAGAAGACCGCTTAAGTATGGTCTTGTTGAATACCCCCGCGTTTACCGCTTCGGCTATATCGTTTCTAACCAAGCATTCTTTCAATAATGATCTGAAATATCAGTCATACCCTGCAGAAATTTCAAATCATTCCTATGTTGCTAACTTTTTCCCTAAAGAAATAGTTTATATGAATACCATGCCACTTAGTCTCATTATCCAGCCAGAGCCACAAGTCATGAATAATATACTATTTGACTGAAGTTGTTTCCACTGTTTGTCGAAAACCAATAAATACAGTTGGCTTTCTATAAACACATCGCATGCCTCCAGACATTGTCTGGTTTACATATTTCAGCTGTAAGCAAACACTTTTAAGGTTTTTTTCCGCTACACATCTCTCCACCACTCGTCCCAATCAATTCCCCAATGGGAAAAGTAACAGAATCCTTTCCGTTTTCGAGTCTTCCCACCACAGAACCCGCGACAGCTGTGCCATTAATCACTTGCCAAACCACGAGACACATCACCCTATCGTCTGATCATTATCATCGTTTAATAACTTCCTCCGCGCACTCACGCTTACTCGTTCATGCGAACCATGCATGCGTGTTCCCGAGAGAAGGACCATCCCATCAATAATTGATCCCATCTAAACAAGCGATAATCCCACGAACTTAATCCCATTAAAATCACATTCGGTACAAACAAAAACGGCAATAATCCTTACTTTAATGGTTTAAATCCTGCTGCTCCGTGTGTCGTGTTGATGCTGCTTCCGCCCGTCTGTCCTCGTGTGTGACCTGTCTTACGTTCTGGTGTCACCGTTGATTCTTCTTCGGATAATGCAGTTTCTTCGCCGGCTTTGGCAATTTCTCAAGTAAAATCGATTTATACTTTCACGCGCGTACACCTTTTGCTTCACCTTTTTTCGTGCTGCTCATCGGAGTGAGTGAGGGACTCCTTTATTCTTCTGCTCTGCACTACCTTTCCCTTCGGCGTATGGATAATTCTTAATCACTTTGAAAATTGCATTCGCTTCTTCTTCTCGCTCCGTCGTCGTTGCAAACGACAAATTTCGCAAACGAAATAAAAACCCGAGACGAACGAATGTAAAAAAAAACACAAGACAAACAGAACTCTTTTTAAACGAAATCACCTCGATTTACTTCTTTTTTTTACCAAGGATTATATATTTTTCCTTTTACTTGTTGTATAGTGCTGGTCGCATCTCCCAGATTTCCCGCTGACGATGTTCAGCCGAAACCGAAAACGAAACAAAATTGGGGGACTTATAAATCAAACGAGACGTAAATACACGTACGGCAGAACTCGCTCCTTTCTCTTCTCGGTGCTCACACGACAGCTCGCTTCCAAATGGAATCCATGATAAGATTGAATGGGAGCATGCAAAAACAACAAAAAACGAACGAAATAACCTTGCTTTACGATTGCTTCGCCTCACTTTTGCCTCTCGGCACACTTGACATTCTGCCCTTTCACATTCACATTCACCTTTTGCCCCTAGAAGTGCTTCTCTTCTCTCCGGTTGCAATTCGCCTTGATACGCCGCTGTAGCAACTGCCAAGATCTGTCACATACGCGCCCGCGGATGACGTTTGTTTTGTATTTTGTGGGCAACCTTTTGAACCTGATGCCGCATGTATCGTCAAAACAAAAACAAAGAACACTCTCTTCCTCGCACTGCCGCCACAGATACCTTCAGAGATTGACGACGACCACCGCCACAGCGAACTTGTTTTCCTGGTTTCGGTTCAGCCCGGTGCGAAACACGACAAAAACTCGGAATCGATCTTTTTCATTTCCTTCTTCACATTCTCATACACTTCTCCATTGTGCAGGAAAGCCCTGCCGAGGCCGACCTCGCCGCCCCGTGTGCTTGTGTGGATGTACGCGCCAGCAAGCGAAGGTTAATCCAATTTCTTCGACGAGGTTATTCCCTGCTCTAACTGTAAATTATTAGTCAAATCTTGAGAGCCGGCTCGTCTCTTCCTCAACACCGAAATAACTATCTTTGCTAGACATGCATAGCACGCGGTCAAAACACCCTAAATCCATGCACTTTTGTTCTGCCCAGTGGCCACTAGAACGCACTAACACCAGACAGCTCGAAGTGCCGTGACTTGGACGGGTACAATAACAATAACATCAGGTCGCGACAGAAAACTGGTATTCTTCCAGCTCTGGAGCTTGGATGCTGCGAGCCTCCACTTCTTGCTGCGTGCACTACTACCACAAACACCTGATTTGATTTTCTGAAGCGCTGGACATCGAACAATCCACAGAAAAGAACCCAACACCTTCTTGGGGCGCGCACTGGAGTACATATGTCTCCTCCGTCCGAGTGCGTTTGAAGTTCTGTTCTATCTACCAAGAGCCACAAACTTCCCAAAGAAATCAGTTCGTTAACGCGCGCGCGAGGACTATCCATCCAAGTTCATCTTCCACGAACGACGAGCTGACGCAAACTGGTGGTGGCTCTGACCGAAGCTCTCGAACACGGCAGGCAGAGCCTCTTCGCGAGTTCCAGCCTTTTCGCTCCGTTTCCTTTTCATGAAATTCCCGACCCGACGAACCGACCGACCTGCTGCAATAAAACATCCCTATCACCCACTCAGCTGAGTCTCACTACAGCGAGCACCGAACCGAACGCCCGACTCCTTTCGCGCAACCAAAACTCTCTCACATTTTGTTCGGGAAACCCACCGCGGCGCACTCACCTCGGATCGGCAGGTCCTCTTGAAACGACAGGCACAGACATACGACATTCTCGCATTCTCCAGCCAGCAGCAGCGGTACCATCAGAAACCGGTTTTCCGATTCTTTTGCGTCCATCCAGCAGACTCAGCCCAGCACCAGCAGCCGACAGTGCCCATGCCATGCATGCAGTGTTTGATGTTGACGACGGCGGCGATGACCCTAGCGTCGCGTTTTGTGCTCTCTGCGTTCCGTTCGGGGCTCTCGCGCCCCATCAGTCAGCAGAAGAACGCAAACGACAGAAACGCCGCCGCCGCCACTGTAGTTGGGAAAAATTTGTGCACCGCTATGCTATCATCGCCGTATGGTCCACGATGTTGATATCCATGCCAATGTCGTGCAAAGTCGGTCGCTCACTGACGATGCTCTGAAACTATGCTGCTGGTAGCCGCGATGATGGTTATGCTGCGGGAGAGAGTTTTGAATATTTGGCTCATGTTTTGCAGTTGCTCTAAACATCGGTGAGTGGCATTTTTCGTGGGCTATTGCTATACATTGCACCTCAAGATAAAACTACTCAGCATAATATGACTGTGGCAGGCAACGAAGGGTATATGATATGTGATTTTAAGTATTAGGCGAGTATTTTTTTTTTGTAAATCATAACGAATTATCAAAAAAAAAAAAATCTTGGCGGTGATCTAATTAGGCTCACAAACACATTCTCCTAGGTACATATTATTTGTTTATCTCTTGGAAGATTTTCATGGCAATTTACGAATGGGAATGATATTCATGAAGGTATATTTTAGAAAATAAAAAGTCCAGAATTCTTTCAGAAATGTCTCTAAGGAATCTTAAAATAAAATAAATCTAATGTTTCTTATCTCCCCCACTCCCTTCTATAGCACATTTTTGGTACAGGACTCCTCTGAAATTATCACTCTTCAAAACTCCCCACTCCTCCAAACTTGGCGTAACTTAAGGATGTCCGTCCTTTCCTTCGGATTCTTTAAGAAATTTGGAAATATCTTAAGTAACAATTCCTAAAAAATTTTACATATACAGTGGGGAAGCGATTTTGTCAGCCCCAGATTTTGTCTACCCCCGATTTTGTCAGCCTTTTTTGAAGTAAAAAATAAATTTGTATTTCATTCAGAAATTCAGAAACTTATTTTGCAAACTAACACGTTAAGGCAATTTTAGCACCCAACCCTCGCCAATGTTTTAAAACAATATTATTTTATATTGCTAAAAGATTCTAGCTCTCTCTCGTCTTGGCGTTACGTTCCAACTGGGACACAGTCTGGTCCTCAGCTTAGTATTTTATGAGAACTTTTACAAATTTTAACTGAGATCCCCCACAGCCAATTTGTTCATATATCGTGTGGTAGTCATGAAGAGATTTTATACACAAGGTAGTTCAGGAAATGTCAGTTTGTTCCCGTACTCCTGCTCTTGCTAGCCTACAGCTGCTGCTTGCTTTAATGTGGACATCAAGAAGATTGATTGTCGTTTTTCGATAAAGGTGAACGAGATACATGTAGAGTATTCGTCGGTTGTGATTTCGGATAGTTTTTGGACGTATCGCGGTATTTTGTATCTTGGTGCCCTAATGCCTTCTGTGTGTGATCAAGCAGTGAAGTCAGTAAGACCAAAAGGGAAAAAAAGTGAAGATTAGAAGTTTCTGTGCATTCTAGAATCTATTAACTCGTATAAATGCTGTCAATTCCGGAAGCAAATTTGGACTAAATTTCTGATCATCCGGTTCACTCACAAGGAGAATCGACATTTCGATAACCACGATAGTGTAAAGGTATGGGCGATCTTGCTGTTTTTTTTTTGTTTTTTTGTTCTGTGAAGTTTTGTCACGAAATGACATTTCCTGCGAATACATCCGGAATGGTAACGGTGATGCTGCTGCTTATGGAAGACATAAATGTTACAGTGTCCCGATAAGTGAATGCTTCGATATATCACAGTTTAAGTGGAAATACCTTGAACTGCGAATCATCTGGTTTTGTGTAAGGAACTGCATGATGGTAATATTTGGGTAACTTCATTTGGTACTGTAATTTTAATGTTATAATTTTTGATAATTTTGAAATATGTATTCCTGTAATAGTGAGAGGGATTAGTATTTTCTTTTCGTTTCAGAGAGCGAGTAAAGGCGCTTAAGCCTAGGCATAAGGGCCAGGGCATAAGGGGTAAATACCTGTGTCCCATCCCAGGATCCCAAGGACCAAGGAGTGACATTAAGCTTCTTAGCAACGTCACTCCCACCGTTAATATTTCATATTCATGCTTCGTATATGGAACGGTTGGTACGAGATGTCCTCGTTTTTTGATTTCAATAACAATAACAACGCTGCACAGTAGGCCTGGCCGCTTTAATGTTTGTAATACATCTTAGATGTACTGCAAGGATTAATAACGGCAAGAAAAATGATGGAATTAGTCGATTCCATCATTTTCCAGGATTCTTTCAATGAATGGCTGTGTATGTGTAGACTAGACTAGGCTAGACTAGACTAGACAAGGTAGTTAAGGAAATGTCGATTATAAAATGGATTCTGAGCTAACCGGGAATCAAACTCGTCACCCTCAGCATGGTTTTGTCGATTGCACGTGCGCTTATCACATCGGCTCTATATGCTTAAAGACTATTCTTCTTAATTTCCTCTGGAACAGAACAACAATAAATGCTGCCAGTTGTTGTGATTACAAGTCAATCCATTTACTTCTTTTCGGCATCTCTGGGATTCCTCTAGGTTTACTTGTTTGGATTGATCCAGATAGGCTAACATTTGAAAAGGGCGCAACAACCATTTCGAATTTTTGCTTCTCCCTTCTAAGCACATGGCCCATTTTTCATGTAAACTCTGACCAGTAATAGATCGAGCATACTCCTTTCTATCTGATAACGGGATAAGTTTGCATAAATAAATAGAAATACGCCTAGACGGGATGGAAGAAGTTGAGACATGCAATGGTTGTTCCGCCTTTTTTACATGTTGGTCTAGATTTATTATGAGATTTGTATTGTAGATTTCCTGCTTGGATTGCTTAAAAAATTGCTGTGAGAACCTTAACCCTTAAGGAATTCGAGATGGGATTTCCTCAAAAATTCTTGCTGCGAGTCCTTCAAAAATTTTTGCGTGGTTTCTTGTAAGAATTTTTGCTGGTTTTTCTCCAAGAATTTCGCCAGAAATTTGCTCCAAGAAATTTACTGGAAATTTCTATAAGAACCGTTTCAGATATTTCCCTAAGAATTGTTCATGCATTCTTCTATGATACCCCCAGGTTGACGAACTTCTGTTGAGATGCTGGTATTCCTGTAGGACTTTATCCAGTAATTTCTACAGGAACTCCTCTAGTGATGTATTCAGAGAACTCTGTAGATACTTCTGCAATAATTCCTACATGAATTACTGCGTGCTTTAGTCCATGAATAAATCTACGGAAGGCACAAATTTCCCAAATGGAAGAGAATGTGCCCCTGGAGCCAACCAACTGATGAATAAATCTAGCGATTTTTCAAGGGTTTTTTTCGAGAATTACTTTTATGATTCCTTCTGGGATCCTTCTGAGAATTTCGTAAAATGTTCCTCTATTAAAGCCTTTAGTAATTACTCATACAAGAAATCCTCTAGAGATTTCCCTAAAACTCCTCTGTTAGATTTCCCAATTGGGCATCCTCTATGGATTTCCCGGGGGTCCTGCTTCAGATTTGGTATTGCTTCTGAAATTCCTTTAGAAAATTTTGTTGGAAACTCTTCTGGAATTCATGCTACAATTTAACAATTCATTTCTGCTATGGTTTCTCCTTAAACTGCTCCAGATATTTCCCCAGTACTTTTTTCCAGGAATTCATCCATGGATTTCTCAAGGAGATTTCTTCAAAGATTGCAATAGGGATTCTTTCAATAATTTTTTAGAAAATGCTAAAGAAATGCCTGTAGAGATTTCTACGGAGATTGCAGTAAGGATTCTTTCAGAAAATACTTAAGGGATTTATCCGGAGCTCCTGTAAAGGTTTTTTCAGAAATAACTTACGGGATCCCATCGGGAATGTCTTGAGGGTAACGTTCCGTACATCCTCGGGTAGTTTCTCTAGAAATTTCCCCGAACATTTCTTCAAAGATTTCTGCAGATATTCTTTAGAGATAAGGCTTTGGAAATTTAAGTAGAAATGCAGCGGAAACGTAGCCAATTCAGCAAGTATGAGTGTCTATACTGTTGGCTCATTTTCATTCGTTGGCAGCTAAAGTTAGATGTTATGATTTAAACTGCGCTAACCAGTGTCAACTTCTGTACACCACAATTGCTAAGGTAGGAGAAGGGTGTGTTCCAGTAGGGATGTTATGATAAGAAAATGAAATAAAAGATTTAATAGTTCTGCTGTAAAAAAGCACTGAATGTTAATTTTGCCAAATACCTTTTTTTCTGTGCCCTTAACACCCTTTCGATTATTTTACCACAAAAGGTTCGTTCAAATATTAGGTAACGCAAAATTAGGCAATTTTAGACCCTATCCGCTATCTCTCCACCACGTAACTATTTATTTTTGAAAGAGAAATTTTAAAATTTTGTATGAAGCGTAACACAGCACTGGATCCCCCCATTGACGTTACGTAATGTTTGAACAAACCCAAAGCAGACCCTCCACCCTTATCTCCGTCTCTGACGTGCTCAAAACAATTTTTCATGAATAAAAAATGATTTTAAAAAATGTCCCGATTTTGTCAGGTGATTTTGTCAGTCCAAAATGCTACCCGGGGCTGACAAAATCGGGTCCTTACTGTATTCCTTTGGAAATTTATAGGAACCTTTACAGAAGTTAGACTATTTTTCCAGACATTTTTTCAGGGATTTTTCTAAAATTATGTTCGTGAATTCCTTCGGGAATTCTTTCCGAACATCCTCCATGATTTTTATTAAAAGATTTGTCTTGGAATTTTTCAAAATATTTATTAATAAATCCTTGTAGGAATTCCACCAAGGGATTCTGAGGAAGAGTTTCCAGAAATTTCTTTAGCAACTCTTTCTAGACTTATTTCAGAAAATTCCTTGGAATTCTTTCACATAATCTTCAGGAATTAGATAAACAATTTATTCAAAAATTCTTCAAGGATTCCATCTAAAGCCAATTAAAGAATTCAATCTGAAATATCACCTAAGACTCCTTCAGCAGTTTAATGATTTTTCATGAATGTCAGTAGGAGATTACCTCAAACATTTTTCCATGATTTTCTTCCAATGAACCACTTGGAAAATATCGTCAAGGGTTACCGAAGAAATGCCTAGAAGGATTCTCTTCGGGATGCCTCCTGCGGTTCTATCAGAAATATTTCCTGGGATTCCTTTGGAGATTTCTCCGGGAAGTCTTTGAGATATTACACCACAGATATTTATAAAAGTATTTTATGAAATTACATAAATCATGTAGGAGTTATCCATGGAGGGTAATGTGGAAGAATTTCTTTTGAGATGTTTTAAAATTTCCTGATGATATTCAATTTTATTGAAACAATTTCAGAAACAATCGTTGGAGGAGCTCCTAGAAAAGCCCTTGGTTGAGCCCTTATTGGACGCAGTGGTTTAATTTCCCCAACAGGGTAAAAAAAACTACTGAGATGGCATTGGAGGAATTTCTAGAAGAATTTATGGTGGAATTTTTGGAAAAATTCGAGAAAAAAATCCTCGATTGGTTTCTGATAAAATCGCTGAAAGCATTTAAAAAAAAACATCCTTGGGGAATTTTTGAATAAAATCATAAAGAAGTTTCTGAAGGAATCATTGAAAACAATTCATCGGGAATTCGTGCAGAAATTGCAGACACAGGTTCAAAAAGAATTCTTGAATAAATCCTCTAATAAATCCTCCTGGACATACTTTTGGATTCTGGAAAGAATGTCTTGCACAATGTCTGCATGGTATTAGTGGATAAAACTCCCTGATACAATTTCCCTAGAAGAACTTGTAAAATATTCATAAAGGAATCGCAAAAATAAATATCCTGGAAAACTGGAGAATGCTTGGAGATATTCTTGAGATACTTCTGGAGAAATGTCAAGAAATAAATCCTGAATTGATTTTTTATAGGAACTTCTGAAAGAATTATTGGAGGGTTTTTTAAAGGGTCTCCGGAAAAAAATATCTTAAATATAGCATAATTCTCGCAAGGATAGTTTTTTTTTTTGAAATCTCTGATTTACATACTTTTATACCATTCACACAAAACAGATGAAAATTGTAATTATGTAGAGGAAACAAATTATTCGTTTTCTAGCATTTCACAAAAAAAATATGGTCACGCCGATTACGCCGCCGCCGCCGAATAGGGCGAACGGCGTGGCGCCGGCGTCGCTGCCGCCGGTGAAAACTGCTTCGGTGCACACGTCTACTTGAAGCAGCTACGTGGTAGGCTAGTGGTACTCGGTTCCGGGATGCGAACATTCCTACGTGCACCGTGTGCCAGCGTGTGCCTACAAGGAAAGCAACATCGTCAGCCGTTTAAAATGAAGGGCACCAGAGCGAGAGAGATCCTCGAACTGCTACACTCGGATCTTTGTGGACCGATGGAGAACGTCTCGCTAGGCGGCAGCAAGTATTTCCTTACGTTCATCGACAACGCTAGCAGAAAAGGGTTCGTTTACTTTTTGAAGTCTAAGAAGCAGATCTTGGACTGTTTCAAGGATTTCAAGGCCTACGCTGAAAACCAAATCGGCAAGCGCATCAAGAGGCTTCGAACGGACAACGATTTGGAGTACGTGAACTAGGAAATGGAACAATTTCTGCGAAGTGCGGGAATTCACCATGAAACGACGGTCCCCTGCAATCCGCAGCAAAACGGACTTGCTGAGCGGATGAATCGAACTGTGGTTGAAAAGGTGCGATGCTTGCAGTTCGATGCCAATTTGGAAAAACGCTTTTGGGCCGAAGCCGTTGCGACGGGGGTTTTCATGGTCAACCGATCACCAACCAAGCGAATAGCTGTGACTCCTGAAGAAGCTTTTTGAGCCAAGAAACCGGATCTTTCTGGACTACGCGTGTTTGGCACAAAGGTGATGTGCCATATCCCGAAAACGAAGAGAAAGAAGTGGGATGCGAAATCCGAGCCAGGAATCTTCGTTGGATATTCCGTCCAATCGAAAGACTTCCGGGTGTACATACCGCAAACGAAGCAGGTCATCGTTGGTCGAGATGTCCCCAGACAATTAGTAATCGTATAAGATGTTGCATACGATGATAAAGTGGAGGCCATATGCGTGCATGCCTCCATTTAGGCGCATGTAATATGTACGCATATCGCCTCCACTTTAACATCTTATCATTCAACATCTTATAGGATCACTGGTTGACTGGGGTCATCTTTTTGAGTAAGGTAGCAGATTCACCGGCTCCAGAAGAATCATTCAAGCTGGTCAGTGACAGGATGATGCAGTTGGAGTGCAGTACACCAGTTGATTCCGGTTGTGACGGCGAGGTCATGGTGGATAATCCGTCCACTGCGCCAGGAAATACGACCGACAACGAATCTAGCAAAGAATCGGAGCTTGACAGCAACGTTGATGAGACGGACTACGGCAGCGCAAACGATACTGTTGTTACGGTGTCTTCTTCTGCGCTCACTCCGCAACAAGAGGATCCACAAATAGTGGTCAGGCGCAGCGCGAGGGAGCGCGTACGCCCTGGCAAGTATTCAGATTACGATATGATTTGCAGTATTCTCCCTGATATTGTTCCGTGTCTACAGGTAAACGACGAGCCCCAATCGTGCGTAGAGGCAAGGGCTGCGACGACCGAATGGCATGGCGGAAAGCGATGGCAAAAGAGTTCGAGTCTCAAATGTCCAACGGTACCAGCAGGACGGAAGGCACTGAAATGCAAGAGGAGTGGGTGTTTAAGCTGAAGTGCAATTCGGATGGATCGGTTCAGCGATACAAAGCTCGGCTCGTCGTCAAGGGCTTTTCGCAGGTGAGAGGTGTCGATTACAATGAGACGTATTCTCCGGTAGTCAGGTACGCCAGCCTTCGCTACCTACTAGCTTTGTCTGCTCAAATGGGCCTGCGTGTGCATCAGATGGACGCTGTACCGGTATTCTTGCAGGGAGATTTGTGAGAAGATGAGATATTTATGGAGCAGCCCGAAGGATTTGTGGATAAGAAGGCTCCAAAGAAGGTTAGCCGTTTGCGTAAAGCCTTGTATGGTCTGAAACAAATCAGTCGAGTGTGGAAAGCTCGATGCGGAAATGAAGCGGTCCGTCCTGAAGCGTTCCAGTTTCGACCCATGCGTGTACTACCACGTGAGTGGTGACGACATTATCATTATTGCCATTTTAGTCGACGATTTGCTGATATTTTCCAATCAGCCGAGCTATAGGAATACGTCAAGGAGCACTTGATGTCCAAGTTCCACATGAAGGATCTCGGAGAAGCGGAGCAAGTTCTGGGTATGCGGATCACCCGGTCTGAAGATGCAATCATGTTGGACCAACAGCGATACATCGACGAACTGCTTCAGCGCTTCAATATGCCCGAGTGCAGTTCAGTAGCGACGCCAATCGACGGGAATCAGCAGCTGTCGAAACAGATGAGTCCAGGGAACGAAGCTAAAAAGCTACGAATGGCATCGGTACCGTTTCGAGAGTTGGTCGGGGATCTGCAGTTTTTGGCTCAGTATACCCAGCCCGATATCGCATATGCTGTGAACTCCGTCAGTAGCTTCTGCAGCAATCTCGGAGAGGCGCACTGGGTGGCGGCCAAGAGAATCTTGCGTTTCCTGAAAGGACAAGGATGATGAAACTAGCATACGAAAGGAAAGAAGAAGGAGCGTTCGAAGGATTCAGTGATGTGGATTGGGGCAATGACCCCGAATCGAGGCGATCAATCACCGGCTAGATTTTCCAGTTCGCTGGTGGATCTGTATCGTGGAGCTGCCGAAAACAACCAACCATTGCACTCTCTACGACCGAAGCGGAGTACATGGCTATGTCTGCCGCTACACAGGAAGCCTTGTGGTGGCGAGGATTCCGGAACGAATTATTCGGGGTCCAACTGCCAGTTCAAATAAGTTGCGACAATCGCAGTGCAATTTGTCTGGCAGGAAAGGAGATATGGTATTCTCCCCGTAGCAAGCACATCGACTTGCGACACCATTTCGTGAGGGACCAGGTCGAACGTAATGCGATTGTGATGAAGTACGTGGAATCGAAGCAACAGAAGTCAGATGTACTGACAAAACCGATTAGCGGAAGGATGTATCTTCAAGCTATTCAAGCCTTGGGTGTTGCACAAAATGTTTAAGGGGGGGTGTTAGTCTAAGTAAGCCATGAATTTGAATAAATGTTTAGTTCTATCCAGCAATCGCTACGCAGCAGACGTGTTTTCATTACTATCAGCGTACTTCCTGAATGGAATACGTCAAGTCTTACACCATCACCATAGCTTGAGTCCCTTCAGTAGCTCGAGTAGCTCGATTTCGCTACGGTGGGTTTGAAAAGCAAAAAACTTGTAAGAACTTGGACAACATATTTGTAATAAGAGATCCCAAATTTAGTAAGTAAGGATATTTTCAACGAACATTTATCATTTACATGTTTACATTTATCATTTACAATGTTACCCCAAATCAACAAAATAAAAAAGTAGACTATTTTTACATGTTTTAAAGTTTCACAAAACTATTTCGAATAGCTTAACACATACACAGAGGGCCAGTACTTATTTTAAAAATAAAAAAAAAACAGGTTAAACATTTCAATAGGTCCTATCTGCATTTGAGAGGCTCTCTTTGTTCACTTTCTCTTTCAATTATTGTAATGTAATGGTACATTTTTCAACTACTTTTGCAGTACAATTGAAAATACGATTGTTTTGGCCATCTTTCTATGCAAGGAGACAATCATAATTCAAATAAACAGCTGAGATATTAACGAAAGAGAGGCAAACCAAAGAAAGCCTCTCTTCTGCAGACAGGACCTTTAGACATGTTTGGCCTGAAAACATGTAACGTTTGCTTTACCAAGAGAATTTTTCAAGAAAGATAGAAAATTGTGATCAATGTTACCACGGACTACGGTACATATACACTTAGTGGCAATTTTCAATACAATAGAGATACGCGAAATTTAAAAACTATCTAAAAAAAAAGGCGCGGACACCGTCTTCAGCCAAAGGCTGCATAGACTGAATGAAACTTAACACTAGACAAGGGACACACGGAGCATGCACCAGTGGATACGAAGAAGAAACTATTCTCACGAAAAGTTTCATCGCCCGGAGCGGGAATCGAACCCTCACCCCACAACATGGTGCGATTAGAAGCTTGGTGACCCAAACCGCACGGCTACGAGGCTCCATCTAGAGTAAGTTTGTACTGTGTATTATTACACTAGTTTACAGCATTTTTGAACTCGGTAAGCTGATGATTGTTTTTGGTGTAGAATCATGCCCTGAGTTCGAAAACGCGAAGGAAAAAAATTACGATAGAGCGGAATTTTTTTCGACTTTTCATACAAGGTTGATGATTTGAAATCGATTTTTGTTCTATTTTTAAGCAAAGTCGCTCACTTCACACATCTCATTCTCCGTAATCAATACTCCGATTGAGCTGAATTTTTTACTGTAACTCACCTACATATGAAATGTCAAATAAACGTTGAGAAAGGATTTTTAAATTATTTTTTTCTTATTGAAAAAAATACATTTCTTCATATATTTTTGGAAATTTTGCTAAAATTTAAGGAGATCGTCCCCAAAACTCGCCAATATCTTGAATTTCATCAATCTGACGCAAAACTTGTATTCAGATGATCGAATGGTATTATATTCAGCGTTTAATTTATGGAAAAAGATTTAAAATTGGTTGAACAAAACGCAAGATATTTGAATTTTATTAAATTCCATATTTTAAAAAGTTATAAAACTCGATATTGAGCTAAAACTCAAAAACTGTTCTACTTTAAATTTTTTTGAAGCACGGTTTCGAAATCAGCGCTAAATTATGCTTCAAAAATTTTGGTCGTTGACAGAAGTTCACGACTTTCGTTTTATTTTGTAAACTAATGTAACGAATAACAAAGATGATATTTTTTTAGTACGAGAGCTTATCTCCAACTTAGTATTTTGTTTTATGTTTCTTATATGCTAAAGATACAAGACAAACGCCTGTTTAAACTGTCGCATGAAATCTGCCACAAGATAATTCAATTATAACTGCTTTTATTGCAATAGAACTTATGTTGTTTAATCATCCGAAACCTTTGAATTAATGAGTGTTACCATTAATGCTATCGTATTTCCTTCATACGTTATGTTGAATGATTTTTTGTTTTGGATCCAGTGTGGTAGAAGGAACTCTCATATTCCCACCCACAATATGTATGTGCCAGCATGTTGCGTGGTGCTCAAGCATAACGAAGGTATCGAAAGGTTGGAACGTGTTGAAACTGAAATTCAAAAATAACTCACTCTCACTGCAATCAAATGCTCTGCCGTGTGCAGCATAGTTGCTCCATGTTCTATGGGAATCCCCAGTGCTATACACGCTAAAATAAAATACATGAGTCACGCACTGCATAATCAGATTTAAAAATTATCTCATGATTCGTGATTATAACTTATAATTCATTGGTGATCAAGTGTATCATCCTTGTTTCCTAGCCAAGTTCCGAGCACTTCAATTATTATTCACAAATTAAAACTCCACTATAATCTAATAAAATCTGTGCTCTATCTGCCAATGGTTCTTATTTTCATATTCGTACGGTCATGCTCCAAGAATAATAGGCCTACATATGTGTCTAATTGGCTATTAGGGTCAGATCATAAATATGTGAAAATCTATACACGACAACCAATTTAACGTTTTTTTGTTCATTGCCTCAATATGTTCGAATGTTTTGTTATCACAGAGAAAACATAGTATGTCGGGAAATTTTTAGCGTGATGAGCGGAAACAAGTTGAGAGAGTGAGTGATCGAAAAGCACCCAAATCTAGAGTGTTCATTAAACACACATTTCCCCTCATAGAATGCAGGCCAAACATGTCTAAAGGTCCTATCTGCAGAAGAGAGGCTCTCTTTGGTTTCCCTCTCTTTCGTTAATATCTTAGCTGTTTATTTGTATTATGATTGTCTCCTTGCATTGAACGATGGTCAAAACTATCGTCTTTTGATTTGTACTGCAAAAATAGTTGGAAAGTATACCATTACATTGCAATAATTGAAAGAGAAAGTGAACAAAGAGAGCCTCTGAAATGCAGATAGGACCTATTGAAATGTTTGGCCTTTATGGTTTTAAATCCTGCAGCAGCGCTGTTGTATTTTGTACAACACGTTGAAAAAAGTTTGCATATTGTACACAGCATCATCATGATGCTGGTAGCCAACCACTAAGCTACGTACGCTAATCAGTTAAACTACTATCAGAAGGTTCAATCAGTGCTGTCATGATAAAATTAGAGCGGGTTACTCAAGGCTTCCAAATTTCAGCGCCCCAAAGAATATGACTTCATTATTGCTTAATTTAAGAATTATTTCCTTATTATTTCATGATTTTTTCTATAATTATCGGGGAAGGAACATTATTCCTGGAATTCCATTTATGAGTTAAGCAAGAATTCTTTTGAAAATTTCTAGAAAATTCTCCAAACTTACTAGAAGAAATTCTCAGCCGAAGGGTATTCTTTCAATATTTATCAAAAGTTTTCATGGTGTTAACAAAAAAAAATAGGTAGGATTTCTAAGAATGTTTTTTTTTATCTGTATAAATGAGATTTTTAGCCCTAGGCTAGTTCATCTCGGGACCCACGCTTTTACTTCCCTTCCGAAGGAAGAACTAACATTTTGCGAGTTTGTCGGGAGTGGGATTCCATCCCAGGTCCTCGGCGTGATAGTCACGTGCTTTAACCATCACACCAGATCCGCGTTTCTAAGAATTCCTCTCAGTTTCATTTCAAAATTTATTCCTGTTCAAGGATTTCTTTGATAATTTCTCCAGGGATTCCACCAGGGCCGGATCTAAGGGAGGGCCCTGGCCCCGGGTCCCCACATTTTAGGGCCCCACAAAAACCTTTTTTGGTTGCTAATATTAGCTTTATTTTTTTATATTGCTAAAGTAGGGTCTGGGACCATTTGGGCAGGAGCACCTATTTTGGGCACTTGCTGTTATAACTCAGTCCATTTCAAACAGATTGATTTGAATTCCCGCACATGGCTAGATACTGTGCGTATCTGATCATGTCTAAAAAATCAAGTCAATCGGTTCAAAATTATAACTGACTTATAGCAGCAAGCGCCCAAAATAGGTGCTCCTGCCCAAATGGTTCCAGACCTTATTGTTTGAAAATAAGGAAAAACACTTTTGGTCAACTCTCCGGGGGGCCTCCACATCCGCTCGGTCCCCGGGTCCCCACAATCCTTAATCCGGACCTGGATTCCACAGAAATTCCCTTCGAAATTCCTCCAGTGAATCCTTATAAAATTCTACTGAATTATTTTGAAGCTGATGCTTGTATTCCTTAATCTATTTATTCAAACATGTATGAAAGAAATCCTCCAGAAATATTGACAGTTTTTTATCCAGAAGTTTCTGTTTGGGATTTATCCGGAAACATTTTTTGAAATATCACGGGATATTCTTCTTGGAATATTTGACGAGGTTTCTCCAGGAATTCCTCCAAACGATGCAATTCCAAGACACATTTTTTTTACAAATATTGGGAGATTTTTCCAGAAAATTCTTCATATTTCTACTTTAGAATTTTTTTTTCACAAACATTTTCAAAAAATATTTTCTGTTATTTTAGAGGATCCTTCAGCGATCTTTCAGAGATTTTCTCGGGCATTTATTCGGAAATACGTCTAGAAACTTCACTCGCGTTCTTGAAGTTCCTCTGGGAGGTACCTTCCTTCAGGACTTTTTTCAGATTTTTTTTTATCCAAAGATTAACAATTCCTGCAGAAATCTTTTCCTCAGCATTTTCAAGGAATTTTTTGAATATGTTTTTCTATGAATACCCACAGATAGTTCTCCAGTTCTTCCAGGTAAAATCATTTTTTTACTTATTCAGTGGTTGTCTAAAGAATTCCTCCATGTTTTCTTTATAACTCAGTAGGATAAATTTCAGAAATTTCTCATTTTTTTAAAGGATTCTTGAAAAAACTCCATGAACGAACTTTTGAGTACATTTCTTGCCGGAGATCCAGAAAAAAAATCCCAAAATTCAAAAAAAAATTCTGGTGATATAAAAAATATATTTCTTCATTTTTTTATAAGGAATTCCAGCAGAAATTTCTGAAAAAAAGCCTGAAGAAATCTTCATTAAAACTTAGACGTGTGTGCCGCCACCGCCGACGATTTTTCCACGCCGCCGCTGCCAGTCAAGTTGACTCGGCGCGCCGCTGTTCATATTTTTCCACGCCGCCGAACCAAATTTCTCACGCCGATGAGAGAACGACAAAGATATTTTTTTCTCGCTAGCGGTTTACTACCCACCGGAACCTATTAACAATAACAGTGGACATTTTAAGCACGTTTCCAGTTTGTATTTTTTTTCCTGTACATATTAGACGTATTTTTTGGAATTGATTTTGTGAATCTCCTGCAATATTTTTTATGTTTTCTATTGATGATTTCTTACTGTAATGCTTTGAAGAGTCTTGCTTTCATAAAAAATACTCGTTTAGTACTGTAAACTGGGGCGTAGTATCTTCAAGTATACTATAAAACATTTTATTAATGGTTTTCATAAAAGCTGTGAGTTTTAATTATTGCTGTAATAAAACATTAATAAAAATCAAACAAAACCAATCAGCGATGGAATTGTTACTTGGGTATAACAAAGTCAAAATTATACCTAATAACTTAGTTTTTTTTTTGGTTTCAAATCAATTGGTTTGATATTGACTTAGTTATAGCGGCAACGGTCCAAAATAGTGACACCTGCCCAAATTATACAAACCCTATTTTATAAAATTACACAAAAAATATTAAATTAATTACTCAAGCGTAACCTGAAGAATTTTTCATTGAAACGTTTGAAAATTTACTTAAGAGATTAAGCAAACATGAATAAATTATATTGAAGCAATTAAAAATGAATCAATCGTTGGAGAAGTTCCTGGAGGAATTCCTGGAGAATGCTTGAAGGAACTCTTTAAGATGGATTTAGATGAATTTCTTGATGAATTTTATGAGAAACTTTTGGAGAAACTCAAGTAAAAATCCTTAAGAAGTTTCTGAGAAAATCTCTCAAGAGATTTCTAAAGACATCCTTAACGAAATTCGAAATTTAATCCCAAGCATGTTTCTAAGGGATGTTTCTGGAAAAAAACTTTGGGAATCCGTGCGAAAAAATGTAGACAAAGGAGGATCTATTGAATAAACCACATAATAAATTTCAGAAAGGAATACTTGATCAAGATTTGGAACAAATGCTAAAGATACTTCTGGAAGAATTTTCGGAGCAAATTTTAATCAATTAGAAGAATCCGTGAAGGAATCACCAAAGTTTTTTTTTACTTACCAGACATTGGAGAATGCTGTGCAGTAATTCCTCTCAGAATTCCTTGAGATATTCCTTGAGAAACGTAAAGAAATAAATTTCAAATTGATTTCTGAAGGAGCCCATACAAATTTTGAAGGGTCCCTGGAAATAAATCTGAAAGAATCCCTGACGAAAGTTTCGATAAACCTCAAGAGAAGTTTACGATCCAACTCTTAAAGGAACGTCCAGAAAAATATCTTGAGAACTTTCTGGAGGAATTCCTGAAGAAATGCTTGAGAGAATCCCTCGAGGAATTTTTGAAAGAACCCTAAGGAAATGTATAGAGAAATTCATTCAGCAAGGAACTCCAACGATTTCAGAAATCTGAATTTCTGAAGGAAACGAAGAAATTCTATCTTAAAAGATAACGTCTAGATTGGGAAAAATATACCAAATGATCATTGGCGAATCTAGCTTTTTTTCTCTCTCATCCTCCTTGATGAACACGAGAAAGAGCGGGAAGCAAAAAAAGTTCAATATCAAAGTAGTTTCCTAGGCGTACCAGTAGGTATATGAGTTTGAAAACCACTTCTGATTTTATTATACTGGTCGAAAAATGAGTTTTAGAAAAGAATACCCTTAAGAGAAACGTGCAACTTTGTGAATTTCTACCTAAAGGATTTTTAATAAATTTCCTGATGAACTTCCTCAAAGATTTTCTTGAAAATCAATAATAAAACTCTTATGGGGATAGTTTTCATTGAATCTTCTGATTTCCACACAAAATCTATCACACAAGGTAGGCGAAAAATATTCTTTGAGTACATGACGCAATTTTGTCTGTATGGACGTCTTTTAAAGACTAGCGGAACCTAGCAATACGCAAAAATAAAATAAAAAACAAGCTCACGCCGATTACGCCGCCGCCGCCGTCGAATAGGGTGAACGCCGCCGCCGCTGCTTTACATTACTATAAACGCCACCGCCAGTAAAAACTGCTTCGGCACACACGTCTAATTAAAACCCTTGTAGAAATATTATAATATAGGAAACAATTTTAAATGATTGTCTCATACAAAATCCCACCGTGTTCAAAGAATATCTGGAGGATTTCTTAAGGACAAACGTTTTGAAATCCCACAACAAAAATGCATCAGAACTACAGACGCACAAATCTCAAGAAGCAAGCTTCAAACAACAGTGCATTTTATTATTCTGTTCTTGCTCACTTGCAATAAGCTTAAAATGAGAAGCTAAGGTGCGCTGGTTTTGTTTACGAAGAGATTTGTGCCCTCGAAATCGCGAGTAAGTGCCAAAGTCGGCCATTGTGGCGGCCATTTTGGGATTCTAACAAGTCTGTCCTTAAGAATTTCCTGAGAAATACCTGCATAAATTTTCTAAGAATTACCTGAGAAATTTTGGGAGAAATCCATGAGGCAATATCTGAAGGAAGCCCTGGAAAGAAATCTTGAAGAATCCCTGGAAGAAATTTAAAAAAAATAGAAGAGTTTCTGAATGAAGGCTTGAATTAGTTTTGGAAGAAACCCACTGAACATTTACTTGGACTATGAAGGAATGTAAAAAGCCATTTTTGAAAGAATCTCCAGAGAAATTCTTGAAGAATTTGTAAAGGTGTTTGTGAAACATTTTCTAATTTTCTAAAGAAATCCGTGACGAATTTTTTGGAGGAACCTTTGATTTTCATAAAGAATCGCTGGCAGCATTTCTGAGGGAATTTGAAGGAGGATTTCCTGAAAGAATTCTCTTATCAATTCTTGGGAAATTCCAATAAATTTCGAGAGAATTAAAGATTCAAAAGGAAATTTTTGAAGAAATAATAAATCATTTCAGAGAAGATGTTCAAAAAAAAATTTTCAATAGAAATCCGTGACAGACTTCCTAGGAAATGAATTCCTAGAAGATTTTTTTTAAGAATTCAAAGAAGTTTTTTTTAGTTTCTTAACTATTTTTTCTCATTTTTTCCCTCAGAATTCGCCCCAATATCTCTGACTAACTGATGAGTCAATGGAAGAATTTCTTGAGGAAACCCATCAGAGAAATGTCCAAAGTCATTTCTGGCATAAATTTTTCAAAAAAATTGTGGAAAATCTTCTGAAGAAACATCGTTAGGGTTGTCGGATGAAATTCTAGTTAAAGCAAGAAACACCAATATTTTTAAGAGTTTTTGAAAGTTGAGATACGTTTCTAGTTTTTTTTTCTTAATGAACAAATGAAAAGTTTTGTTTGAGCTACGCAAAATTTTCTTTTAATCACCCCCATGACACATGCATTTTCACAGTTTATCAGAGAGCATTGAAATTAGAAGATTAATTTTGTTCATTTCTTTCCAGGAGGTTTTTGATAATAATAGTAGCGTTATCCGGAGTTTCTTTTTTTATTTCGGAAACAAAAAAATCTCTCATTTGTAGGAGAACGTAACGCTTAAAAATTCTGATATCGAAATGCCAACCCTGGATCGAAATGCCAATCATCAGGTAACTGGTTAGAGTGTTAGACAATCTTACCGCATATGCTATTTGCGTTTTCAATGCACACAGCAATAAGCTTGATTGAGTCACTATTAGCATTAGCATTAGCATTAGCATTAGCATTAGCATTAGCATTAGAATTAGCATTAGCATTAGCATTAGAATTAGCATTAAGCGAGTCGCACAAATTCGTAGGTGGTACAGTTCTAGAGCGCTGTTATGAGGGTTGCCTCCTTCGCGTCCGAACCAAAGCACAAACATTTGGGACTTATCTCTGACTCTTAGACAAGACTGACGCAATCCTCCAATGGTCAAGCAATGTCCTGGCCACGTCCTTGCGCCTGCTGAGGAATGGGAAAGGATGGTTAGATTTGGACACCTATGAAAAATGTAGACAACTCTACGATCTCTCAGGCCTAGGTGTCACGGGAATTTGGGTGTTGTTAGTGGAAGGGTAAACTCCAGAGGATACGCTTGGTTAACGTTCAGGCACACCATTGTTAGACTGCTTCGAATCAGTTGTCTGCCCAATTCATCCTGGTTTCCTCGTCATCTTGTTGGCATTTGGTTGAATTAATATTAACATCGTACGTCAAATAAGCCACATATTAGTGATACGCTCGCCACAGTTACATATTTTTAAAATATTATTTGTATCGTACGATCCATTTATTTGAATTCTGCTGAAATAAAATGTTAATTAGCAGTACATTGAAACACAAATACTACAAAACACAAGGAAAAGAGCATAAAACTTTGATCTTGGAATATTTAAAAATACGGTAAATGTCAAGATCAAAATTTGATTTGGTCGATCTTACACCGCAACGCACCATTCTAAGGTGATCTACCCACGTTACGTGGTATAAGCTTGATTGAGTCACTATGACCCAAAATCTCATACGAAGGTTTCAATACATTTCAATACAACGGTTCCGGCTTTTTTTTTTCGAAAAGCCCTGAGATACCATTTCAAAGGCTTTTCGCAGCGGAAAAAATTCATTGCTGGAAGTTATGCGCCAAGATTTGTGCTGTTCTTATCGAATTACCGGTAAACTTTCGGTTAGCTGCAGGCCATAAAAAAATCCACCAAGAACAAGTTACGCAAGCTTCCAACCCAAAAGTCAGAAAACAAGCGAGCAAATCAGAATGAGAAAGAAAAAGAAACTTTTTTCCGTAATATGCGATGCAACCTAGGGGCGAACGAGGTGAACGCTCGGATACTGGAATAATCCACCTAGTTACAGTTTTTTTTTATTTATTTTGTTATAAGGCTAAATATAAAAAAAAATACCCAAAAGGGCGCCATATGCCGACGCGTGTAGCTATTCAGCAAGATGGCTAGATTAGATGTTCGGTTGGAAAAGAATCACGATGTGTCTGGTAGAACAAATTTATTACAAAAAAATGGGCATCGCTAATTTTTACGCTACGTGAAAGTTGACGCTACCAGCTTTCATTCAAGCCCAACATCGAAATATTCCATCGGGGGAACTTTTTCATACAAAAATTGGGTATGTTTGTTAAGTAGAAATAGGGATTAATTTGGAACCGTGCATTTTGTATGGGGAAAAAACAGTATTCTGAAAAAATTGTTCGGGATCCCTCGGTGGATTTTTTTGGGGAACACGTTAGATGAAAGCTAGAAGTCCAAATTTTCGAAAAACGGCGGATTTGGCGATGCCTAATTTTTTGTGATAAACCTTCACCATATGCACGCCGTGGAATGTTTTGTGTTATACATTTCTTTCACTTTTTGTTCATACAGTATCTTTATGACTGCTACACGATAGATGAATGTGATGAATTGACGAAGGAAGCTCTCAGTTAATAACTAAGGAAGTGCTCTTAGAACGCCTAAATGCAAAGCAGTCTCTGCCCCAGTAAGAACGTTATGCCAAGAAGAGGAAAAGACAATCAAAATGTAAAAGCGAATAAAATCTGCTGCAGTTTTTTTTCTACCACATTGCTGCGTTCTAGTTGCTCCAACGCTTACACTCTTTTAGAAAAGATTTTCCACGCAAACAAGAAAAAAAAATCCACAAGAAACCTCCATGGCGGTCCCAACAAAATTGCTTAAAGGGAAACATCACTAAGTATAAGAATGTTGAAGGCTGGAAATCCAGTCGAACAAAAAAAAAAACTCAAAGTAGGTATAACACGAAGGATGAGAGAGCACTTTCGGTTCGCTTTCTTCCGAGATTTATACCGGGAAAACCCCTCGAGGTCGAATTGTTTGTTTGCGTTTGAGTGTGAGCCTTTCTTTCTGTTCCGCACATTTTCGAGCTGGCCCACTCCACACGCTCCAACCGCCACTACACTTACTGGTTGATATCGGAAGTCACTTTTCCGGACCTAAAGGGTTATGGTTTGGCACTTTTCACATTCGGTTCGCCGGCGGGAAGAAAAATCCCAATCTCGAGACATGCTTTATTATGGTAGAAAAACTGCTTTCTCCGGATCTCTGCTCCAATCGACAGATTCCTTTAGGCACTTTTTCCCCAAGAAAGTCAATAACTCAAATTGACTAAAATTATGTGAACAAGATAAATACTCTGTTCGGGTTTGGGACCGGTTTTTTATGCATTCTGACAAGAGTTATGGGGCATATCATTTGTTGGAACCGGATGGGAAAATGCTCGAGCTGGTATGGATTTTAGTTGACCAATAATGTAGTTACGAGGGTTTTAATGAAAATCAATCACTGCGAACCACGGGACAGACACAAGGGCTAGTAACTACCGATTTTGATTATTTCCTCCTACCTTTTTTCGGTCCATCCTGGGCCCGGTACTATGGAACGCAGCGTATGATGGCGTATTGAGGCTCACACTTCCACCGCGTGTAAAGCTGGTTGACTTTGCTAATGATATTAATCCTCGTGGTATACGACGAGACACGTCAATAGGCTGTGGAGCCTCGTAGCCGTGCGGTCAGGGTCGCCAAGGTTCTAATCGCATCATGCTACATGGGATGAGGGTTCGATTCCCGCTCAGAGCGATGAAACTTTTCGCGAGAATAGTTTCTTTTCCGTATCCACTGGTGCATGATCCATGTGTTCGTTGTCTAGTGTTAAGTTTCGTTCAGTCTGTACAGCCGCTGGCTGAAGACGGTGTCCGTGTCTTTTTAATAGAGGAAGTGCAACTGGCAGCAGCGGACACGATAGGCTTAGTGGAAGACGACTGAATGAGGTCGAGACAGCTGCTACCGCGCACCACAAAACGAAGTCCCGCTAGGATCCATCCTGGGTCCGGTGTTATGGAATGGCATGTACGACGAGGTGTTGAGTTTAGAGTTCTCGGTGGGGGTGGAGATTGTCGGCATCGTTGACGACATTACACTGGAAATCTACGGTAGATGACTACCACCCACTCGTTCAAGGTTGTGGAGGCGTGGATGAGATCCAGGAAACTGGACTGACTGTGGCTGACCACAAAATTGAGGTGGTGGTTGTAACGATTGCACTATCACTTCAAATCACTCCGTCAAACACTTGGGTGTGATGATCGACGATAAGCTCACCAACGGTAGCAACGTTGGCTACGCCTGCAAAAGAGCCTCATCAGCCTTATCAGCTAGGCACTGTCCCAGATGTCCAATAGATCTGCGGTGTACGCCAGAAAGCGCAAGCTTTTGACTAGTGTCGCTACGTCCATACTAAAGTATGGCGGCCTAGCATGGGGTACGGCGCTAAGTATCGAAAGCTACCATGGTAAGCTGGAAAGTACTTATGGGCTGATGTCGTGAGGGTTGCGAGCGCGTACCGTACCGTGTCATACGTCGCGCTCTGCGTCATCACCGGTATGGTGCCTATCGGCATCTTTACCCGAGCAGAAGGGCATACCTTACAAATACCATGCGAAGAGCAACATGTGCTCTAATACCTAAAATTGTTATTGCTGCGTTATTCTACGAAATGTTATGAGAACATCACAAAAGCAGTTGGAGGTATTTGAGCAGAGTTTGGTATTGATGTAGTATTTGTTGGCTCAGCGGTGAACATAACCGAATTACAAGATTTGTTATTACATCATGAAGTCATCGTATAAATGAAACATTTAATAACAAGAAATGTTATTTGTTTGTTATTCAATAACTTTGGGATAACAAATACAGCACTTGAAATTTTAGGTATGTATTCAATATTAAAATAACAAGACTTGTTATTTTCTAGGTGTTATTTATACTAAATTTTAGTATTCGTTTTTGTTATTTTGCTTCTTATTACCACCAAATGAAGGGCATATCAAGGTATGGTAGTATTTAAGGTAAATACCTTGATATGCTATTCATTTGTTATTTTCTTCTGCTCGGGTATCAGGGAGGCGTATGCTCGCGTTTTTGCACAATGCGTGACCGCATGCTTGCCACATGCGGGGCGGAAACAACTCCAGGCAATCTTGTCCAGAGGATGTGTAGGGACGAGTTTGGCTGGAATGCCGTTCCAACGGCATCACCCACATCGTCTTGGAGTTACAGATGAGGTGGCGCGTGGACTGGGAGAATGGCTAGTGCAGACGGTATACAAGAGGTCACACCGGTTCTACAGTCGAAATCAACCCTTATAGCGATTAAGTGGCCGTGGAGAGAACATCCTAGTGGCGTTTCTGCCGCGGCGTCGTGCTACTGGGTTAGATTCGAGCCCGCGGTTGAAAAAAAGGTCGGGGCAGGTGGAAGTCAAAGAGGCCTTACTTGGTCAAACCCCTGTGCACTGATGTACATGATACTTGCTGTGCCGTTAGAAGCAGGCATGGTGTCGACTATGTCTGCCTTCCGTGGACAAAGTGAGTGGTAAGGACCACTCGGGAAACTGGCTAAGCGCCAGCATGCTACCTTGGCGGATTTCCCAAGGCGAGTCATCGATGTTCGTTGCTGCAGGCTACGTAGCTTATTTTGAGGGTGCGATGTGCACTAGCTCCTCTCTGAAGCAATTCCTTCATGGTGGTGGTTCTGGAGAGACGAAGGGTTTGGTGAAAGAATAGTCCTGGCTTTCACGTTTTTGTTTTGTAGAAGACGGTCCTTAACCCCACACTACTTTCGGCTTGCCGAAGTTGGCGTGGCATGACTACTACTTCAAAAGTATCATACCACAAACACCACTTTGTCTGATAGGCCGAACCTGTGAAATACAGAAGATGGAGACTAGTGTACAATAGGGTGTCCCAAAATAGAAAAAGTGTCAAAAAGTTAACTTGCTCACCCTTAGAATGATAGATTAGGGTCTTAGAAACAATAGTTCCATACATGAAAACTCAATCAAAAAATATTTAGAGGTTGCACGCATCGATTTTATGAAAAATGGACGATTTTTGGTACAGGTATGTTCCGTTTTTGTCACTATCCGTTTTAATCACTATCCATTTTTGTCACTATCCAATTTCGTCCACATTTCATTCCGTTTTTGTCAACATTAAATTTTTGTCAAATTTGTTCCCTCGAACACGAGTTATTTAAAGCTCAACATTAATCTTGAGGCAATGCATCGATGAATGAAATTGAAACAACTATCAATGATGACATAGAAGACGTATACGCCACAGTAGCTTTCAACACGTTTCAAAATCAGCTATAAATAATGATAATTTATGCTTTCTCTCAAGCATAATTTTACTTCTTATTTGAGAAAAATTAAACCAATTAAAGCTTCCCTCTGAAGATCCTTCTTCTCCTTTCTTCTTCTTCATATTATTATTCTTCTTCTGGAACTGGAACTTGGCCTGCCACTTCAAATGTTCTTCGAGAACTTAAACAGTTTAGGGCTTTCTTTGCCTGTCCTTGCCTGAATTTTTACACTACAATCTTTTTTACAAGACTTTTTGAAGTGAAATAAATTTCACGTGATTTTGTACACGTTATTATGCGATGTGCTGAATTCTTCTCTCCTGGTTGCTATTTCTTTCCGATGGGGCTCTAACTTCTACCAGAGATCTCTCTTGTTATCCTTGATACCCTTTCCAAATTTTCCAGATCGAAACAGCTATATTTACTAGCCTAACAGGAGATTACTATAGAATTTTATTCGAGATTTCATCTTTTGTTTGCTCCAAAAATGCAATTTTGATTTTCTTCAGTAATTCCTACTAGCGATTCTTGTATTCCTCCAGATTCTTTAATGGTTTTTATTCTGAGAAATAGTCAGGAAATAATTCAGAAGCTCCTTTAGGCGAATTAGGAGTTCAATCTTAAAGAAATAAGTTTTTCAAAGAAGGATCTTGGTAACGATTTCTCCAGTAACTCCTGAAAGATTCCAAGAAGAAACAAAATATCCCCAAAAAATCCTGCAGAAATCCCATTAATTCTGAAAGTATCCCTCGAGGAACAATTGGATGATTTCTTGAAAGAATTTATACAGGATTCCTAGAAGGAATTTCTCAAGGGTTCCCACAAGGTACTTCTGTAGGATCCACAAGAATAACTCCCCGGAGATTTCTATACAGAACATCATCCCTGAAGAAACTTCTGGGGAAATTTAGGCAAGAACTCCTGGAAGATTACTAGACTAAACTGTGGTGAATAAGATTAGTGAATGAGATTACGATTATGATATTTGGACAAAATAAGTGGTATTTGTTGAGCGTGTACATTCGAGCAATGACGCCTGCTACCCTTATTTGCTTTAGCAGTTCACGTGACAGTCTCAGCGATGCAGAATCCATACTGGATCTTCGTCTGATCTGTGTGTGAATGAAAAGGCATGCGTGAATGGAGAGCGTTGTTGGAAACGAGAAGAAAGACTGGATTGGGATCGAGCGCGAGGTTCCGACTTGCTAGTTCCGATGCACTTCGGCAGTCTTGTGAGTAGCTTTGAGAGTGATGGGTTGATGCGCAGATTGTGCGCGCATTTTGTGTTTTGGGGAATTCGTTCACTACATAAACTTCTGGGAGATTCCCAGAAAACGCAGTAAGAAATCGGGGATAATTTTTATTGCAATATCATTTTTATTACGGAATTTTCAGCCCAAGGCTGATTTATCTAGTAATCATGAGGAAATAACAAAGATGAAAGATAGAATCGTATCGGAAAATCTCTGAAAGTTCCAGTTTGTGTAGATGTTTCAACTGCGCATAAATACTAAAACAAAATCAAAAAATATCATAAGAAATTCTTTAAAGAATCCAAGGTAGAACTTCTGATGAAATTCTAGAAAAAAAACTGTTGAAGGAATCCCAGAAAGAACCTCTAAAGAAATATCAGAAAAAAAAACACTGGAAGGATTTCAGACAGCAGTCTTGGAAGAATTCCCGTAGGAAATTTTGAAGAAACGGAGAAATTCTTATCTTTCAAAAGTAAAATCTTGGTGAATCTCCAAAGCAACTTTTGGATGAATTGATGAACTAGGACCTAGGTTAAATCCCAGAATGATTTTCTTAGCCCAGCTTGTGCATTAGGGCCATTCCAGACCCAAATCGAACACAACGTCAGCGAGCTGTTCCCAACATAATTCATAAGCATGGTTAATAAATTCCAATTCCTGGTGGAATATTTGAAGGGATCCCCGAAGAAAATCCAGGAGAAATTTAAAAAGAGACATTTAGGTTGATCCGAGAAGAAATTTCTGAAGAAATAATAAGAGGCAGAAACTCTTTTCTCTAAAAATTCTAAGGGGCCGTCCATAACTGACGTAGCATTTCAGGAGAGAGAGGGGAGCCTCTGATTATGCTACGAGCCATGTTTTAGGTATGGGAAAATAGGCTACGAGGGGAAGGGGGTGTCAAGAATCGTCTAAAAAATGCTATCGAATTCTAAAAGATAAACAAGCGGCATGGTAGAAGGTAACCTACATAAACTCTGGAGGAACTTCTTGGAGAATTCAATATTCTGGAGAAAATACAAGTGATTGCTTAGAAAATTTCCTGAAGATTTTCTAAAAGCATCCTAGTGAATCCTAAAAGTATCCTAGTGAAGCGAATAAAACACGACAGGCTGCGGTGGGCTGAGCACGTAGCTCGTATGCCGAAGGAACGACAAGCTAAAACCATATTCAGCAGAGAACCAGGTAGAGGTAGTCGGCTTCGTGGTAGGCCGCGCACACGATGGTTTTTTGCAGTTGCAGAGGACCTAAGGGCTCTAAACGTTGAGGGTGACTGGAAGCGGTTGTCCAGGACCGAGACTAGTGGAGGCGAATGCTTTATTCGGCGTAGACTCACCGCTACGAGTTGTAGCCCATGAATTATCAAGTAGTATCTTAGTTGAAACTTTCATAGGAATCTGTTAAGATGATCGTGAAAACCTCTTGTCGACGTCACAGTCAGAAAACTGTAATTTGAACTGTGCAACCAAGATGTGCTAAAAGACATCAAAACAATTAAATTTCATTATAAACTGCGTATTTTTACTTTTGGGATGTGTTCTACAGGAAATCGTCCAATTTGTATAAAAATGTTGCAAAATATTTTGTCAAGGAAAATTATTCCGTTTTTATCACTATTCCGTTTTTGTCAACTGAAAATCGCGAACCGTGTTGATAAAAACGGAACATACCTGTATTTTTACCAAAAAAATGCTAATATTGGTTGAAAAATAAAAGAAATAAAAATCATCAATCAAAGTAAATCATAGTTCTGGGTCCCGCAAACAAAGTTTGGAGGGAGTTTAGGTCGACAAAGCTGATTTTATATATTTGGCAAAGGTTAAAATATCAAGAAATCGCGATTTTTTTTCACCAAATTTTTCAAAAATGCTCAATTTATAAGGATTTTGAAATTTTTCCTGTGATTTGCGTTTCCCTTATTTTATAGCAAATTTTGTATAGATTATTTCGGCTGAAGACAGTTTTGAGCTATCTCTTTCATGAGCTGAGATATCGGTATGATAATGATTACACAATCAATGAAAAAATCGGCGCAGTATCATAACGTCCGAGGCCATAAAGTCCCAGGACTTTATGGCGCATTTTTTCGGGGCATAACGTCCGAACTTGCAGATTCGCCACGAAGTCCAAGGAAAGAAGGCACATAGGATATTTTGACGCATCCAAACTTTTGGACGCTATTTCGCAAATAAAAGCGACCTAATGTCCGGGACTGTATGGCCTCGGACGTTGTGATCCGGCCCCGAAAAAATCGTGTTTTCTTACGTTAATCGATTTTGTTCACTGGTTTCCATGGCTACCATGCAATTAAAACAACACACGACAAATGTTTGACATAATAGTACGTGCAAGTGTACATTTTTGAAGAATGTCAGGAATTATTGGGTTGCTTTGATCGTTACTGATTCATACTGCATGACAGCAACAATATGTAAAGGCTTTGAGAGTTAATCATTGTTTTATATCTGTATTCTATATACATATGCTGAACATAACTTTTCACACCCGCTTTGTGAACACGAGAAGAATTTTTTTTTCTTAGATTTCATCTGTTGATCAGATAACAGTAGTAAGCTACCGATTCAAAACTTGTAATTTTGGTTGCAAATTATGTTTTAACAAGTAAGCTGCGCTGCAGAAAAATTTAGCATTGACATTTCTTAGGTTAACACCTCTTGTAACATATTAGACCACTAAGTTATATTTATATTTTTTTTTAAATAATAGTAGAATCTAAACATCCTGATGCTTTCTAAAATCCAACCCTTGCTGCAAATATGTGCGCTAATGGTTTGTTTTCAAAATCAAATTATATAATAGATCTCAATATTATGTAAAGAATCTGCTTTAGTTAAAATTCGCGAAAAAAAGAAGAAATAATATCCTAGTATTCGTAAAAACTCCTGCATTTACATCTCATTTCACTATTATGCTTCTGAACCGAGTTATGGATAAATGAGTCAAATGATTGCCAGGTAATCGAAAACACCCCTGCATTTTAGTGGTTTTCAGTGTTCGAGCAATAGTTCTGGTATAACTAGAAAGAACCTATATGTTAGCTTATCAAGAGTACCAACACCTATTTAAAAAGGTAAACATTGTTGAGCGATCTACACATCACTCAAAATATATCATAGAACTTAACACATGGGATTTGATTGTCTGACTTGCGATCACTTATATTATTAAAATTTTACAACGAGTCACTTCTTGAGTCTTTCTTTGAATCAGTAAGCACAATCAATGTAAAATTATCAGAGTAACCTAATTTTTTTCTGAAAATCTTCAAAAATGTGTACTTGCATAACATAACATGTCAAACACTTGTTATTTGCTTTTTTTGCATGGTAGCCATAGAAACTAATGAACAAAAACAAATAACATAAGAAAAACCGTTTTTTTTTTCATTGATTGTGTTATCATTATCATGCCGATATCTCAATTCATGAAGGAGATAGCTCAAAACTGTCTTCAGCCAAAATAATCTACACAAAATTTGCTATAAAATAAGGGAATTGCGAATCACAGGAAAAATTTCAAAATCCTTATAAATTGAGCTTTTTTGAAAAATTTGGTGAAAAAAATCGCGATTGCTTGATATTTTAACCTTTGCCAAATATATAAAATCAGCTTTGTCGACCTAAACTCCCTCCAAACTTTGTTTGCGGGACCCAGAACTATGATTTACTTTGATTGATGATTTTTATTTCTTTTATTTTTCAACCCATATTAGCATTTTTTTGGTAAAAATACCAAAAATCGTCCATTTTTCATAAAATCGATGCGTGCAACCTCTAAATATTTTTTGATTGAGTTTTCATGTATGGAACTATTGTTTCTAAGACCCTAATCTATCATTCTAAGGGTGAGCAAGTTAACTTTTTGACACTTTTTCTATTTTGGGACACCCTAGTGTACAATTATTATGCATTGCAAGGAAAATTATCGTGCAAAGTTGCATAGAGACGAATGACCTTCGGGTTAACAACAACAATAGAAGAAGAAATGCAAAGTTGTGCGAAAATTAGCGTTGTGCAATTTTGAATCGATGTTCGCAACATCGATGTTTTTGTTCCGATTAATCGATTTTTTGAATCGATGTTGAAGCCCCACAAAATCGACCGAATCGTTTTTTTACATTCTTTCAATTTCAAAAATATTAATTTCCATTTTTTCAGAATGTGCTGTCTCAACTTTACACCGTGTCCTATAAGTTCTCATACAAACTACAAATTTAGAAAACAATATTTTATTTCACATATGTGATTCATGTTTTCAAAATTTATACATGTATTGAAAGGCCACATAATCTATCTATCTATATATAAAAATGAGTTTGAAGTCCCTTTGAGGCAACAAAAGTCACGAACGGCTGAACTGATCAGTATGACGCTTGCACGGTTCGATTCGTATTCGTGGTGGCTGTGTTTATATGTAATAAAAAGTTACGAAAATCAACTAAAAAGTAGAACAACTGTGAAAGTAATGATTTTTCATGAATCGAGAAGAAATTCAACAGGATCGAAATGAAACCAATCTAGAGTGCTGTGCTAAAATGACCTCCACAGTTGTCAAACCACTTCAACCTGGCAAGACAAAGTTTGCCGGGACAGCTAGTACTGAATAAATAAAGCATACGGTTTATAATAACTTTTTTTTTCTATTTGTTTTTATAAGCCTAGCAGGACACTTCCGTTTTCTGAAATCTGTTTTGTCCGGCACGCATGAAAAATGTTCGAAAAGTTTTTCATTCTACGGTAGCGAAATAGAGTCCATAAGGATAAATTTTGAGTTTGTATCTCAAGTTATGTACCAAACTAAGGCTTAAACAATAATGATAATATGGTAAGAAATTTGCAAGTAAGCTCAACTTGGACTGGGGCCATTAGACTGTTTGTCATTATTACAAATATTTGCCATTGAAGTACGACATTCATCCAAGGTTTCTATGAATCACGTTGTGTTGGTCATTTGTTGGGCTTGTTTGGCCAAATATTTGTCACGTCTAATGGGACCTTAATAGATATGCGCAGTTGCATTTAATCATTTCGGTGTCTTCTGCTCGGTCAATCCTTATAAGCTATAGCTAATTTCAGCACTTATGGTAGAAGACACGGAAAAGATATGCTGTATTGGCGACGATCTATGAGCCATTTTGGACGTTTTTACTCGATAGCACTGATTGTACGACATTTCCCCGAAAACCAGTTCTCCGAATGCAGTTTTCCCGAAAGTTATTGCCCCGAATGTACCGTTTCCCCGAAAAATGTTTCCCAAAAATATTGCGCATTGCGCGATTATAGATGCGACGATGAAGTGCGGAATCTCAAATAAAAGTGCGATTTTGCGTCAGATCGTTCCGGTGTCTTCACCGCACTTATTCATTAGCTCGTGATGAATAAGTGCGGTGAAGACACCGGAACGATTTAATGCAATATCGCACTTCTATTTGAGTTTCCGCACTTTGTCGCAGTCCAGTTAGCAATGCAATAAACTATATGAAATAGTATTACATCTACCATTAAACCTTTCAGGAGCGCTTCGCGCTGTATACGAAGAGCGAGGTTTTTGGTAGTGTTGTACTTTTTACAACAGCGCGCGTCCTGGAAGGGTTAACATCTTCGTGCCTCAGCTGACGCTCACCTCGCTGACGTAGTACACTTGAGCCGTAATGCCTCCAATGCACAACTAGGGAGATCCGATAATTAGGTCGAAACATGCTTAGCCAAAGTACGTCAAGCCAGAGTACACTAAGCCGAATGGGTTATTGAAAAGTTTATAAAGCCGAATGGGTCAATAGGCCCCCTTCCTAATTTTCTTCACAAAAGATGTTCGAAGTTGTTTTCGAAGTCCTAGAGGATATTTTGAGTCACTTGAGTTTTTTTTAACATTCCTTGAATCTAGTGCATTCTATGTACACTGGGATGAACTTCCATGATTTTATGAAATTCTTTTATCATGTTCCCTTTTCTCACATAACTGTTTTCTAGATGTTGATATTATACTGTTACGGAAATATTGATGAACAATGTGCCAACATTCTATCTGAGATTTTCTCTTCTTTTTATAACACGCAGTTGTTTGGAGTTGTATTGCTGCATTGGCGGTAATCAATCTACTTAATTAATTGGAAGTTTTACTCAACTCCAAAAGCTAGATCTTACAAATACTGGCGTGAGTGAGAAACGGACAAATTGGAGTGGATTTTGTGATGTTTCATTTTTTTATATTGGCAGTTGCTATGACGTTTATGTATATAATACATTCCAATCATTCAACAAGATTGGCCGTTCATGGCGTTTAAACTCAATCGGACTGATGACCCATCCAGCCAACGACACTTTCGGCCTAATAAACTTCGGCTCAATGTACTTCGGTCTGACATGCTTCTGTTTAATGCTGCTTGATGACCGTCTTTTTGGTCTGATTGATAACCTTTCTTATAATAAAATTTCACAATCACGATTACTCGTTTAACAGGTATTATGTATTTTAAAGGGTGTTTTCATAGATTGAATACTCTAAAATAACACGCAAGAACGGCCTATGAATAAAATAAGGGAAAATTATGATGAGCGTGTTCATAGTTGAGTTGAATTCTCGAATCATAGAACTTCTAAGGAGGAAAAAAATATTGATCAGTCTGTCTAAAGCCTGCACATTAGTACTCCTTGTACTCAGGCTAACTTTTCGCTACTTCGTTCCAATGACAGTGGAATTAACGAAAAATATATCAGTTACTAGTACTAAAAATAGTATAATAAATATTTCGGAGAAACGGTCCATTCGGGGAAATGGTCCGTTCGGGGAATCGTTTTTCGGGGAAACATTTTTAGGGGAAACTTCAGTCGGGGAACTGGTTTTCGGGGAAATGTCGTACAATCGATAACACTAGTTTACAGCATTTTTGAACTCGGTAAGCTGATGATCATTTTTGGTGTAGAATCATTCCCTGAGTTCGAAAACGCGAAGGAAAAAAATACACGCAGAAAAATGACGCTTGTTTAAAACAATAAAACGCATGGTTGATTTTCAAACTGAGAATTTACTTATTCTAAAGTTACATTTGATTGTTTTCATTTTGAGTCTATCGATAAAAATAACCAATTACCATCATTTCATATAATGTCAGAAATTTCATTTGTTTCAACAAAATAAAAACCATAAACATGGTCCGAAAGCACTCACACATCTATAAAATGCTTACCCCAACATCGCCACAACGAAGAAGGTGTAGCAAATTCATCACGCCAACTTCCAAGTGCAGCTTTGGCCATGATGGATAACGCTCAGGTACTCACGACAGCATCCACAAAAAGTTGATCGGTTTCGCCTTTTTTTTTCTTTTTTTAATCGTTCTCCTCCCCATCCGCTTACCGACGGTCTAAAAATAGATTTCTGAGCTGCCGCAGTTGCTACCGTCACCAACACAATCACATTCCGGGTTTGTTAGTGGCAAAAGTGCAGTCGTTTGAATCAATCCATTATTTCATGTTGAAAATACCATATCTCTGTTTGTTTTAACAAACTGTCAAAAATTTCGACAAATGAAAATATTTGTATTATCAAACAATGGAACAGTTCAGTTTAAACTAGAAATCAGTTTATCGCTATAGTAAACTGAAAAATCGGTTGATTTGAACTAGAATTTAATTGTGTTTACAATTTATTTTTCTGCGTGTACAGTAGAGCGAAAATTTTTTCGACTGTCGATTTGAAATCGATTTTTGTTCTATTTTAAGTCGCTCACTTCACACATCTCATTCTTCGTAATCAATGCTCCGATTGAGCAGATTTTTTTACAGTAACTCGCCTACATATGATAAGTCAAATAAACGTTGAGAATCAATTTTTAAATTGATTTTTTTTCTTATTGAAATAAATACATTTCTTCATATATTTTTGAAAATTTTGCTAAAATTTAACCCACGAGCGATAGCGCTGTTGTATTTTGTACAACACGTTGAAAAAATCTCGCTTTTTGTACTCAGCATTAGCGTGGTGCTGACGCAGGTAGTCAGTTACGGAGGGTTAAGGAGATTGTCACTAAACTCACCAATATCTTGAATCCCATCAATCTGATGCAAAACCTGCATTCAGACGATCAAATGGTATTATATTCAGCTTTTAATTTATGGAAAAAGAATAAAAATTGGTTGAACAAAGCGCAAGATTTTGTATTTTAGTAAATTCCATATTTTGAAAAGTTGTAAAACTAGATATTGAACTAAAACTTAAAAAGAGTTCTACTTAAAACTTTTTGAAGCACGGTTTCGAAATCAGCGCTAAATAGTGCTTCAAATATGTTGGTCGTTGATAGAAGTTCACGACTTTCGTTTTATTTTGTAAACTAGTGTAATCTACGGCGAATCGTGCGATATGTTACCTGTTCAAATGTTCGTCCGTGAACCTTTCTGCAAATATTTATCATTATCATTTTTAAATTGGGACTCAAACGATTTATTTGTGCATTATTGGACACCAGTACATAAGTGACCCGATTTTGGCAGCCCCTTTCCGGAACACATGTTTTGCTCCCCTCAAAAATTTGAACAGATATTCATACTTTTTATCCTTCTATGTTCTGCCTTTCAGCAGTAGCTTGATGGAGATCTTAAATGAAATGGTCAATATTTGACCGTTATATGATGATAGCAAAAAGTTCGTCGCAAAATGGGGCTGACAAAATCGGGTCCGTACTGTATAAACGGAATAATATTGATTAAGAAGATCGTAGAGAAAAAAGATTACATCGTTTGTTATTTTGATTGATGAAATCACTCCACAAATCACTGCAAAATCCCCCGCAATTGATAGCTCCCGTCATAAACTTTTCTAAAAGTCACAAGATTTGCATTTTCTTTCTCCATCTGCAAATCTTCGTCCACCTTTTCCCTAGACTTCCCCCAATACCCAACGAGAACTATCAAATCAATCTTATTCCTTCCGATTTTCGATCGATTTCTTCCTTCCTCGTTCATGTGTATGCACATAACCTACCCGAAAACATGCAATCAACAGTGCCCATCAGTTGCAATAAAATATCAATTTAAGCGATATTCCTTTCACCTCTGGTCTGCGCTCCGACCTGCCGCCTGGTGCCTTTTTCAGACAGCCTTCTTTCCCACATTAACAACTACTTTCTTCCCTGGTCCCCTATATTCAGAGAGCCGGTTCCCTACTGCCCAACTCGCCGTCCGTATAGTCGTTAATACTAGAGCACAGTGCTGAACTTTGCCGTGCTTCCCATCGTGAGTGGGTACGGTTGCTCGTACATCCTCATATTGAATGGGGATCCTGATACGGTAGTTTCGGTGTATTGAAAAGGACGACGATGAGGCAACTAGGTTTCTCGTATAGGTATACTACCAACTCTAGTTTGCTATTTTCCTCACACTTTTCCCGCGATTTTTTCTCTTGCAGCTTCGGAGTGCTATGGCCGTTACCGTTGCAGCTCGAGCACGGCACTTTGCAGCACTCATAAATTTCAATAATTCTTTTACGCTCTTTCCCTCATCTCGAAGCGCCCACCTGCATCAGAAGCTTTAGTTTCTAGCTGCCATTCTCGATCTACTTAGGGGTCGTTTTTAAATAACATAACGCTCTAGGAGGAGGAGCAAGGAGTCTACCGTAGTGTAACGATTCGTGCGAAATTCCCATACGAAATTTGTTACGCGGGGTGCGGGGAGTAATATTTGAACGACCCCTTGCTGCGTGATGATGGGGTATGGAATTTTACGGAGGTCGTTCGCGGGGAAACAGCTTTCTCAAATCGGATACATGAACCGAACCGAGCTATACCGAGTTCGGTAGATAGACGCAAAGGACGTTCCAATAGCTGATTGGGAAAATATTTATGTTATTATCCTGGGGTTTCCCCCTGTCAAGGCGCTTCAGAAGGTGCGATATTAAAGACGTCAAAACTGCAATAGACGTTAGATGAGATAACGTGCCCGGAAATAGTTTAGTGGCTTTCTCGAACGAAAAAAAAATGATGAGCTTCTCGTATGGCTGTATGGCGTGACTGTCGATAAGTAAATATGTCAAAGCTTTCTCACCGTAGCAGTACGTAATTCCCATATTATTTTTATCAGTATAACACTATGAGCTATCAGTATAACACTTCAATCTGTTTCTTCAGTGCGAGTTAAGCTGCCCTGTAGGCCTCATCGGTGCAACCTCTTTGCATCCTCCTCCTATCTCTTGGGCAGGATGCTCGGAGCCCTGCGATAATTGAACACCACCTGTATACCGACATCCGTCCATGTCTACGTAGGGATCGTCTAGGCATTGCGGCGTTGCACGCACTGCTTAGAGTTTTGACCTCACCGCAAAACTTTTGCGGGTTTAAGCGACTTTTTTTAGGCTTTTTTCAGCTTTTTTGAGGTTTTCTGGCTTGGCTAAACTAGTGTCGCTCCCCCTGCATATCCCCGATGACAGTCGATGACCCTCGGCTGTGGCCGTGTTCTACCCTATATCGAACCGCCAGGTGATCATTGTGCGTGTACCCATCGTCGACCATCTAGTCTGAGCTAGTGTTTAGACCCGGGTTCCAGAAGGTCACGTCAATGATGGACTCTGCTCCGTTCCTACTGTAAGTTATTTAGCGTGCGTTCGCAACATCCACGTTCAGTCTAGGCATGGCTTTGAGTAGTTCCCAGAGCCTCTCGCGTTAGTCGAGCGAAAACTAAACTCAATCGCCCAGGCATTGAAGTCTCCACCGATTAACATGCCTCAATCACTAGCGTGCGCAGCTTCTATCTTCTCGCTCATTCCCTTAGACAAACACAAGAAAGAGCGAGATAAAAGGGGTGGCAAATGCCTCCTCGTTAATCTTTCTCTTTTTCGTGTTTGTTCACGAGAGTGAGTAAGAAAAAACAAAAAGCTGCGCACGCTAGAGGCCTCAATCCCACTAGTGCGCTTGTTAGCGCATCTGGCATTCTTGAGAACTGATCAATCGGCCACCCGAGTGGGGGTAAAAACTACCGTAGAACCAGTCCTGCGAATAATCGCGACCATCACGAGACCATCACTTGAACCGCTTTCTGGAATTACCCCTTGCCCTTTCCAAGGTGATATGAACCAGCTAGCATGTCACGCATGGAATGACAAACATGTTGTGGGTTCCACCTTTCGCAGCTTTGCAGCGATAGCAGTTGCTGAGTATACTTCAGGCGAGTTACGAGAGAATCAATCTCTCTGAGCAACGATGCTGGGACTTGTTTCCTTGTCCCTTGCGCGTTTCGCAACCGACTTGGAAGCCTGGTTGCTCGCACTGGTCGTCCCTTTCTTCCTCTTTGGCTTTCCGCCCGCCTCTGCGGACGCTTCTTGTCCCCCATGGGCAGGTTTCGACCATGCAGCTCGAGCCGTAGGGCGATTTGATCTCTCCGCTACGGCTCCGACGAGCTGCATGCTCCCTTGCGCTAGCAAAGAAGAAGCTGTTCTTTTGGGAGGACTGCTCTTCTCTGCTCACGTCAGCCGTACTCCGCTCTTCGACCAGGAAATCGTACTCCCTCTTGGCCACAGCTAGTGATTCGCGGACCTTTAGCAGGTCCTGTTTCAGGTCCATGCTGATGTTAGACCGCCTGCTCGTGAAGCCGATCAGCTCGTCCAACTACCAACATCTTTGGAAGCCCGCTCCTGTTGCGGTTCAGCGCCCGCGTGAGGTCCGACCCGGTGATATGCGCTGCCTCATGCTCCTCCTGTTGATCCTCCTGCAGTTTGCTCGCTTGTGGATAAACCAGCCCCTTGTCATGGCGATCTCGCAAATCCTCCACACTCGAACAGATTCATCGCCGTTCCCACAGTCGATCCGTTTTCGTTCACTTGGTTTTGAGATTCAGTACTCATTGCTGTTGGATTCCCCTTAGAGCCGCTATCCCTCACTGCCAATTAAGAAGTCGCCAATGATTCTGGTAGTTATATATGCAAGCAGGGAGCCCACCTGAGGGTTGGCACAGGCCCTTATGAAAACTGAGCTCAGAGCCAAATCCGCGCTAATCGGAAGTGTTCATGTGATCCTACTTACCTAAACTGGGTACAGGTCAGAAATGTATTTAAAGTCCACACCATGGTTTTATCGGACAGAAGACAGCGCCGATATCAGCCCATTTGCCGTTTCAAGTAGAGGGTCTTGTTTCCTGGACTGAAAAAAATCCCGGGATTCGGGATTTTTATTTTTGAAATCCCGGGATTTTCCGGGATCCCGGGAAAAATCAAAATTTCCCATAATCGATTAAAAAAAGTGATGGAATGAATCTTTAAATTTCTGGGAGCAAATAAGACAACTTCTCTGACAAAGTTTGAGTGGTAAAGGTTGGAAGAGTGATTTAAAAATTTCTTATGGCAACTTTTTGTCAACATTTTGGTTACTATTGAAAAAGATTGAAGAAATTGGTTTTAATTTTAAACAAATTCAAGCAAACATGCTTGAATCTCCATTAGATTTTGTGAAATATATTGAGGAACAATTGACAGAGTAACTCACTGCGAGTCCTTCTTACAAAATCTTATGAAATTGCTATTAAAAACTCTTTGAAGAATCTTACGGTTTCGACAGTTACTTCCAAAATATATGATTTCGATGTATTGGGTTTCACATTAATTAATGTTTTAACTTCTTCGATAATTTAAAAATCCACTGAAACATCATTTCAGTAGTATGTCAGATTATGTGTTATGCTCTGGGACGTTGAAAGAATGCCAGCGCAATAAGATCAGGTTCTACTGCTGGCTGTGTTTTTGGCTCGGCTATGTAATACATATCGCTGTGTTCTTTTTTTTTTCTTTTTGTTAACATTCAGCAATAAATTCTGCAGAAAGTCGAAACACAGAGTACCTTTTGTGCTGGAAACTAATTTAAAAATTATCATAAACATTGTTTTAAAATATGTATTAGAAATTTCACTAATTAAATATTGTTAAATTTTTTTTCCATTAGTTTATTATGACATTTTGGCTGGACTTCAAAATGCCTCAAGAAATTGCAGTGGTCGTATAGTCCGCATCCGCATAAGTTCCGTCAGGAATTGGTTACCTAATTTTCTGAACTACAAGCCTCCAAAAATTCTGCAAATATTTCCATCAAAATTTATGTGAGCGAAATTTCACCAAAATGATGTTTAACCCTTATGTGGCCGGCAGGGTACCCGGGTACCCAGCACCCATTTAAAATACACGGTGTAGAAAAAAGCAAAAAGTTTGCCGGCCACATAACGGTTAAAAAAATGCTTCAATCAATTGCTCAGACCATGAAAAAATTTCAATTTATTACTTTCAGGATATTGCTCCAGAAGCAGGAAAGTGGAACCATCTCGGCAGGGGTCCTATTTTGAGAACTTTTCTGCTATAACTCAGCCAATTCTGAATCAATTGTTACAATTTTTGGAACGCGATGAGATACGTATAGTATCTAGCCGTGTACAAAATTTCAAGTCAATTGGTTTGGAATTGATTGAGTTATAGCGAAGAGTGCCCAAAATACCGGCCGCTGCCCAAGTGGTTCGCTATTCCATCTGAAGTATTTGCGGTTTCACTCAGAAAAAAATCAGTACTAAATAGTTTAAATCTCATACTAATCACGTTTCGCCTGGTTGACCCTAGACCACGTATAAATCCAAGATAAACTGGCCTAGTATAACTTTGATTTATATGTATCTTGGTATAACATAGGATAATACGGGTACGCATTGACGAGTTTTTTGCAAAACTTTTTGGGGGTTATGTTTGATTTGCAAACAAAAACAAAAAAGAAAATATAACAACTTTTTCCATTTATTTCATATTTAAAGAATAAGCACACTTAATCAAAATTAAAATAAGCACACTTGATTATACTCCTTTTATTGACTGGAAGAGCACAAACCGCTACCGGATGGTGAGCAAATAGGAATTAGAAGGGCAGGGTGCCGCACCGAAGTCTTTGTCGTCGTCGATCTGGCCATCGGTCGTGTGTTTCGGAAAGGAATCTAGCGGGAAATGAAAATTGATCATTTTCAAAGGTCAACAATCGTTGGTTCCTAAGTTTACCTCTTGTGATGCCGGTAGCCCGGTCGGCAATTAATCTGGACATTCCGCTGCTCGAGTTATATCGCTTTTTTTCATACCGCCGATGATCCTCGCTGGAACTTTTCCGGGACATAATAATGTATTACTGCTATAATTACACTCGCGGTAGATACAACGGATAATTTTTATCTCGATCAAACTTAGTGGTTGTAAAACTCGAGAAAAATGTTATTTTTTGCCAAAGATGGACAAATCTGAACGTGGACCTGCCAAACTGTTTTCTTTACACTGAAGTCAAACTATTTTTATTGAATTCTGACAAAGTTTAACTTTTCAGACATCGATAGTATAAATGTTAATCAAGTTCAATAATAGAATGCATTAAAACTGAAAATGTTTAACTTTAAAACGGTCCATGATTAATTATATTTCTGAGTGTACCTCTAACACTTGGATTTTCTAAAGAGTTTTGCGCAGAAGTTCCACCTGGAAATATCACACGTTTGTTACAAACTTTGACAGATTTGGCTTCTTTAAATGATGCAAGAAATATGGCTACATGAAAACAACCTTGTAATAGCTTAAAATCAATCCACCGAGTCCACATTTTAACCATTTCTTAGGAAAGTTATGGCCTCTGTTGTCATTATTTGAATTTTCGGGAAATCCCGGGAATTCCGGGAAAATATCCCGGGATTCGGGATTTTTCAGATCCCGGGATTTCCCGGGATTTTTGTCCCGGGAAATCCCGGGCAAGACCCTCTAGTTTCAAGTCAGTGTCACCCTAGGTGTCACCCGATCTTAGTGCGTTGTTACGTAAGCATGTACCGTCTCAAAGCAAGACCACTGACGTACTTTCAGTCCTGAGCACCCATGGTGGTACAGATGGCCGATTTGAAAGATCTCCATCCTGGTCGATTGCCAGCCATCGCCTTGATCTGTGACCAGGTCAACTATCTGTCGACTTGCTTTACTTTATTTCCTTGTTGAGGCTGCGCCGCCATAAACCTCTGCTGTGATGTCCTGCTGGGTTCCAGCCTAACACTGGTCTGCAGATTTCGTTCCCGCTCCTGCGTAGAGTGTGCCCGATCCTTCTCCACTTGCGCTCTCGAATTTCAGTCGCCATCGGCTTTTGATGACATCGACGATAAAGCTCCACGTCATTAGCCAGTTCGAAGTCATTTAGGTGCTGCATGGTAATGGGCTGCCACAGCAACCCACGACTTGGTTCACGATAAATCACACCTACCAGGATCTCATCGATCACGATGAGGATCAGTAGCGGTGTAAGAATACATCCTTGCCTCACTCCAGCGACGACCCGGATGGGACCCGATAAGACACCGTTGCGCAGTACTCTGCACGAAAATGCCCTGTACTGTGCTTCAATGGAGCCGATGATGGCTGTTTCTATCTCCTGCACTGATGGAGCTTCGGTGTTGACACGGGTAATGCGTCGAACCCTTGGTGGATCATGCTGAGGTGTTGATGGCGTGACCGACACTTGAAAAAGGTTTCCATAGTGCTCGAACCAGCGTTTCAACTGGTCAGCCGGGTCGGTCAGTAACTGTCCAGACGTGTCTTTCATGGGCATCGTAGCATTCATCTTAGTCCCACTAAGGCGGTGTGAGACATCGTAGAAGAGACGGATGTCACCGGTATTTGTGGCTTTCTCGCCTTTGTCGGCTAGGGAGTCCGCCCACGCTCTTTTGTCCCGTCTACATGAGCGATTCACTTCCTTCTCGAGAGCCGAATAGCGCTGACGGACTACGGCTTTGGCTCCTCGTGTTTTCGCTCGCTCTATCGCGGCTTTGGCGTTCCTTCGCTCCTCTATCTTCCTCCAGGTGTCATATGTGATCCACTGCTTTCTCTGGTTGCGTAGCCCATCCAAATGTCGCCGGTAGTGATGAAGATGTTCATGATGGCGCTCCATTGATCTTCTACGCTTCCACCTTCCGGAATATCCGCAGCATGGTTCTCCTGCTCCTCGACGAAAGACTTTTCACCGCAGCGTCTTCCAGTCGGCGTGTGTTGAACCGGCGCCCGATTTCCTCCTCCTGTCGATGGATCCTCGCAATGCACGGTCGGATTTCGCCGATTAGGAGATGATGGTCGGACGCAATGTCGGCGCTGCGTTTGTTCCGTCTCCATTTCCGGCTGATGCTAACGTGGTCGATTGGATTTTCCGTGACGCCATCACGGGAAACTCATGTCAATTTGTGCTCTTGTCGATGGGGAAAAAGCGATCTCTCAATCACCATGTCATTATTGCCACAAAACTCTGCAAACAGCTTAAGGTTCTCGCTCATTTCTCCGAGACATTGGCGTCCCATAACGTGCTCAGTCCGAGTTGTCTAAACCAACCTTCGCGTTGAAGTCGCCCATGAGGATTTTGATATCACCTTTTAGAATCTTATCCACGACAGCATTAAGTTGACTGTTAAAGTTCTCTTTGTCTTGCATTTCGGCAGCATCGGTTGGCGCGTAACATCGGGTCATAGTAAGGTTTCGAACCTGTATTCTGAATCTGGCTACAATTATCCTCTCATTCCCACTTCATGAGCGTGACGTGGGCGTAAGCGCGGAGCAGGAAACCAATTCCACGGTGGCCAGCAGCATGTTCGTTCATCTCGTAGGACAGAGTATAGCAGAATTTGATCCTAGGGTTAATGCATTCCAAGTTCCAATTCTTGTCCCTTGTTTCGCGCTAAAATTCGCGCTACAATTCGTGTCTGTGTCTGCTTGCTAGTCTGCTTGTCTGCTTGTGTTTGTTTTACCGCTCTATTGAAGTAACGTTTTGCGTGCGTTTTACCGTTTGAATCGAACTTGTCGATTGATTGATTGGTGACTGTCGTCCTACATTACCAGTGCCCGTTGAAGTCAAATTCGTTAATTGCTTGTTTGTGCCGAAATTGACTAAAAAAATCTGTTCTGGTGGAATCTTCGTCAAAACAATAGCCATCATCATCATCGTTGTTATTTGCATCGGACTCTGTATGTGTAAATAGTTGCTACACGCCATCTACCATTGAATAGCGAAGTCTCGTTCAGAAATAGGGTGTGACAGAATGGAACTGAAATGCTGTGAATGCCGAAACGTTTTATCTGCTGGAGATATCTTGGTTGTGTGCGAAGGCTTCTGCGAAAGTATCCATCGATTTCATGCAAAATGTGTCGGACTATCGGAAAGTGAAGCTGATTCATGCCTGAATAGAAGCATTATGTGGATGTGCGAAGACTGCCAAACCTTGATGGAAAATATGCGTTTCCGATCTACCGTTAATGCAGCGAGGGCGTTGAAGACTCCAGATGTTAAAGTGATTGATAGCATTCGAAGTGAAATTGCAAACTTGAGTGAAATGGTAAATCAGGTGAATGGAACGATCGGTACATTGAAAACTTCATTTCATGTTCCATCGAATGCTGCCTCGTGTGATGCAATATTATCACCTCCGAAAGATGTTTCACCACTATCATCGACGAAAATTGCACCCGATGTGTCAATGTCTACTGCTGATCGTGTCGAGGATCGTGTTGAGGTTCCTGATGGACGTAACGAAACATTCAAACTCTACCTTTCGAACATTGCGGTTGACGTTAGCGAGGATGAAGTAAAACGAATGGTCAGCGATGCTCTTTGTGTGAATGAAATCTATGCGATCAACTGCCTCAAACCTACCGGTGCACACTGTTGCGGATGGCATAAAAACATGATCGAAATTGTTTTGACCATGAAAACATGATTTTTGATCTTTGGTGTCTTCGGCAAAGTTTTTCTATAAAATAAGCCCTAATTTATGGAAACATCAGTTTTGTGATCAATCCCCCTAAAAGTGAGAAACGATTTCTATCTTTTTTATTTGTAAACTAAAAAAATATGTTTGTTCAGAGAAGTTGTAGACAATTTTACTAGAAACAACTTTGCCGAACATACAAAATTTCTATCTTTTGATTTGTATGCACATTTGAGGCGTTTTTTATGAAGCACCCCTAAAAATCAGTTTTTTGCTTAAGGTACCCCGGGGCAAGTGAGAATCCGGGGCAAGTGAGACCTACAGCTATATTTTTTTTTATTTTTCATTTTTAAGGCAAACATTCTTCATGGAAAACATAGGTATCGCACCAACGGATACTTTGACTTCAAAAATTGTAATTGTTCTCACCATAAAGGGACCATATATGTTATTGTTGTTCATATGTTATTTTCAATTCACTAAGTGAGATTAACGTACTCTACTACATTCGTCGTTTTAAAATAGAATAACAAATAAAGTAAAACTTCTTCGGTTTCAGGATAATATTTGGAATACCTGCGAATTATTTTATGCAAAAAATCTGTAATTTATATTCATTTTTCACCTTTAGATAACGGCTCTCACTTGCCCCAGTGCATTTCAGCATCTGGGGCAAGTGAGACCTATGAGAGTAAACAAACACATTTTCACAGTTTGATCTCGCTTTCGTCAGCCTACGTCGACATTTACACAGAAGTGAAGTAAAAATCAGCGCCTGACATAATCAATCGTTGAATTATACTTAATTCCTTTTATTCTGATGATTGAACTATTGTTTAAAATGGTTAAGTCTTGGGTAGAACATATTTTTTTCGAAACCATCAATTCTTCAAATTTTCGTCTAAGCAAATTCTATTAATGGGTTTTTCTGAGTGTTAAGGAACCGGCCATAAAGTATGAAAAAAATGGAAAACGACTTGTTCAATGTTTACGATTTGAAAATATTTATTTAATAATCGTAAAATCATGCAAGGGAAAACATAACATCTGTAAATCTTGAAAAATCTTTTGGCGAGATTCATCAACTACGTAATATGAAAAGCAAGTTTGGAAATCTTTCAGAATTTAACTTTATGGCGCTTTTTAAATAAAAAATTCAATTTGTTTTGCACGAGCTGCTTAAAGTTAAATCATATTTTTTCTCAGTGATTCTTAAATATACACTACCCGTCATAAGTACGGACTCACAAAAAGTATTGCAACAATATTGCATCACCCTGACTCACCTCGGTGTCTCTAAAACCTTAACACCTACAAAAATGCCGCCTTCAGAAAAGTTGTTGCTTTTGGTCTTCTGAATAACTTTCCTGAAGACAGCATCTTTGTAAGTCCTCAGGTTTTGGAGATATCGAGGTGAGTCAGGGTGATGCAATATTGTTGCAATACTTTTTGTGAGTCCGTATTTATGACGGGTAGTGTATGTATTACGTAATTTATGCACGAAACCACAAAACTCTTCCAACATAAATCGCCTAACATAGTTATTCGTATAAGATATTTACAATTAATGCTTCATTACATATACACAGCAACTATATTAAGCCATTTGTATAAACATTCCGAATAGGTCCCACTTGCCCCGTGATTCCGAGTAAGTAAAGATTTGCTCCACTTTTCATTATATGCATAATATACAGAATGTAAAAACTTCTAAACAGTTTTAATGCCCGTTAATAAGAAGAAATATACCAACAATGTCTTTTAGGACCATTGGAATTAAAAAATTGTTTATGTTTGAATTTTTTTGGCTTGACAAAACTAAATTGGCATTTTTTTAGGTCCCACTTGCCCCGGGGTACCTTATAACTTTTGCTATGCATTTTTCACAATTTTCAAATGTTCTAGCAAATGTTTTGCCTTATTAAAACGCGCAACTTTTGCGAAGAAAGTATATATCTATCTCTCATATTAATCATGTTATTGGAAATTTCACTTTAAAAAATGCTTATGTTTGACATACCCATTTGTTAACTTTCGCACGTTTTCGCAGGCCAGGATTTTCACATTTGAAAATATGGAACGAGTTTTATCTATTGCAAATATATCCAGTTTTAGCCTGATTTCGCCTGTATATGAAAATTCACATACTAGAAATGACTATCATTATAAAATGTGTCATTGTAAAATGATCAACATATCAAAAAATGTACTCAGTGATTTTCTTACATGATTTTCCTACATGAACACACAAAAACATTTTCACAGAATCACTTGGAACTGCATCAGATGACTTTCCCATAAAATTTAGGTTTTTTTTTTCAGATAAACAGTGGTTCTCAAAGTAACACGATAAGTCTCTTCTACAAAATAAACGATATTGTTAAATGCTCTTGCTAATGCTCATAAAATGTTTCGTGTTTAAGTACTCTTTGCAGAAATGTTAATTTTCAGAAGGTTCAAATTATAGCTCTAATGATTCGATTGAAATTGGTTTGCAATTTGTTTACTTGAAAAATATAACTTATCTGTTATTATGAACACATATCATTGATGACCGTCACCACTAATTACATTGCTTCCAGTTACTGCCCAAGAAGCATAACTAGCTGTACAACAGTTTCTTAAGCTTAAGTTTGCTTAAGAGTGGTTTGTTCCACTATTGCACAGCAAAAATGTTTGTTGGGTATCTCGTCATATGTTTAGAGTAAAAGGTTTTTCGCATCCTACATTTTATGTGTTTCAAGCAGTCGATGTAAGAGATCTGTGTTAGTTTGGATTCTTGAAAACTTACGTGTATGATTCTCTCTGTAATTCCTGATGTTTTGTTGCGTGACTCTTTTGCTTCCTCGGACAGAAAAAAACATATATACAGTAACTGGAAGCAATACATTTAATGATGACAGTAATCAATGGTATGCGTTCATAATAACAGATAAGTTATATTTTTCAATTAAACAAATTGCAAACCAATTTCAATCGAATCATTAGAGCTATAATTTGAACCTTCTGAAAATTAACATTTCTGCAAAGAGTACATAAACACGAAACATTTTATGAGCATTAGCAAGAGCATTTAACAATATCGTTTATTTTGTAGAAGAGACTTATCGTGTTACTTTGAGAACCACTGTTTATCTGAAAAAAAAACCTAAATTTTATGGGAAAGTCATCTGATGCAGTTCCAAGTGATTCTGTGAAAATGTTTTTGTGTGTTCATGTGGGAAAATCATGTAAGAAAATCACTGAGTACATTTTTTGATATGTTGATCATTTTACAATGACACATTTTATAATGATAGTCATTTCTAGTATGTGAATTTTCATATACAGGCGAAATCAGGCTAAAACTAGCTATATTTGCAATTGATAAAAATCGTTCCATATTTTCAAATGTGAAAATCCTGGCCTGCGAAAACGTGCGAAAGTTAACAAATGGGTATGTCAAACATAAGCATTTTTTAAAGTGAAATTTCCAATAACATGATAAATATGAGAGATAGATATATACTTTCTTCACAAAAGTTACGCGTTTTAATAAGGCAAAACATTTGCTGGAACATTTGGAAATTGTGAAAAATGCATAGAAAAAGTTATAAGCAAAAAACTGATTTTTAGGGGTGCTTCATAAAAACGCCTCAAATGTGCATACAAATCAAAAGATAGAAATTTTGTATGTTCGGCAAAGTTGTTTCTAGTAAAATTGTCTACAACTTCTCTGAACAAACATATGTTTTTAGTTTACAAATAAAAAAAGATAGAATTCGTTTCTCACTTCTAGGGGGATTGATCACAAAACTGATGTTTCCATAAATTAGGGCTTATTTTATAGAAAAACTTTGCCGAAGACACCAAAGATCAAAAATCATGTTTTCATGGTCAAAACAATTTCGATCACGTTTTTATGCCATCCGCAACAGTGTGCGGTGTCGAGATAAAGCTTTGAACTCATTAACCTGGCCAAAAGGAATACGCTGCCGTGAATTCAAAGAGCACACCGAAACAACAAGGCGTCCGGACCGTTTTATTCGATCTGGTTAAAATGACTTTGAACGGTTTTGATTTCCAATTTAAAATACGGCTTTCCACTTGATTGAAATTGTGAATTGTATTGTGTTTGTACTATTTTGTTATAATGTTTTGTCAGTCATATTGAAATGTTGAATAATGTTTAGCGTTCAGTGTAGATTACAAGCGATAGTAATCAATTTAGATAGTAAGTAGGTATATTAATCAGTCTGTACAGTATCCTTACTGAAGATGTAGATAAATAAATAAATAAATAAAAGTCGTTGCCGTTGAATCAGTTCGTAATCTTTCATTTTCGGTTTCTGCAAAGTTTTTGAATTTCGAAAACAGTAGGTTGTTGGCCTAAGGTCCCTTGGCTGAGGACCCTGTGAGGACTTCTTATCCAACTCACCGTGTTGAAGCCCAAGACTATAGTATGCCGTAATCAGGAACTTACTGGTTTCGTTCCTGATGTGCCCGGGGCACTTCTAGCTGGACTGTGTCACTGTGGGAGTGGTGCCGTTTCGCTTGTACAGGGTTGCTTCCGGATATGTGGTATTTCTGAAGAAGCGCAGCAGAGCCCACGTGAATCTATTCCCAATTATATATCCTACTACCTATGGCAATATTGTGTCAACCATCAACTCAAAATAAACGAAACCAATAACAACAACCAATTTGCTAATTAGACATCAACTAATGCCAATCATGCAACGATTTTCTAAATAAAGACATTCTCCTCAGTAAAGTATGGCGTTCGGAAACGTTGATGGATTCCATTTACGACCGGCACACCGTTTGACCAACCAGCAGGGAGCAGGGAGATTTAATAAAAATTGGCAACAGGCGGCGCACACGGCTGCTGGGCTGCCGCATTTAGGCAATCCCTGGAAAAATCCATTATTCTTTGATCGAGGGCGGTACCATCGGTAGAAATAATTGGTTTATTGGTGCTGGCCGCTGCTGTATAGATGAATCTGATGGCATTGATTTTATGGTTATGGCTCATCCATTACATATTTGGCCGTCAGTGGATTATAGAAGACTACTTTACCATCCCGAAACGAAGCAGGGCATTTATGTCGCCTCACAAGTCGGAGTGGGTACGCCGAAGACGACCAAGTTGGTAAATACGCACACTCGAACTCGACTCATCTAATATGCAAAACCATATATCCGGAGGAAAGCCAAAACGAGGGATTTCTTTATTACTATCTGAGCTGGGGAGAAGATTGCTTCCGGAATTAAATCCGGTAGAAAGCCGCAATTTGGATAAGGGTATAGCATTAATCCAGCTCGTAGAAATCAGAAATGTGAAAAACAGTACAGTCGGTGAAATTGTAAGCTTAACTAACGTATGTTCACTTATTCCCTTCGAACATGTCATGGGGTATTGTACCATTTGGGCAGGTGTATCTATATTCGGCACTTGTCACTATAAATAAGTCAATTTTATTACATGGTGAGATATGTACAATCTAACCATATACAAAAATTGAAATCAATTGGTTTGAAATTGATTTAGTTATAGCGGCAAGTGCCCAAATTAGGTACACCTGCCCAAATGGTACAAGGCCCTATTTAGGATTTTGAAAGTAGAGTTCGGTGGTGTGTATCCAACTATTTTTTAGGAAAAAAATCAGGAAATAATTTCAAATATGATATTGCTACATATAATATCCTAAAACCGGTCTGTTCGAATCTGCTGTACTACATCTAATGCACCTCGCCAGAAAGCACTGTATACTGAAACCGAGTCAGACCACAATTTAAAACTTACACAATGGAAATCCTTCCAGGGGGGAAAAAGGCTCCGGAAATGCCAATGAGCTTAGGTCCGGCAGCAATTGTTGGCTGTTTAATTATGCATGTTTGCATTAGGAGTTTGGTCGTGCAAAACATTGCTCTGCCGTAAGATATCTGCTCCCCATACAAATTGATTCGGGCTCTCCACTCAACTTCGTCCTGTGTAGAGGCAGAGGTGGAATGCCTCTTTCGCAAGAACGCACTAATTTCATCACGGGAATCAACAGCCTCCATCAGATCCAGAAGGCACACTCTCTTTAACAAACGTACCGGGCGGCACGGCGCGGTGCTGGCTAATAATGCTGCAAGAATTATTCAGAGATAAAAAAATCTCGTTTGACGACGACGGCTGCAGACATTGTGGGAAATAACAAAAGACCATCATCCTCGTACGTTGCCGAGCTGAATGTCGGTGGCGATGGTGTTGGTAGTGTAAGGTAAGGTGAAGAAAACTCTCTTGAAAGCATCGACTTCTTATCAAGTTTTCCGCCTCTTGATTCGGATGATCCGCTGGAACTGCTGCCGGTGAATAATTAATTGTGCATGTTGAATTATGCGAATAATACGCGTAGTGCTTGGAAGAATTGCCCTACATCTTACATTGTCGAGCCTTCAAGACTGTGGCTCCATTGTACATATTGTGAACTAATTTTTGCGGACATAAAGTGGAGCATATTTTATTCTTTTTGATTTTCTACATGATGTAAAGTAATGTGAGAGAGGAATTAAGAATGAATTCCACACAGCAAACGTGTTCCGGAATAGTCACGGCAGCTCAGGTTTTGGTTGCGTAGAGGTCACTGTGACTTACTTCTAACGAATAAGTACTTAACTTGCTAGATGTAAGTTACAGTGATTTCAGCGCAACCAAAACCTCCGCTGTTGTGACTCTTCTATTATGACGTGTGTGTTGCTTGGGATTGTAAAACTAAACATCTTGTAGATTTTAGCTAGCCTTTGCGCAGATAATGAACCACTTCATATATTCTAAACTCTCTCGAAGCACTTCTTCTTCGTAGGTTCGTTGCACCCCACTGGAGGCCTGCTGGGGTACAGCCTAAGCAACAGTCAACGACGCACTCGAGAGCTCCTTAGGATAATACGAGTAAAGCGACATAACGATTGATTCACTGAGTAGTTCAGAACGGTTGTTGGAGGAGAAAAACGAAGCACGGGCGGTAATGCTGCAGCGTGGAACTCGACAGAACGGGTCGACAGAAATAGAAGCAAAAACAACCGAGCCGTCTGTTTAATGAGGAAAGCACTGTCTAGAGGAAAATGACTGGGCTCACTATAGCCTAAGTGGAAAACTTGCTGGTTTTCAGCTGGACTATGATGAGTTTGACGGGTTCGATTTCCGATCGATAAATAATCTTTTTGTAATGGAAACCCCCTTGACTTCCTGGGCATAATGTATCTTCAAGCATGCCACACGATAGGGTATCGGGATGCTTCGTTGGCATAGTTCCCTCGTTCGGCCTATCTTTACGTAAACCAAAAACTCAAACAAACACGCATAACTGGAGATCGGAAAAGGTATGCGCCAAACAACTGTAACATTTCGTTTCAATTTTAGCACTTAGCATTAAAATTGAATGAAAATGTCACTTTGCTTAGCTTTTGTGGACGCCATGATTCTTAGTGGGCTTAGTGGGTAGTCCATACACACGATCACAAATGGCATGATTCTGGAACATTTCGAATTGACTTTTCAAAGACGCTATTTTGAATTTGAATATTTGTATTCAACGAATAATAACCATTTTACAAATTAAATGTGGACCGAATATTAAGAACATTTTTTCCACTATGTACCCAAATTATGGCCCATCAGTGAAGTGACGTCAACAACATTACTTATGTATGAACCAGAAAGAACGAACCGGAAGAAAGATTTTGTGTGCGATGACTGAAAAAATATAACACAATAATATAGTTGCGTTGTTTTCGTTACTAAGTTAAGAAGGAACTTTAGCTTAAGTGATTTATTTAGAGTTTTTTTTTTTTTAATTTGGCGCCGAAAATGTAATTTTAAAGTAAGATTGGTGAACAAACAGGGATAATACTTCAGCATAAATATTGAAAAATGAGATATTAGGTGGTTGTAGCGCTTGGAAAACAATAGACCAACGTTGTATCCACTAATAGGCCAATTTTTGTACCGAAGACCAACGTTGCATACCATCATATCGAATCTTTTCAACGTAATTAAGTGAGTTCTTGAATATTTACGTTAATTTACTTCCAATTGGTAAAGCATGCATTGCCTAGAGTTCGTAATAGGATACGGGGATTCTCTCGGCTTTTGCAGTCGGTGACAGCAGCAAAAACAAGTATTTACATTGAGGTGTGTGGTGGTGTTTGTGTGTTGTTATCATTCTCTACATTTCCTATTTCGCCATCCAAATTCCGTTGGACAATGTTTCATGGGCTTCCATGGGTTCTAACAAGAAAACAAGCCTTTGTAAGTGGTAGGGTTAGAGTCACAAACCGTCAAAAACATTACCAGACTATTCGAAAACAAACTACCCCCCCCCCCCCCCTTCTATTTTGGAATCCCCTGAAGAAGGTTTAAAATAAACCGAAACCGTCGGAAGTTGAGGCAAACTTGTTTTCGCTGCTGTCATCGACTGCAAAAGCCGAGAGAATCCCCGTATCCGTTCAAGCCTACAGTCGATAAGCAATCAGATTAAAGTTCGTAATAGGGTCAACATATCATTTATAGTGCTATTAATTCACAAGTTGTGGTCAAAATTGTCAATGCGGCTTGCATATTAGACAAAGGCAGGGTACATATACCCTATACAAATGCAAAATGGTCATTGGTAGAAACAGCTCTCCGCTATTAACTTTGGAATTGCTCATGAGGGAATGAAACAATTCTCACGTTGAAGGAAGTTGTTCATAAATAACAAAGCAGAAGGTAATGGATAAGCATGGTACAGTTGCTGAACTTTTTAGGATGTGCCACTCACATGCAACCTGACGTCAAAAATAGAAGATCACCAACACTCACACGCCAAAGATACCTCTTAAACCCAACCAACCATATAATTTCTTCCTTGTCTGAGTGTAGCTGATCTGGCGATACTGGAGTAGCAACTACGGGTGGACAATCAAGATCAAGCGAATTTCTGTCGTTATCGACTTCGGCTGACATCGAAGATAAAGCTTCATCAAGAAGGCAGAGCTACATCCCTGACCCATTATTCCGTTCTATTTTTTTTTTTATTTATCCGCCGACCCTCTAGACAAGATTTTCTGGTGTTGTGTCCTCTCCGGATGTGGCAAGCATGCAATCACATACATACATACATACATTCATACATTTATTTACTCAACATCACATTCAAGATAACATATTATCAACAACAGTACGCCACAATACTCGGTTTGTGGCGGCCGCTCTCTATCCTCGGCCACGCCCAATGCTCCCCAAGTCACGCTCCACCTGGTCCGCCCATCGTGCTCTCTGCACTCCATGCCTTTTTGTGCCAACCGGATCATTCGCGAACACCAACTTTGGAGGGTTGTTGTCCGGCATTCTTGCAACATGCCCTGCCCACCATATCCTTCCGGGTTTGACCACCTTCTGGATGCTGGGTTCGCCGTAAAGCGCAGCTAGCTCGTGGTTCATCCTTCTCCGCCACACACCGTTCTTCTGCACACCGCCGAAGATCGTCCTAAGCACGCATCGCTCGAAAACTACGAGTGCTTTCTGGTCCCCCTCGAACATGGTCCATGTCTCGTCTCGTAGAGGACCATCAGTCTTATTAGCGATTTGTACATGGTGCATTTGGTGCGTGGGTGAATCTTTTTAGACCGCAGGTTATTCTGGAGCCCGTAGTAGGCACGACTTCCACTGATGGTGCGCCTTCGTATTTCACGGCTAGCATTGTTGTCAGCCATCAGTAAGGTTCCAAAGTAGACGAATTCCTCCACCACCTCGAAGGTATCCCCGTTTATCGTCACATTACTACCTAGACGGAGCCAGTCGTGTTCGGTTCCGCCTGCCAGCATGTACTTTGTTTGAACGCATTCACTAACAGTCCGACCTTTGCTGCTTCGCGTTTCAGGCAAATGTACAGTTCTGCTACCGTTCCAAATATTCTGGTGATTATGTCCATGTCGTCCGCAAAGCGCACAAATTGACCGGATTTTATGAAAACCGGATAGTTTCAAAAAAACTAGATAGTTCACCCGAAACTATTAAGCAGTTTTGCACACTGTCCAACGTTGCTTTAATCAGTCTAGTCAGCTTCCCAGGCAGAGTCCACCAGTAAGCTGGTGGTTTCCCATTTTTAGGGTTGATTTGCCTAGGCATGGTCGCATCGCACGCACACGAGAGCACCGCTGCCAGCTCGTGGCCGCTTAAACCAAGTCGGTTTCGCTCATGGCTGAGCGCCTCCCTAACTAAATACCCCTTCGTCGAAGTATGATGTCTTCCACCTGCGAGGGCTTGGTTTTGGCCTAGCCGCCTCTTCCTCTACCCGCTGTCTGCTGTTGTTGTAGTCGATACTGTAGCGAACCACCAGGGGATCGCTGTGAGTGTAGCTATCGTCTACCCTCCAGTTTGAACTATTTGATAGGCTCTAGATCATTCCGAAGCAAAAATCTGTCAGTAAAACCTGGAAAGTACAGGAGGCTCTTAAGAGATTTTTTTCTCAAGAATAAAACACTTTGAATATTATTGTTTTATTTTTTAACTTTTTTTTATAGATGCATATTGAAGATACATTAAAGGATTAAACTGAAGAAAAGCTTTTGCCACTAAACCCATTCCCATAAAAAGGCCAATATTTCCCCATGCTTCCGATGATAACGCGTTCTGAAACTCCATTTGCATGGATCGACGAGTATTTTCATTTTCAATTTGACTAAAGCAAAAATTGCTCCCAGCCACCCCCTTCGATAGGAGGAGAAGTGGATGCGGAAATGTGCGCAACAAAGTAAATAATCTTTCATCCCGACGCGATGCTAGAAAGAATGGCGAGCACGCCTGATTGAATGTGCAGTGCACGCTCGTTGTAGGTTGGCTTTTTCCTGGAGAGATGCCTGACGGTTCGATGGGTAAATATGAATAGTTTCGCTACGCTCGGTGCCGATTTTCGGGATTGAGCGGGCTGCTTATGCACTATTTATGTATGCACAGGCGTAAATCATATGTTCAATAAAGACATTGACACATTTATTGAAATGAAGTCTTTGGATAATTGCGAATGTAATTGAAGAAGGACTGCCATCAGTTACAACACCGTAAATAGTAATGGACCAATAAAAAACCTTAATACTTAAGCAGTCTGACCTAGAAATATATTTCAAATTTATTTTAAGTGTAATTTTGAGCCATTTACCACCAAGTGACTTGACAATAGCATACAACAAAAGTGGAAGATAAAGTCTATCCCAATTCAATGTGTTGTTCAATGCACGACCCGAATGAAAGTAGCATTGGGCACTGAACCAAACCAGAATAATTTGTATTTTTATAACATTTAGGCTTATTAGATTTATTAGAATGCGCTTTGGGAATTCTCCAAAGCGTTTTGGATAACCCTTCATATATAGGATCGCCCACGTCTAAGTCTGAGTAGTATCTGATTGCATTAACAGTTGAAGCTTAGGCTCCCATGCCCCACCAGCCAGATAACCGGGTTTTGCAAACTTAGCATTATTTGTGGCAACACTTTTAGTGGCATGATGGAACTATGCCGAGCGCGCTAAGTGTTATTAGACCACTAATGTAGTTGCATGAAGTGGGTGACGAGGTACATAAGTATCATTACAGCGTGCTTAACTGTTATTGCAATATTGAGGCACCAGTTTGACTAAAGTTTGAAATACATAACAACTCATGAGATAACTGTCAAGTTCGATTCAAATATAAGTTAGGTTGAAAAGCGAACCCGCAGACGAACCTATATTAAAAGTCATTTCAGTGTTCAGTCCAGTCCATATGTTAAAGATGGCTCTACGTCAAAGATAAAGTTTGTCAATCGCATTTGATTCGATTGTTGTCGAAGGCAAGTTCACATGAGAGAAGAGGAGAAAACTCCCCTAAATGCAAATACAGCAAGAATAGTGTTGAATTCATCCACTGATTTACGGTAATCTGACCTGCATCTTTCCGGGTTGGCCTACATTCGTATTTCTCTCGTCGCACTCTAGCCTGCCATATCTCTTGGACCCCTGCTTGGACCTGCAGTTCTTAGGACATCTGGTTTACCACTGATTTAAACATGTTATTGACTAAAGTCTAAACTAAAGACTAAATTGATGTTTCAACTTATTCACTTTTTTTCTCTTTGCTTTCCTTTGCATCAAAAAAGTCACAAACATCAACAAAACAAAGCACGGAAAAAATCTTAAACTGAATAAATCTGGTGTTTGATTTGAATAGGTCGAATCTGCATATAGGAATCACAGCAAACATACGACCTATTCAAATCGAACACCAGAAATAATTAAAAATTCACGGAAAAATAATGTTTCGGAAAAGCGAATGGTTCAAACGTAAGAAAAACAGTATAATATATTGTTACATAAAAATCCAATGTAAATGTATAGTATAGCGAACCATATCATTACAATACACTTTATTGTAGCTGGTACACTGTATGGTGCAGGAATGGTTTTCACTATACATTCTATGGTTAGTTTTTATCCGGGTGGTGAATCTGTACAAGTTACATAGCGAATTTCCAATCCAGAACAAAAACAAATATTTCAAATCGATATTTTTTTTATTTGAATGAGATTTTGTTCATGCGCAGGATTTTGTGGAATTTTTCCTTACCTAACTTTTGGAGAAAGCGTATGACAAAAACTTAATTTCCTTTTTCCTAAAATTGTAATTTGAAAACGATTAGTTGGCGTTCAAATATCCTGGAACATCTTGGAACACATCATTTTAATCCAACAAAACGTTTGCAAGCTACAATTTTTGAAGAATTTTTGTTCAACCGCCCTTCTCAAAAGTTACGTACAAAATGATGCAAAACCCTACGAAAAAAAAAATATATATATATATTTTGGATAGTAGTTCATGCAAAATTTCATTCAAATCAAAAAGGGTCGCGTCTACACGATTTGTACGTTGGGCTCCAGTATCGCCAGACCAGTTACACTCACACAAGGAACTAATGAGATAGGGTGACAATGGGTATTATCGGCAGGTTTGTTCTCTTCGTCATGGGGGGTTTTTGTCAGCCAAAATGCCTGAAACTTGGCCATATAATTCAGCTTAGTTGGGAAGGATTTGAGACCAACTCTGAGTTCAATAGGTTTCAAAAAAACCCCAAAGACGAAGAGAACAAAACGGCCGAGAATAGGTAATTTCCCCTATGTAGCTGCATGGGGCGAATAGGCATCTTCAGAGTGTGAGTTTTGATGATCTTCTATTTTTAGACGATATTGGTGCCTGCTGCGTCAGGTTGCAGGTCAATATGGGGATGGGGGATTCCCATACAAGCAGGCGAACAAAAGTATTTTCGTCATATTTTCGAGGATTTGTTGGAATTCTGTAGTTGGTTCGACAAAAATATATTGTTTATGAACATTTTTAAACATCACAACCAAGTTTTGAAAAGGGCGCATTTTCAATATGGTCAAATAACTGATAATATATATTAACCCTCTAATACCCAAATTTTTGATTTTGATCTAAATATCATTTTTCGTCATCTAAAATCGATTTAAACATGTTTTGGAAGATGATTCTTTTCAATTCTCGATTTCGTGAATTTCAGTTTTTGATTTTTCTAATTTTTTTTTTTGAACATCCCCGCACTTTTATATTTTTCCTGGAAGCCAATTTGGGGAACGGATTTTTTGAGATGAAAACATTTTGAGATTTTATGATTATTGTTGACATATTATTATTTTAATTTTTTTTTACAGAAAATTTTATTTTCCGTGTTATTTTAAGGAAAATAATTTTAGAGTGTATTCGATTTCCTTAAACTATTAAACAAGGATAGAATGATTTGGGAAAAATTTAAAATATGTTAATTGTAGCGATTCAATGCGAAATAAACAATGACTTCTAAAAGGTGACTAAAACATCAATTTTTTAATGATTTTTATAAAATGTGAATATGCTTTAGAATACACCACAAACCATTTTGAGATATACAGAACAGTCCTAAATATCAGCCAAAAATATAAAAAGTTTGATTTTCCACGAAACAAAAATTACAAAAATGCTTAAACTATACCCCGTCTAAAGGCGGGATTGGGTATTAGAGGGTTAAGTTTGAATTTGTTTATTTTTTTATATATTTTTATTTTGTTTTTTTTTTTGTGCTTAGAATGATTAAATCTTGTGTAGTTACATTCCAAAATGAATTCCAAGGGAATTTGCTTAGAATGTTTGAGAATCGTCGTTTAATCTCAAGGGGCGCGCCCAGGCGGTCTTGTGCGTAAAAACGCTGAATCTCCCAAGACCGCAATTTACCGCAGCATTTCGCATACAAAATCATTAGTGTAGACCTAAAGCTTGACCATAAACTGATTTTGAGCCTGGGAATGTTTGGAAAAAAAAGATGCCGATTAACAAAATTTTAATCTCATGCCTTTTTCAACTTCTTTTTCTTCTTGTACCTTTTTTTTCTTACAATTGTTCAACTATTTCACAAACCCAACTGTTTGTTAGAAAGCTTGCTTCATTACCTTACCAATGATGTATTGAAACCAATAGATAATGATGATATTAATTAAAAAATATCGATTTGAAATTATGTGTTGTTTTTTTTTTGCGAAAATTACATTTTTTAGCTTTATTCAGCTTTGATACTCAATATCTTTGTAACTACATCAGCTGGAAACTTGGAATTCTAGATTTCTCTTAGTTTATATGTTTATTATTGATAGAAAATTTCAGAACAAGCATTGGTGGAAGTCACTTTTCTGATTTTTGTCCGCCCGATATCCTATAGTGGGATGGGGAGGAAAGTGATGATTGCAATCGCTTGTTGCCAACAGACCGCAGAGTTCACTGCACCTGCACAAGTTCATGCGGATTTCGAAGTGTTGTTGGGAAATGTTAACTTTTGGCATAGGGGTTCACGCATTGATACGTGGATGCCAGGCGTAAAGTGATAGATTGTGTGAAGATTACTGTAAAACGACACAGTTCGCTTGGTTGCATAACTTGTAGGCATTATATGATACATTCAAACTGTAAGGGAAATGGCTTTTGTAGCTAGAAAACATGTTTCGCATTTTTATCGGGTGCATGGTTGATGGAAGCTTATCGTACTGCTCTTCGTTTCCGGAACGGATAGACACGTCTTCGATTGCATGGAAGAAAACTGGAATCAAAAAGTGCTACGAGAAAATGTATATTTTGAAAATATGAACTCTGGCTCCGTCGCCAGTTGAGTTGTCAGTTTATGTTTAGTTTGTCAGCACCGGAGTGTGTGCTTGGCAGGCAAACTGAACAGTTGCTATTTATTGAAAATCAAGTTCGAATGGGAAATGCATACAGTAGTGTGGTGCATCCTGGTGATGAAGTGCAACTGGCGAATAGTGTTCAGTTTGTCTTATTCCAGATACGTATCAACTGGTATTAAGCAGTTTCGAATTATATTTTAGTTTTAAAGTCTAATCATTCCTGAAACCTCATCATGATGTACTGAATTATTGAAGTTACCGAAGTTTCAAACAAGGAACAATACATTACAGTAGTTTGTTCACACATAAAAAGCTGAAATAATCAAAATTTGATCATAATGATCAACAAATAAATTTTTTTGTGGAGTGGAACTGGTGTGATGGTTAGAACACTTGGCTACCACGCCGAGGACCTGGGATCGAATCCCACTCCCGACAAACTCGCAAAACGTGAGTTCTTCCTTCGGAAGGGAAGTAAAGCGTGGGTCCCGAGATGAACTAGCCTAGGGCTAAAAATCTCGTTAATACAAATAAAAAAAAATCAATTTATTTTACCCTATAGGTCTTGAAATAATAAAAAAACAACTACAATAGTAATTGCATTTTATTTTGAAGCAAGTCTGCACCATTACAGAATGCATTTAGCGCTCCGTTGTCTAAGAAAAAATCGCCAATGTTCAACAAAACTAATTTGCCTTACAATATAAATCTTGCCAGCTGAAAGTCCCCGAGCAAAGTCTAACAACAAAATGATAGCAAATCGAAAACACGATTTGTAATCAGCAGCAAATTGATATCATGTTTTGATATCAGATTATCTTGATTAATTTCGATTTCAAATTTTGATATCGTTTTGCTGTCATTTAAAATTATTACAAATATTTAAGTTTTTGTGTTATTTGAAAACTTCTAGGCGACCTTGTATAAAGCATCTAATGATATACCATCAGTGCAATTAAAGTATTGCATTTAGGTTTTCATATTATTCGAAAAATTCTACATTTAACGATTTTTTCATTTTTTCGCACTGATAGCAAAAACAGTAATCAATTTGCCATCACTGATAGCAGGAATTGTTTTCAACTTGCACTCATAGGAACATTTTTCTGCTTTCATTTTTGATGTTTTAACCGTTAAAACGACCAAAACGACATCAACTTGAGTAATCATAATTTGCAATATCACAACATCAAAATTTGTTTTCGATTTGCTGTCAGACTTTGCTCGGGTCTCGACATCAAAACCTCTAACTAATCGATTAGGAAGAACCGAGCAGTTTCTGCCACATACGGGGAGCTTAAAACCTCGAACCAGAAGACTTCCATTTTCCGACTCAGTTGATAAGGCTCCCAGCAGTCAAGCTTCATAAACCGTCCGTTCCGTCGTCGTACCTACTGCACACAAGAAATGATCTTCTCCTCTAGCTCTAGAGACTAGATGAAACCGCATGAAAGTTAAATTGTTTTCAAATCTCCACATCTCTCCGGGAGATGAAGTAGATATGATTGTGCGCCAGTATCGACCACCACTGAGACTGAGCCCAACTAATCTGGCTTTGAAAAGCATCAGTTTGTACGCAATTGCTTCTGTTACGGCATGTTCGATATTTTGTACCAGTACGAGTTAAATTGTTAAATGGGCAAACATCTCTCCACGAGCCTATATGTTGTTTGTTGATGAGATTTCGATTATTCGATCGAATTATTTTTACTCGAAAATCGATCTTATGATTTCGATGCGTCAAACGTTGATTTTTTTTGAAATTATTTTTCTGATTAATTTACCATTACTATTTATCATTATTATCAGTACTTGCTTTCAGTCCGGATAACCCATGGTGGTGCACAAGGCCGAATTGAAAGATATCTATCCATCCGCCATCGCCTTGAACAACATTCTTCAGTTCCTAGTCGAGAGTGCGCCACCATGAGTCTTTGGGCCTGCCTCTGCTGCGATGTTCTGCTGGGTTCCAAACTAACGCTTGCTTGTAGATATCGTTCCCGCCCCTGCGTAAAGTGTGACCGTCTCGCCTCCACCTTCGCTTCTAAATGTCTGTCGCTATCGGGTTTTGATAACATCCACATTGGAGACCCAATTGTGAGGTCACCATGCACGAATGATATACCGCAGGCCTCTATTGATGAATACCTGCAGCCGTTGAATGTTCTCCACTGATACACACGATGTTTTACTGGCGTGCTTCAGCACAGATTTCACGTTTGAGTTGAAAATTCGTATTTAGGTGCGTTGACTAATCTGATTGTTTTCTCATACATTCCCTAAACTCACAAAGGCAGCCCTTTTGTCCTTCTAAACCATAAGGGGGAAATCTACTCCACAGACACTAGAACGAAAAGGTCCGGGTAGTGTGGGGTTAAGACATCCTTCTACAACAAAAGTAATATCCAGGACTACTCTCTCCTTGATCCACTAAACACATTCCCATGGTCGTCAAACTCTGCGTCTCTCCGGAACCAACAAGAAGGCATTGTTTTACAGAGGGACTAGTGCACATCGTACCATCAAGGTTAGCTGCGTAGCCTGCAGCAACGGATATCGATGACTCGTTGTGGAGAGTCCTACTTTCCCGACTGGTCCTCACCACTCCCTTTGTCCTCGGAAGGCGGGCAGTGTCAACCCCACGCCCGCTCCCAGCTGTTGTGTAAGAATCAAGAACTGACGCATACGTGCAGCCAGATCTGACCTGCTGAAGGCAAGGGTACCACTACCCTTCAGGCTCTATTAGCTGCACCAGAAGGTTGCCTACAGTAGGGCCTCCACCTGCTCCGGCCCTTACCGGGAACCCCTTTCCTACCGCGGGCTCGGATCCAACCCAGTCGACCAACGCCACGACAGCAACGCTACCAGGATGTTCTCTTCACGGTCGCTTAATCGACGTAAGGGTCGATTTCGACCGCAGGTCACCGGTATGGCCTACGAAACCTACTCCATAGTCCATACCCCTGGACCACCTCTTGTACCACATTGGAAGCCATCCTGGCAGGCCTGCGTATGCCTCTTGTGCCGCACACGGAACGGTACGCGTTCGCAACTCTAAGACACATCAGCCTATAAGTATTTTCCAGTTTACTACGGTAGCTTTCAGTACATAGTGCCGAGCCCCAAACCGGGCAGCCATACCTTAGTATGGACGTAGCGCACATAGCGATACTAGCCAGAAGCTTGCGTGCATTGGCGTACACCGATCATGCACTGGCGTGTTATAATCACCCAAGTGTTTGACGGAACGCTTCGACGTGATAGTGCAATCGCCTACACTGATCACCGCTCGCTACTCAGAATTTTGGTTGTTCACAACCACCACCTCAATTTTGTGGTCAGCCAACTCCAGTTTCCTGGATCTCATCCACACCTCCACAACCTTGATCAAGTGGGTGGTAGTCAATTCTATTCCTTCGATCGATTCACCGAAGACTTCCAGCGTAATGTTGTCAGCAAAGCCGACGATCTCCACCCCCACCGGGAACTCTAACCACAACATCTTGTCATACATGACATTTCATAACACTGGACCCAGGATAGAACCTTCCGGAGCTCCTGAGGTCATGGGAAAGCACTTCCGACCCACCTCTGTGTTATAACCTAGTACTCGATTCTGAAAGTAACTTTTGAGAACCTACCTATTCCCAGTGCGCGTTTCTTACATCCAGATTGTTTACTGCACAGTAGCGAATCCCCCTTCCCTTATGCTGGAACGCTATCTCGGCTATTTTTGTAACCGACAAGAAAGCGTCTACGGTCGACCTTCCCTTTCGGAAGCCATACTGGCAGCTCGAGAGCCTATTTACACCCTTGGTGTGCCTCAACATTTTATTGAGGATGATCTTTTCGAGCTCCTTCCCTGCCGTGTCGAACAAGCATATTGGTCTATATGCCGACGGGTCTCCGGATGGTTTCCCCGCCTTTGGCAATAGAACCAGGCTCTGTCTCTTCCAAACTTCTGGGGAATTCCCTCGTCCAGGCTTTTCTGCATAGCAGACCATAACATCTCGGGAGCCTCTGCAATGGCTATTTTTAAGACCAGGTTTTGAACTCCGTCCGGACCTGGGACCTTACCTACGCTAAGGGACTTTGCTATCCCCGCAAGTTCCACATCGGTGACCCTCTACTCATCGCCAGCCCCAGTCCCCGGCTATCCTACAAAAGGAGGCCAAGGACTAGGATCATGATGTGGATAAAAACCCTCGATGATCCCCTCCAACATCTCTGGATATTGCTCTGTAGGAGCCATTACACCTCTCGCCCTCTCGTCTTGGTCATAACGTTCCTGTAGGCGTCACCCCACGGATTCACATTGGCACTCTGACAGAGACCCTCAAAGTAGGCCTTTTTGCTTGGTCTTATCTCTCAGTCTTGTGTTCAGTATCGTGCACACTGCATCCGCAGCCTAGCCCGTAGGCAGGCGCGGCGCAGGTCCGCAATCGCGTCGGTCCACCAGTAAGCCGGTGGCCTCCCATTTCTAGGGTGGACTCACCTAGGCATGGCCGCATCACACGCACGTGAGAGCACCGCTACCAGCTCTTCGCCGTCTAAACCAAGTAAGTTTCGCTCACGACGGAGCGCCTCCCTAAATACCTCTTCGTCGAAGTATGATGTCTTCCACCAGCGAGTGCTTGGCCTTGGCCTAGCCGCCTCTTCTTCTACCCGCTGCCTGCTGTTGTTGTAGTCGATACTGTAGCGAACCGTCAGGTGGTCGCTGTGAGTGGAACTATCGTCTACTCTCTAGTTAGAACTACTTGTTAAGCCAGGACTACAAAAGGTCACATCAATAATTGACTGCGCTTCGTTTCGACTATAGGTACTCTTGGTACCGACATTAGCCAAGTAGTCATCTAAGATGGCCAGTGTTTCTAGCAGAATCTGGCCCCGCTGGTTCGTGAAACGGATTCCCCATTCCACGGCCCAGGCATTAAATTCACCCGCTATTACCACCGGCCTTCGCTCTGTTAGCACGGTCGTTATGCGGCCCAGCATCTGCGTGAACTGCTCGATCGGCCACCGCGGAGGTGCATAACATCTACAGAAGAAGACCCCGTTTACTTTGGCGACCACGAAGCCCTCATAGGTAGTAGACACCAACTCCTGGACCCGTCATCCATATCGCCGCCATTTTTCTGGGCCCATCCGCGACCCAGTTGTCGTTGGGTATTCGGTATTGGTCCAGTATGATGGCGATATCCGTCTCCCACTAAGAAACCGCCTGACAAAGCAGTTGTTGAGCCGCGTCACAGTGGTTCAGGTTCAGCTGCGTTAACTGTACTATGATTTTTTTTTCACTGCGGCTTTCTTGAAGGCGGAACACCTTGAACCACCCGTTGGGTGCCTGTTGTTCACGGATTTCTTGGTACAGATCAGACAAATGGGTGGACTCGTGCAGCCTTGATCGTTATGGCCTTCGACGCCGCATCTCCTGCACAGTTTGCGCCTGTCAGGGCTTTTGCAGTTCCATGCCTTGTGTCCTGGTTCCAGACGCCTAAAGCAAACCTCCTGTGGCTCATGAAACGTCAGATGACATACGCACCAGCCTACCGTTGTCCTCCCTAATTTAACAGACTTTTTGACGTCCGCCACAGGTACCTGAACCAAAGCTATCTGTGTCCCTGCCGGCCCTTTCCGTAGTCTAACGGCTGCAGTGGCCACCTGTAATCCGCACTGCTGCCGCAGTGCCGTGACGAGCTCTTTCACTTCGGTGACCTCATCTAGATCTTCGACCTTCAGAGTCGCCTCTTTGTGAGAGCCCTCATATTTACTCATTCGCCAAGGACCTCTTCCGCCATTTTTTAGTAGGCGGCGCCTTTGCACTTCTTATCGCGCTTCAGCTCCAGGATCATTTTACCCGTAATACGTCTAATACTGCGCTCGTCGGCTCCCAGACCCTCGAGCTTGGCGTCACATCGCATCGCCTTCAAGACGTCCGAGTACTTCTCGCGCTTGGCACCTACTCTTGTACGCCTTTCATCCGGAACGCGCCAGCCTTTTCAGGCACACCCTTCCGAGCTTTCCAGGACACCTGGCTGAGGTCCGACTTGCCGGCATTACTGCCGACCTTTGCAGTTAGTATTCCCCCAGCCTTGCGGGCACCACCAGACAGTTCCTTACCTTACGGCTGCCTCACCCGCTTCAACGAGTGCTTATCATGAGCAGTCGCATCCGCCACAACTTTTGGACTTCCAGCGAAAGCGAAGGCCTTCGTCTGGGTAGACTTCGTAATCTTTACTTTCGCTGATTCTGCCGCTGCTGCAGTTTTCATGAGTCTCACGTGATCCTACGAAATACTGTGGGAGTGCTCGCTCAGGTATCCCACAGGCTCCGTTAACGATTGAGCACCTTTTTCACCCCTTCGGTCACTCATTCCTTGGCACGGGTCGCTTGACACCTTGAATTGGGATTAGTAGTCCTATTCTTGTGGAGCTTCGTAGGCAGCATCCATTTATTACGTAACGCTAAAATCTGGATTTTTTACCACCGCCAACCCTCCCCCCCCCCTTTTTGTAACGCTTGGACCGTAACGCTCGACTGGACTCCCCCCCTGGAGCGTTACGTAATTTGTGGATGGCGCCCGTGTGATTACAGTCACCAAGCATCTAATCGCAGTTCGATTCCTGCTCCGGGCGATAAAACTTTTCGTGAGAATAGTTTCTTCTTCCTATTCACTGGTGCATGCTCCCTGTGTTTGTTGTCAGTGTTAAGTTTGATTCAATCTGTACAGCCTCTGGCTGAAGACGATATCCGTGTCTTAGCCGGGGACTACGCGGCTGAATGGCAAGGCGGGTAATTCATCATGTCCCGGGATTGTAATCCCTGCTGCCCTGAAAAAAAGGCAGCCCTCGCCTTCATGATCCGTGTACCTATGTCGATCTTGGCGCAACCAACAGCCCAAATATTGGAAGCATTCGACATTCTATACGTACTGCTTGCCGCTCGACAGTTTTGGAATCAGGCGCTGTTTTAAAATCTCCTATTTGATCCTAAAATTGGATAATCGTTATGGTACATCATCAAAATAAACCCTTGAAAGTGAAAGTAGATTATATTTCGAAAGTTTACGGTACTTCCCTGTACATTAGTTCTATATCATCCAGCAATAGTAGCACGTCAAACTTGTCAACAATCGAATATTTTTTCTGAATCAGCTAAAAAGAGTGAAATATCCACCCGGTAAAGAATAAATCCACCAAGCAGAATCAGACTATAGTCGACTATCGAACACCACTCACTGACACTGACTGGCTTATGATGAGCCATCAGGAAGTGCCGGAGGGAGGGCACACATTCTTTTGCTGACTATTGTTCGATCCACTACCTCCTATTGGTTTTCTCTCTCGCAGGTCACAAGCAGCTCAGTCAGTCAGCTAAATTGATGTTGGTTACTTGTGAATAAGGATCACGTCCGGACGGACAGAAGAAATGCTGGATCTGCAGGTTCTCCGCCATCCGTTCTCTGCTGTTGGTCTAATTTTATCTCATCGAAGACAAGTTTTCCTTTTCGTCTCATGCTTTTCCTTCGTTCTGAGAGGGGGATGCCTTAACAAAACTTCCCCATGAACGAAAAATTCCAGACTTGGCGCGGCAGAGAGTTCGGAAAATAAAATTATGATGTAACGTTAGAGCAACACGTAATTTATTGTCAGTTCATAAATCAACTTTCCCTGACGAAGACCAAGCGTTTACGGGGTTGATGCTGATGCTGATGCGTTGGATGGGGTTAGGATAGGGGAAAGGAATGAATATCAGACAGTTGCGAATTTTTTGGTGGTTCATTTTTCATTTTCGTTTTCCAAGAGCAACACGGCGGTAGATATTCGATTTAACGGCCCAGGGAAGATTCCAGTCAGTTTAATATTTTCTCTTTCGCCAAATTCTAAAACAAAACTTTCGATTCATTTCATGTCAGCGGTACTGAATAGTAAGTAATTTGTCTTACTCCTGTGTATGATAATTTCGACGTCACACATATCGGAGAACATACCTTCCCGGTGAAAATGTGCTGTAGCTGTGGCAATGCAGTGTTTCCGTTTGACTGGTGATAACGGTAGTCTCAAAGTAGCAAATTTGCTTCTAGGTCACGCGTTTCCTGGAGGAAACCGAGGAAGCATTTCCAGGTCACACGTTAATCTTCGAAGCAGGTGCGTCCCAACGGAGGACAATTTATGCGTCAGGCATTCTTCAGCATAAGCAATAATAGGATATTCTGGACGCAGTAGATTCACCTTGACGGGACTATTTGTTTCACGATATTTACCTCATAAGTAACATAATAAAGGTGTATAGTATTATCACAGACATGATTATTAGATTTGATATCAGGTATTATTATTATTGAAAAATTGTAGACACATCAAATCCTCTTTTTATGCAGTTTATTTCAATGCACTTTTAATTTATGTACCTTTCTATACGCTACATCACGGAGAAAAATCAAGCTGGTTTGAAATAACAAACTTGTTTGTTGATTTTTAAATTGATGGATTTGTTATTTCAAATTCAACATTTGTTGTTTTCAAAATAAAATAGGTAGTTGAAATAACCTCGCTTATTTGTTGTTTCTAATTTTGGTTAGTAATATACAGTTCAGTAAAAGCAAACTAGGCTCAGTGTACCAGTTATGACTATAGCACCTCAAATTCGCCATAGTTGATTTTCAACCTTTAAAGATACAAATCAACAAGAAAAAAATCGTGAACAACAGATCACGATCACAAAAGATGATTGCAATCATTCAAACTTCACAATTTGCTCAAATTATGGTAGAAATAAATCATTTTCCTTAACTTTTCGGCTTCCTTGCACCCTATTTCGCCATAGTGTACCAGTTATGGCAACTCCCATAAGGAATGCATGTAAATAGTGCGAAGTGGAACCCAAATTAACAAATGTGTCCATAACTGGTACAGGGTTCCTATCATTGGCAAACGCCGTAATAAATACTAAAAGTAGTTTTTTCTCCGTTTCTATATTTTTCCTGTGAAGTATTGAAACAAATCAATCATTTGACTTATTGTTTACATTCGTCGGTCTTCTTCTTATTTTTGTAGAAATAGTTTTTCTTAGGTAGTGCGATAACTGGTACAGGCACCCTAATGTCGTTTTCGTTTTTGCGGTGGTGCTACACCGATGCAGCACTTTTGCACCGAAATTATACAAAATTTTCAAAATTTGTGTGAAGCGTAGACTTTGGCCAGAAACAAAGCTAAAGGTTCCTTTTTTTATTTGGTGGTACGAGGGAAATGTTCTACCGGGTTGTCTAGAAAATTTTTCGTGGTTTCTAGAACAAAGTTTCGAAAATATCCATTTCATGGGTACTTTTCATCAAAAATGTATACAGGGTGTTAGGTTCCTGAGTGAAAACTTTTTTTTTTTAAAGACACGGACACGTTCAGTGCTTCCAGTGAGCTATTCGCTCTTTGAAGGAAGCACGACACTAGACAACGGACTAGCATGCAACGCCCAGTGGCACAGCCGAAAACTTTTCCTGACAGCTGCGGTGGGAATCGAACCCACGCCCCTCAGCACGATGCGACTAAATGCTTGGTAACACTAGCCGCACGGCCACGAAGCCACTTACTTGTAGAAGGATGATAGAGGACCATAAATGGTGAAAAAAAAAGTTCTACGCACAAGGATGGGATCATTCATTTGTAATCATTCACATTCACTTGCGAATTACTCGCTTCAGAAACATCGTAGCAAAAACTAATGTATGGACCACTTTTTCATTTTTGTTTTATCTGAAACTTTGTAAAACAATGTACTAGTGTAGCGCCAAAAATAAAATCAACAGAAGGCAGCAAACGCAACTCTCCACGGCGTGAATGTAATTTACATTCACCACGTGGAGAGTTACCTTCACAGCTCGTTCACGAATTTGGTATGCGTGTGCGACCCTAATGCTATTCGGCGAACTTCCAGATAAAACTACAAGGTTCAATTCATCCATACATAGTTTTTTGATAGAATGCTTCTGAACTGAGATAGTATCAAGTTAATGTAACTCTTTGCAAATGAATGACCCCATTCCTGGCTACCCATATGGTCAAATCTCAACCGTTACGTAGTTATTGAACTTCCCATGTTTTTGACTCTTATTGGGCTTTAACTTGAAAATGGTCAAACTTATCGCAGTTTTTTTTTTACCCTTCTTCGAAAGATTATTGAATTTTCTATCGAGTGGCATATTTGATTCGATTGATTTAGTTAAATAACTAAGTTTTCTAGAGCAAATAGCTCGAAAGTATTGTGTCTTAATTTGTTTTTGTAAATTACATTTGAAAAATGCGTAATAACTTGAAATTCTTTCTTAGGCAAAGTTTTGGTCCCTGTTTCATTCTACAATTCGTTTTGATGTTGATGGAAAATTAAAAAAAAAATCGAATAAGGGTAAAAAAAACTGCGATAAGTTTGACCATTTTAAAGTTATAGCCAGTTAAGGCAATAATAATCAAAAACATAGAAGGTTCAATAACTACGTAACGGTTGAGATTTGACCATATGCGTAGAACTTTTTTTTTTCGCCATTTATGGTCCTCTATCACCCTTTAAAAAGTTTGTACTCTATGAACCTAACACCCTGTATACACGCTAAAACCGCTCAGCACCTAAAATGAGTAAGGCCTACTCATAAGTGCATAGTTTCCAGACCACACAAAAATGTGTAACAGTTACACCTTCTAAAAACAGCTCGTACACTCTTCTAGATGCGAAATTTCGATATTTTTTTTTGTTTACCAAGGTGACTAGTAAACCTAGCTAGATTGCCGTGCAATTTGCGAATTTCACGATTATGCGGACGCAGGAATTGATTTTGTGAATGTGTAGAAGTGTTACACATTTTTTGTGTAGTCTGGAAATTATGCACTTAAGTGCTGAGCGGTCTTAGCGTGTAGGAAAATAGTCCCCGATGGAGCCATTTACTCCTAGCACCAAATGAAAGATTAACATTAGACCCTAAGCTTTAATTTGCCGGGTATTTTAGCGATACTGTATTTTTTTGTAATAATATCCCGTGCTCTTGAGGTCTCCTGGAACGCCCCTGAAACCCCTGTAAACCCCTGAAACGCCCTTGAGGCTCCTTCAAGCACCCTTTAGGCTCCCTGGACCTTCCGTAAGACACCCTGAAGCGTTCCTGAGAACCCCTGGAACGCTCCTGAAGCTCCCGGAAAACCTTTGAATCGCCACTGAGACCACCTGAAACACCCCTGAGACCCTTGAAACAAAGTTGAGACCCCTGGAACGAATCTGAGGCCCCTTCAAGCGCCTGGAACCCCCTGAGACCAATTAGAATTCCCTGAAACGCCTCTGAAATGCATGTTAGACCTCCTGGAGCCCTCTGATCCCCTTCAAGCGTCCCTGATTACTCCCCCCCCCCCCCTGGAACGTCCCTAACATCCCTTAAAGGGCCAATACGTCATCGGATAAGTGCGAACTTATGTGGACGTTAATACATTCGAGGTGTCGCCTGAAGCAATTCAGAAAGCTGAGAGAAAACTAAAATCCTCCTTCCAACCCGGACCAGACGGAATTGCTGCGTGTGTCCTGAAAAGGTGCTGTCAGCAGTTATGTCAACCTCTCCAATACTTGTTCAACCTTTCTTTGAGCAACTCTACCTTCCCTACGCGCTGGAAAGCATCGTACATGTTCCCGATACATAAGAAAAGCAGCAAAAATGACGTGCGAAGTTATCGCGGAATCACATCGCTTTGTGCATGCTCCAAAGTTTTTGAAATCATTGTCTCGGAGCATTTGTTTTCCCAGACAAAGCATTACATTTCCACAAGCCAGCATGGATTTTTCCCTGGAAGAAGTATCTCGACGAATTTGTGCGAATTTGCGTCTTTTTGTCTGCGCAACATCGGGCAGGGTCGGCAAATAGACGCCATATACACCGATCTTAAGGCAGCATTCGACAAGGTTAATCACTCCATACTGCTAGATAAGCTGAATAAACTGGGATGCTCGTCCGGCTTTGTTGCATGGCTCCGATCGTACCTCTGTGGAAGAAATTAGCCGTGAAAATCGGATCGTCTGTTTCACGCTGGTTCGAAAACCCTTCCGGTGTACCGCAAGGCAGCAATTTAGGCCCACTATTGTTCTCGTTGTTCATAAATGATGCCTTGTTACATATTGGGGAATGCTTTTGTCTGGGTTACGCTGACGATTTTAAGCTGTACATTGTTATAAACGGTGTTGAAGATTGTCGCAGACTCCAAACTTTGCTTGAGATGTTTGCAACTTGGTGCCAAGCAAATAAGATGGAACTCAGCATCCCCAAATGCTTCGTCATAAGCTACCACCATAAAATGAATCCGTTATTTTTCGAGTACACGATTGGAGGCGAACTGGTACAAAGAACTGAAACGATCCGGGACTTAGGTGTAACTCTCGACTCAGCTCTCTCGTTCAGAAATCACCACGAAGAGATCATCGATAAGGCTCGCCGTCAACTTGGGTTTGTCAGCAAACTGAGCAAGGAGTTCAGAGATCCGTACACGCTCAAATCTCTGTACGTAAGTCTCGTTCGGCCTCTTCTAGAAACCGCGTCGATAGTATGGGATCCCTATCACAGCACTGTGGCCTCTCGAATTGAGTCTGTTCAGAAGAGATTCGTGAAATTTGCACTGCGTAACTTGCCGTGGAATGATCCGCAGAATCTGCCACCGTATGAGAGTCGATGTCAACTAATTGGGCTGGATACGTTGACGCAAAGAAGAAAAAGAGCCAAGGCTATCTTCATAGCTAAACTACTTGCTGCTGAAATTGATGTGCCAAACTTGCTGGTGCTAGTTAACATTAATGTTCCTGGCTATGCTACTCGCCGACCCGAATTCTTCAGGCTGCCTTTTAGACGGTGGGATTATACTTCCCAAGAACCAATTCTAGCAATGATGGAATGTTTTAGCCATGTGGTGCACTTGTATGACTTTAATGTAACGACAAATAATTTTAAGAGTTGACTTTCACGTTTTGTGTTTAACTAGTTGTAAGAATTTATTCATTAAGACAAATCAGTCGGATGAAATAAACAACAATAATAATAATAATAAAGCGCTCCTAAGACCCCGTGGAACACCGCTGAAACCCCCTACGAACCCCAGAAACGCCACTGAACCTTCCTAAAGCATCCCTGAGATCCCTTCAAGCGCTCCTGAGACCTCCCGGTACCCCCGGAAACCCTCTGAGATTCCATTTAGACGTCCCTGAGATCTCCTGGTACCCCCTAAAACGCTCCAGAGACAATCTGGAACCACTTGAAGCAGAAACTCATCTCAATTATTTGAACAGTAAACTAATCTTTGCAATCATGTTTGCTTTCATATGAAAAATGATGTTAATGTCAATAATTTAAGGACAAACGTCTAGAAATCCCGTTTGAACAGTGCATCAGAACTTCAGACGCACAAATCTCAAGAAGCAAGCTTCAAACAACAGTGCATTTTATTATTCTGTTCTTGCTCACTTGTAATAAGCTTAAAATAAGAAGATCTGGTGCGCTGGTTTTATTTACGAAGAGATTTGTGCCCTCGAAATCGTGGGTAGGTGCCAAAGTCGGCCATTGTGGTGGCCCTTTTTGGGATTCTAACAAGTCTGTCCTTAAAAAAAGGTTTATTTAGGGCTCGGGCCATAAACCCACCAGGACATAAAGAAGGTGCATAAATCAAAAGTGCATAAAAATAACCTACTAAAAGGTTTTAGTGTATAATTGTTGCATGCAGTTTTGATTACAAACAGTAACAACTATATGATAGTAAGTAAGACATTGTGATGTGATACGATGATTAGATGGCTTTCTAGTAGATTAAGCGTTGTTCGAATTAATCAAAATTTCACTCCTCGATGACAACTACAGCGCCACTGAATGCAGCAAACGTAACCAATCATTTAATAAAATTTCTGTTTGCGGAAACTCTGATCGAATTCTTCCAATCACTTCGAATCAAGCGTTCCAAATTGGCTTGGACAGCTTCGATTGATTGTTCCGATTCGTCCCCTTTTCTTTTCATATGCGTGAGTGCTCTTTTCATCTCCGCTCCACGTGCAATGCGCAGCTTAGCAGTCCCAAACGAAGAGAGAATCCGTGAGGAATTCACTAGGGGTAATTCAATTTCCTCGACTGGAACAATCTATGTCACTCCAGGGACTTGCACCTTTCACGGGAACCCAATGACGAACGACATGTGAATGCGGTTCGCTGGCTGAACCAACACGACGACGACGGTGAAAGGTAACTTTCGTTCGTTCCTCAGTGGCAGAAACCACCGGATTCGAGGCGGGAATCGAAATCGAAAGTTATTTCGTGATGAAATTACTGCGTGTCTTTCGTATTTCGGTTCAGTTGCCTTTGCAAGTTTTTCCTCCTCGCGCTGCTATAAGGTTTGAGTGTGTTTTAGAAATCAAGCGATGCTTCTGTGCTACTGCTTAGGAATATACCCTCGAGCTTTCCACGTACCGAGCGAGTGAAATTTATCACGTATTGATGCTACTGTGGGAGCAGAATGATGGAAATCTAATCTTGAGAAGTTTGTTCTAAGAAATTTAAAAGTGCTGACCGTTTTCATTACTATTTTTGTAGATACGGCTGGTCTATCTATTGACCTGACGGAAATGGACACTCGAAAAATGACTTTGTAAACGTACACCAATGCAATGATTACTCTGACCGAGATTAAACGACTTCGTCCGGCAGCAGTTTATACTGGACTAGCTGTCCCGGCAAACGTCGTACTGCCTGCCTACTGTGTTTTTTGTCATACAGCTCCCTAGATAAGTCCCCCGCAACTTCATCCGTATGGAAGCCCCCGTTCCAAAGACCGGAAAGGTCTCACACCAAGTTAAGAACCTTCCCCGGCCCCAACAGCACCCACATACAAAATTTCACACCGATCGGTTCAGTAGTTTCCGAATCCATAGCGGTCAGACAGACAGACAGACAGACAGACAGACAGACAGACAGAAATCCATTTAAATGTACACACTTAGAAATTCTGAAATTTGCACGCAACGGCATCACAAATAAACGTAAACGTTTTCAGGACACTTAAAATTACATGATATTTTCTATGTGTGTAATTTCTGGTAAGGACGGGAGAGTTCGGCAAGCGATTGTGCGGACGACAACCAGTAAGTTGAAGCGTTCAGTTGGAAAATTCGCGATGATGGAACTAGGTGGACCTTCGCGCGGACCCTCCCCTCGATCCACGGGACGAGGGATGTTCTGGCAACACGGGCAATGACAACCACCAGTTTTGATTGCAGAATACGTGCGAAGCAGATTGTCAATCAAACAGTAGATGTGGCGAAGTTGTTTCCACGAGACTGTTAAGAGTTAATTTTCTTTATGAATCATATATGCAGCTGAAAACCCGGATTGGTTTACTTTTGCAAGTTACGTCGGATTGAAATGTTATGTTTGAAATGTGTCCCAACTGTCCCGGAAAGCTTACCAGACCGATAAAAGCAATGGACGGCGTGCAGAACAGCGTAAGGATTTCGGGTGAACTATCCAGTTCATTCGAATCTCGACGCGGACTACGACAAGGTAATGGACTCTCCTGCCTTCTATTCAACATCGCCCTGGAAGGTGTTATGTGACGAGCCGGGGTACGATCATCACAAAATCCAGCCAATTTGTCTGTTTTGCGGATGATATGGATATTATTGCCAGAACATTTGGAACGGTGGCAGAACTGTACACCCGCCTGAAACGTGAAGCAGCAAAGGTCGGACTGGTGGTGAATGCCTCAAAAACAAAGTACATGCTGCTGGTAGGTGGGACTGAGCGAGACAGGACAAACCTTGGCAGCGATATTATGATAGACGGGGATACTTTCGAGGTGGTAGAAGAATTCGTCTACCTCCCCAAGTAACATACTTGTCACAGAAGAATCACGGCAGCGCAGATTTTTGTTGCGCAGTAGTCACTGTGACATACATTCTAACAAATTAATACTTACTTGCTAGAAGTAAGTCACAGTGACGTCTGCGCAACAAAAACCTGCGCCGCCGTGACTCTTCTATGACAAGACAAGTGTGTTACTTGGGTCGGTTCCTTGCTAACGACTGACAATAACGTGAGCCGTGAAACACGAAGGCGCATCATCAGTGGAAGTCGTGCCTACTACGGGCTCCAGAAGAAACTGCGATAAAAAAAAGATTCACCCCCGCACCAAATGTACCATGTACAAGACGCTAATAAGACCGGTGGTTCTCTACGGATACGAGACATGGACGATGCTCGAGAAGGACCTGCAAGCACTCGGAGTTTTCGAGCGACGCGTGCCAAGGACGATCTTCGGCGGCGTGCAGGAGAACGGCGTGTGGCGGAGAAGGATGTACCACTAGCTCGCTGCACTTTTCGGTGAACCCATCATCCTGAAAGTGGCTAAATCTGGGCGGTTTCGGTGGACAGGGCATGTTGCAAGAATGCCGGACAACAACCCTGCAAAATTAGTGTTTGCTAACCACCCGCTTGGTACAAGAAGACGTGGAGCGCCGGGAGCACGATGGGCGGACCAGGTGGAGCGTGATCTGGCGTGCGTTGGGCGTGGCCGACGTTGGATAGCTGCAGTTGCAAATCGAGTATTAGGCGGGAAATTGTTGATTCAGTGTTATGATGAATTGGATGTTGAACTAAATAAATGAAATGAAATGAAATGTGTCGCAACTTGTGTCGCAACTATCGCAACAACACGCGTCATCATTTGATCCCGACCTGAAGTGGGTCCTAGTTTGCATCAGGTAGTCGCCCAGTATTTCGAATGGTGAACGACACGGTATTTCACTGTAAAGGGCATCTACCCACGGTATAAATTTCGATGGTCTGTTGATTGTATGGATGGCGTGAACAAGTTTGGCACCGCAAGCAAAGGGTGGTGACACCCGAATCGCAGGTATGTATGACTGCAATCAGACGGAGGCTTGAAAATTCACGCCATCCGAATGAGGTTTGTAATTATGTATTCTGTTTGATTAGGGATCAATTTCCCCTTTTAATAGACAAGTATCAGACACTGTTTGTGTTTCGTACAATCGTTGTGCTCTGATTGTTGGTGTTGTTTGATTCGATAGGTAATGGATACCAAAAGTGCGTCGAAGCTAAATTGGTGCAAATAATACAAAATCGACTAAAATAATTTCGATGGATTGATCGATTGCTTAGGTACCGTAAAGAGAGGGAAACTTTATCGTTTTTAAACACATTCAACTGTGATATCGTTACTATACCTAAAACGGCGTGATGGAAACACATACATTCCGTCTGAAGAATCCCGTGACTAAATGAACTGTTTTCCACTGTGATTAGCATTACCTTTGGCTGCTGACTAACTAAACATCATATTACGGTACCTATTAAAAAGAAAACCACTAGTAGCAGCCGGAAATGCTCCTGTGACACGAAATAAATGCCCCACTAACAGGTCGTGATTTGCATTTGTTCACCGAATAAAACTCGATTTTGCGTCGTTATACCACCCTTCCTCCCACACTCACGTACCTCTATATAACCAAAAGCGTGTCGTTTTTCCGTCAGGATATCGAATAAATACGATTGATTGTACCTACGAGCGGTGGTGGTTCGCCTCCAATGCCTCCAGAAGAGGAAAAGCTTGTTGAATTACATCACATTAGATGGGAAAAGAATTGCAACCCACTCCGAGAATAAGCAGCCATGGCCCATCAACGAGCTCTCCACGTGGTGCACGGCGGTCTTCGATGGTAGTAAAATGTACATCTTCGGAATGCACCAATAAATATCAGTAAATTTCTCCGTTTTTTTCTGCTTCTGTTTTCTTTCTGTATAGGAATTCACTGCTGCTGTTGGGTGCAGTTTTCGTTTTCCACCAAATATGTAGAAAGCTCACACGGGGAGAGCGGATTTATTGCTGCCTTGAAGACGTGCAGAACTAAGCGGATTTATTGCGCTAAAGTGAGTGAAATATGGGCGATTCGAATGGTTAGCGTTGAAGTGCGCTTTTGCATAGTTTACTGTTTTGCAGCTCGGAGTTAGGTACAAGTTACATGCGATTGCCAACACTAAAATTTGTAAGATCAGATTTTGTCTGAGCATGTGGTATTAAATTTGCGAAATTCTATGTAAAGTTTAGACCACTTTTACCCGAACTACTCAAGGACATACCTTCCTGTACCATACAAACACATATCATCCTGCACAATGCGTTCCTTGCTTAGTTCATGTCATGAACAACGATATTGAAACGTTTTGGCTTCTCATTTTTCGGTAGTAGAAAATATCCTTCTCATTCTCATGCTGTTGACTTGATTAAATGGTTGAAATCGGAGAATCGTTCTATATCGGGTAAATCCATCGGACGATCGTCAGATACAGTGCCCAGTAGGCCCGTCTACCTTTCCAAAAATGTTCTCGGATTCTCAAGTCCACCGCCATATTTTGATTGGCATCCTAAAAGAAGTAACTGGTCAAAATTTCAGCCAAATCCATTGAAATTAAGAGGTGCATCAAATCAATTTTGTATTTTTCGACTATTTTTGAACTTCAAAAAATCATAACTACACATTTAGAAATTCTGAAATTTGCACGAAACGGAATCACCAAAGAATGTAAACGTTTTCAAGACTGAATCACAAATTGGACTCAATTTTACGCGCATCATGTAAGTGCTGGTTGGTTGCGTTAGATGTCAACAAATTCGTTTCACCAGAAACGTAGAATTAGTATCACGTTCATCAGCCACATTCCAACACGGTAAAATAGCCGAGGGGTAATCTCTGTGGCTCACGATCAGAAGATCCGGTGTTCGAATCCCATGCATGGCGTTATTTCACTTTTCTATGTTTTGCCTGTCAAATCGCTTCTAGCGATTGCTAGACGCTAAAAAAAGTTTTATTTTGGGGTGTCTTGAAAAACGTAAATTTACGTGTTTCAACCTTTAAATTTGTGTTTTTGAAGATGCTCGTATATGTCAGGTTCAGGAAACTTAAAATTACATGATATTTTCTAGGTGTGTACACTAAAACTTGTCAAAACGCAATTCTTTAAGCACAAATTGAAAGCTATTCTTGTTTGCTACAAGTTCTCCGAACAACGTATGCCAATAAAACTGAAGGAAAAAAGTGTAATTATCACATTTATAATCAGAAAAAAAACCTTCAAAAGTTGATTTTTTGATAGGTTTCGTTTTGAAACACGCTAATATACGTAATAAGAAGGATTTTTTTAAACTGGATAATATTCTCTAATGTTTTTTGATTATTTGCTTCTTTGATACCAATGCTGTAGAAGTTGAGCAAAAATTACCAAAATTCGTGAAAGCCAAATGTGTCCTAAAAACTAGTTTTTGGGCGCGATACTCTAGAGAATCCTCCAGAAATTCATCCAGTAATTGTTTCAAGAGTTCCTCTAGAGGTTCCTCCAGGAATTCCTTCAGGGATTCTTCCAGCAATTCCCACAGGAATACCTCAAGGCATTGCTCCAGGATTTCATCTTGGAATTTCTCAGGGAACTGATCCAGGAATTGCTCCTGGAAGACCCTCAGAATTTTTTTCATCTATTTCTCCAGGAATTTCTCTAGGAAATCCTCTAGGAATTTCTTAAGATATTGTTCCAGGAAATTTTTCGGGAATAGCTTCAAAAATTTTTCAGGGATTTCTCCAGAAATATTTCCAGGGATTCTTTCAGGAATTGCTTCAGGGATTCCTCCAGGGATTTCTCCCTATTTTTTCCAGGGATTTTCCCAGGGATATCTCTAGGAAACCCTTCGAAGATTCCTTTTAGAAATCCTCCAGAAATTTCTCCAGGAAATCTTAAAGAAATTCCTCCAAGGATTCTTCTGCGAAATCCTCTAGGGCTTTCTGCAGAAACTGTTTCAGGAAACTCTCCAGGAATATCTTCAGGATTTTTTTTGGGATTCCTCCAGGAATCCTTCCAAAGATTCCTCCAGGAATTGCTTCAGGGATTTCTCCACAATATTTTTCTACGAATTCCCTCAGGGATTCCTTCAGGAATCCCTTCGAGGATTTCTCCAGAAATATAGAAATAATAGAAATATAAATAGAAATCTCCCAGAATTCCTCTACAGATTCCTCCAGACATTCATCCAGTATTTCTTTCAAGAATTTCCCTAGAGATTTATCCAGGAAAGCCTCCAGGATTTTTTCCAATAATTTCTCTAGGAACTCCTCCAGGAATTACCCCAAGCATTTCTTCAAGGATTCCAACATGAATTTTCCTGGAATTGCTCCTGGACATCTTTCAGAAATTATGTCTCCAAGAATTTCTCCAGGAAATTTTCTAAGGATTTCCTCAGAGATTTCTTCAGGGATTCTTCCAAGCATTCCTCCATGAATTCCACCAGATATTCCACCAAGGAGTGCTTCAGGGACTCCTCCAGAGATTTCTCCACGAATTTCTCCAGGAATGTTACCAGAGATTCCTCCAGGAAGAATTACCAAAAATTCCTCGAGGAAATCCACAAGAAATCCCTCCAAGAATTCTTCCAAGAAATCCTCCTGGAACAACTCGAGGGGTTTTTTCAGAAATTTCTCCAGGAATTCCTCCCATAATTCCTCTGGAGATTTCTCCAGGAATTCTTCCAGGGATTGCTACAAGAATTTATCCAAGAATTGCACCAGGAATTCCTCCAGGGATTACACCAGAAATTTATTCAGAAGCTCCTCCACGTATTCCTACAGGAATTCTTCTTGGCAATTCCTACTTCAGAAATTTCTCTAAGAATTCCTCAAAGGATTTCTTCAGAATATTTGTCTGAGGTTTCCTCTAGGAATTCCTGAAGAGATTTCTTCTGATTTTTTTCTAGGGATTCCTTCCTGATTTTTTTTCAGAAATTTCTTCAAGAATACCTCCAAGAATTCCTCTGGAGATTTCTCCAGAAATTCTTCCAGGGATTGCTCCAAGAATTTATCCGAGGATTTATCCAGGAATTCATGCTAGGTCTCATCCAAGAATTTATCAAGAAATTCCTTCAGGTACACTTTCAGAAATTTCTACGGGAATTCTTCCAGGGATATCTGAAGTGATGTCCTCAGAAATTCCTCTCAGCTTCTCTTTAAAAAATAATTAAGGAGTTCCTTCAGAAATTTCAAAAATCCTTCAATCATTCCAGGTTGAAGAGGTTTATTTTAAATTTCTTCAAGAATTTCTGGAGGAATTCATCCAGCGACTAGTAGTGGAAGATAATTTAAAAAAGATGCATACAGGAATTATCCAGGGATTCTTTCAGGAATTCCTCCAGCAGTTTCTTCAGAAGTATACTCAGGGATTCCATTAGCAATTCTTACAATAAGCGAGACAATAAGTCCTCCAGTGATTCTTCCAAGCAACATACATGCCGTCGTTGGGGGTGAGAATGGGTCAAAAAAGGATACTCAAAGATTAATTGTTAAATAACAAATGCAACTGAAGTCGGAATAACTTTTTATTTGGTATGTATACTCTTCTATGTGGTAATGAGAGTTTAGCAAAAAAGTATCACATTATATGAATTACTTACTAAGCTACAAATTATTGAAAATTTACCCAATCTCACCCCTTAGAGGGGGTGAGAATGGGTCAAAGTATTCGAAGTCACCTATCTAAGAATACAAGTTAATTTTATTGATCATATCTAGTAAATCTATTTAAAATACAATGTAACCATGACGAATAAAAACTTAGGTAATTTTAAAAAGATGATAAAACCACCTAAAAGGGCTAATACAACCGAAAAAAATGTTAAAATTTGATAAAATAACGTTTGTATGTTGTATCGCCATTTTTAGCCACCATAATCATCCTCATTTAAAGTTTCAACCTCCAAGAGAGGAAGGGGAAGATTACAATGAGGGAGGGACGCATTGAAAGATTGATTGAAGAAAAAAACATGATATTTTTAGTATACTGCATAAGAAATGTTTAACCAAACCCTTCGTTATAAACTCTTATGTACATGATCATTGGCCTCTGAAGATAGAAGGTCGTTCAAATATTATGTTACACAACATTTCACACTATTCGACCCTCTCTCGCAATAACATAGAAACGAATTTGCAATACACTAAAGGCTAGATGATGATTAGAGGAGCTGTCCAAACGCATGGGTGTATTTTTATAAATGATTTTAGGCAATAATCGTATGAACACACTAGCTTGACACTTCTTCGACATATTTTCGAAAAAAGCGTGATTTTATAAAGATACGGTAAACGTAGTACGACTTTAAAGTCAAATGGGGACTGGATAACAAGTTGAATTTCTAGTTAAGGTTATGTGCATTCGATATCTTGCTTGACCCAATCTCACCCCCATTCTTAATATTTAGACATAGGGTCGAAAATATTGATTTTTTAAATATAAAGTGCATTGACAGCCCACTTTTTTCATTGCATCAACCATGTAATACCTACAGCTAACTACTTATAAGAGAATTTACGGTTAGGTGCTTGTGTGGAACATTGCGAAGGAGAATTTTTTTCAGAGTGATTTACTAGTAGTTTCATCACATAAGTTTAGCCACAAATTTAACAAAAAAATGATTATTGCTAAATATATTATTCTGCATCATGACGTTTAAAAACATCTCCTCTTTGAAATAATATAAAGGTCTCAATATAAATTAGCGATAGTTGATGAGTTATTTCAAATTTTATGTTTCTCCGTTTTGACCCAATCTCACCCCCCAGACCCATTGTCACCCCGATCGACGGTGCCTCAAAAGAGTCACCCACGGCACCGTAGGTTTTGGTTGCGTAGAAGTCAATGTGACTTACTTTAAACATATAAGAACTTACATGCTCAAAGTGCTCTCAGACGTTTTTTCAAGGAATCCTTCAGGAATTCACCCAGGAAAGACTCTTTCGGAATTCTTCCGAGGATTTCTCCCAGAATTTCTCTATGAAATGCACCAAGAATTTTTCTAGGAATTCCTTCTTAAATTCCTCCAAACATTTCTTTTGAATGAATTCCAGGATCTTTTCAAAAATTCCATTATTTGAGAGTTCTTTGAAAATACCTACAGAAAAATTCTTCAAGAATTTCTTTAGGCATTTCTTTCAGGAATTCTCACAGAAATAACTCGAGGGATTCCTTCAGTGAGAGTTTCAAGACTTTTATGAGAAAACTTTCATAAAATTTTCAATCCTCCCAGGAAAACGTCAATTATCATTTCTATAGGATTATGCTCTGAAATGAGTAAATGCAGTATATGAGAATATAAAACAATCTTTAGGGAGGTTTCGACAAGGATGTGCTCGGAATAATTCAGCTAATTGGTTCTTAGAGAAATAGATGTCCTGGACATTCCAAGAATACCATCAAGCACACTGGATGATTAATTACTGAAAGAACTCCAGTTAGTCATGAAGGACATTATGTAGACATTTTGAAAAAAAAAAATCGGGCGGGTTTCCATTATGTTCAAATGGAAAACATTGCTTAGGGTAATCATAAAGAAAATTCTGGATTAATCCTCAAAAGAGTTGGTTAATTCCTGAAAAAGTTCAACTATAATTTTTTACGAATGTTTTGCTGATATCACCAAAAAAATCTTAGGTCCAGAAAGAACAATGCCCGAGTAATCCTAAAATTCCTAATCTTCCAGAAATTAGCCACCGCTAACAGCACCACGTTGATTTGTGTAGAACAGGCGAGTTTTTTTTAACTATTGTACAAAATACAACAGCGTGACTGCTGCAGGGTTAAATGATGCTTTCAGAATCTACAGGGTGCGTGCGGTAATTTTGCACTAACCTTCAAACAGGAATATTTCATCAAAAGGTTGCAATAAAAATATAAATCCCACATCATCAAATGCATCATATTTCTAGTGAACTGTGAAAAATATAAAACCATTAATAATCAAAAAGTGGTGGTATGAGATTATATTTTTAATTTAAATAATTTTGACGTGGTGATTTTAACACATTATCGAATAGCATCAATAAAAACTGGTTGTTTTTTCGATACACTAAGTCTAGGGTACAACTATTTTTTAGCATGCATCGGATCACTTAGCGGTCTTCAACAAAGATGTTCCGCATAGAATTCCCTATAATAATACTAAAAATAAGGGTTATTGAACGCTTCCAGTGCCATCTAGTGGCAGAAAACTAAAACTATGCCATTCCTGCACATATTTGTACCAGTTTTACCATATAAACTTCAGACTAGTCGAGCGATACCTTAGACCTTATCAATTCAGCTCAAATTTTTGCTGTATCAGGTATCAGAAGGCCGGCTCCAGAGGCACGTCATCCTCCATTTGGGACATTTGTGCCATCGCCATACATATAAGCATATTTCATCATTTACCTGAGGGAGAATGGGACAAGGGATGGAATGGGATTAGGAAAGGGAAAGGTGATGAAGTAGGAAGGGGTACCCTAGATGAGGGAATGAACGCATAAGCGCAGAGAGAGCTCATAGCCCATACCACAACGGGTCAGTGCCCTGAAAAGGACACTGTTAAACGCATAACGTAAAGAGAGCCTATAGCTCATTGGAGGTAGCTTGTGACGTCATGGAACTTTCAATATGGTTTTGAAAAGCACGGCATCGAAAGCATCCTCAATATTCAAGAAATCACCCAAGCAAAACCTTCGTTTGAGCGAGTACTTTTTTTAAAACATATACAACTTTGTGTAAAAGAGTCACTGTGGACATCCCCAATTGGGAGGCATGTGAGTTCAGATGAATAGGCATGTCAACCAGATGAACATCACAGATGTGATATTCGACAATGCGTTTCTAGCATTTCAGAAAGAACGAGGTAACTAGATCAATCTGAAACTCATTCCATCTTTATACAACGCACGCACCCTTTCGGGATAAAACTGTGAAGTAATTTCACGCCTTGAAAATACCCAATAGAAAACTACAAGAGTTCAAAATATGTTTGAAATACTCAAATCCCTCTGGAGAAAAATAGGACAAAACCCCATTTCCTCCTGGAGATTTGAATTAAGCAGAGCTTTTTAGGGCCCACTAAGTCGATTCTATAGCTATAATTCTCAAGTGGAAGTCAGAGATTCGTAACTATACAAAAGAATGGTTTATCCGACGATATGAACACATCAGAGTTCCATTCAGGAATACCTCTTGCAATCCGCACAGACCGCAGAGGACAAGCTTCTTTCAAAGCAATAGTTATGGTATACCACAATAGAGGGCGTTGTAGGTACAAAACCACAATGAAACTCTCTTGGAGTAGCAATGGAAGCGAGTTATCCACAACATATGGTCGCAACCAATTGGTACGGGTTCCCTAGTTCGTTGAGCAGGGACGCCTGAATACGCAAATTTTGCGAAGGAACACTCAAAAGTGCAAAGAAGGTCAAATGGAGACTCCTCATCTGACACATTCCAATCAGTCAACTCATGACAAATTCTGCTCATACAGAGATTGGTTAGGTGCAATTCTATGTTAAGTTATCCATGAACTGTACTGCCTAAGTAATCCATCAAACTGAAGCATCTCAAATTAATGTTTGAGCTAGTACAGATGATGTATCGTCAGTGTACCAGTAGCCGCTCGTGTTCCAATAGCCGCTCACCGCCTTGAAAGTAATGTTTATTGGCATAAATATGTATGGTTGTCTGCATCCGTGTGTAATTTGGCACGCATATTTTGAATATCCGTGGAAAAAAGATTGTAATTTGGCAGGGAACTTTGTTTTCTACACTCGTGAGCGGCTATTGGAACACGAGCGGCTATTGGAACACGAGCGGCTACTGGTACACTGAGGGTAATCATCGTAGCAATACTGCCAAATATCAGCGAAAATTTGCTGAATACAAGAGCTTGCTTGAAGGCATACATAAGAAAAGGTTGAAACATACTGTTAACGTTATTCTAAGATATAGCATGCTCGAGGCACGACACTTCATTTATAATGAAAGAAGCAAAACTGGGTTCACAAGGTAACCTATACAGAAGTTACCCTACGAGAATGAGTTTTTTGAAGTAGAGCCACTTGGGCCACGCACGCTTTTTACGCTGAAAATTGATCTGAGGTTTCCTAGCCGTAGCCACTACCCAAACTAGACAGGATTACACGCTTCACAATCACAGCACAAAAAGGAAACATCAACGACAAACCAAATCGGTGTCAATTGAAAAACGCCCATGGCGAAAACGCATTAAGCGAAACCATATAGGTAGTAATGTAAGCTAATTAACAGCATTTGAATAACCCCACCCTTATTTAGCCTCAAATTTGAGACTTAAGAAGGGCAACTGATTATCTCGGAGAAACGCAAGGTCCACTGCGCCATTGCTCCGGTTAGCACAGTAAGGACAAATACTGTGGAGGGTGCCCTGGTACTCCACAGGCTCCATTTGCGATTAGGTTTTTATAAGACCCCCCTAACCATTCATTCCTAGGCACGGTAAGCGTAAAGCCGCATAACACCTTGAATTAGGGGTCACCTGAATAGCGGACTCCTACCACTGAAACAGGCGCTCCGTAGTGCTATTCTTAGCCAGTTGAACTAACCGCTACCGACACTACACAGCTATCTAGGTTGATCGGGAAAAGAAGTTAATATTGGTGATCAACTTCATACTGGCCCGAAAAGCCGAGACGCTTCAAACAGGGTTGCATTAACTTCAGGGAACACGCAGATTGTTACAGGTTCGCAGCAGAGTTGCATGATTTAATGACTCCGGATTCACATGGTGCTGCACGTTTGGGCTTCTTGTTTCCACATTTATAGACTCGGCGTTCCATTAGGTGACATGTTGGAATACATTGGTGTACCCACTCGAGTTTCTACCTTTGCTGCTGCAGATGTTCGAGCCGTAACTTGAACCAGCTTTTCAGTCAGGATCTTGTCTCGTTCGATTGAAGCCCTCAGTTCATTTTCCTCGATCTGCTCTTCCAACAACAGGACTTTCGGTTGGCTGTCGATTTCGTTGATACGGGAAGATCGGCTTGTATTTGAACGCCTACCGGATAGGGTAGCACCGATCGATACACGGAAACCTGGAACAAAGTTGATCCTCGTTTCATTCGGAGCCGGAGCTGTAACATTTTGCTGATTAGATTTCACCTGCTGCTGCTTGACACGTGTGCGAAACATGGTCGGTGTTCGCGAAGTCCTAATAAAAAATAATAAAATTCTTTGGTACTGTTTTCTCTTTTAGAGCGGCGCAATCGTTGTTCCATATAAATCGGCGTCTGAAATTCGAAGGACCAATATAAAATTGAGCTGGCGGTCCGAAAGGGCACTATAGGAAGGCCTCGATCAGCACTCCTCAGAACTACTCAAAAACGATAGTCCGAGATTTCCACTTACAACATGAGTTAATAAGCCGGGCCCGTGACGCAGCGGTCACACGTTCACTTCGTAAGTGGATGGTAATGGGTTCGATCCCAGCCCCGGCACTTACTAATTTTCATCAGCTGCGCTTCCCCTCGAAATCGGCTGGCACTGACCTTCTCCTAAGCTAATAGCTGCAACAGACGGATAACGGCAACTTATTATGGACCCTCAATCGGACTAGAAAAGGAACCAGAGCCACAGATCAACATTATTGTTCCCGAGAGGGAAACCGGTTTTTAAAGCAGCCGTTTTATTTACAGCGATGCTTAACCCTAAAAGGGATACCTTCATGGCCTCAGTTTCGTCACCTCGCTGAGTGTGTTCCTTGAAGACGAGCTCTGAAAGGCGCCTGGGGTCCAATGGACCCCAGGAAACCCTTTTAGGGTTAAACTGTAATTTTATTAAAGCAATTATTAAATATTTTTCCTTACATTAACTCAACTTAAATTTACTTACAATTAAGTGGTTTCCTTGTCACGACTTCTTGTGGAAATTCTCCAACCTGGTTGGACTATATTTGGGACCGTTACCCTAATAGATTTATGTTGCGTGGATGCTATTTTTGGGGGTTCACAAATATTTTGAGTTATGAATTGAATTTCACACAACTTTTCTTCTCGCATCTACTTACGTCCACTGGCACGGCAGGTTTTCTGGCAATATTCCTTGTTTCAGGACACACCAAGTACCGGTATTTGCACAGCTAGTGGAGAAAAGCCAGGTAAGTATTCGCTTACGTTTTACATGTTTTCTCTATAGGTTTCAACTTACGGATTTTCAACATCAATTCACACCGCACTCCTACAAGTTACTGAATTGTCAGCAACGATTAATTTGGCCTAATTACCGAAATAACTTTAGTGTTAGAAAATTGCTTTTTACAACGTATTTTTACGATGGCGAAATTGTTGTTACTTTTATCTTCTACCTCAGTCATCGACTGTCATTTCACCTACCACTACTAAAGCACGAGAACTGTCATGCTGCATTTATGTTGTGGCTAGACGGGTTCATATATTAGACCGGTTCAAAGAAAAGCTGCGGCGTCGCAACAATTATCGTGCTAATCCTTCTACCATGGACAAAGTAAAAAGTGAAAGCAGCACATAGGCGACTAGTTCGATAATGTAGAATTAGAATAGGACACAATCAGTTAAGTACTAGATTCAAAGTAGTGAGCTGGATTTGTGTATGATGAGATGATCAATTCTCCATTGCTGCAATGAATTGATGCAAGAACTGAGACAAAACCTGCTTCTGAGCTTAGTGTTCTACTTGAACTTCCACAGTTATTAACTGAGAGCTTTCTCTGCGATTGGCAATTCTTCATGTGTATATCGTGTGGCTGGTCAATGAAAAGTTTCTGGACCGATCGGGAATCGAACCCGTTACCCTCACTGTCATGGCCATGCTGAATACCCGTGCGCTTACAGCATCAGTGGTATGGATTGATTGCCGTGAATTTCATGTTTTGCAATTGCATTTATTCATGCATCAAGGTACCCCGTCCGTATTTTGCCTGTGTAGTATGTTTTGCTGATCACACCACGGTTAAACTCGTTTTGACCGTAAAACAATAACAGAGGGATAAAAAATATCAAGTTTTCAAATATGCCCGACCATCGTTGAGGCTAGTAAATGCAATAAGCTTTACCTTTCAGGCTTTGAAACGCCGCTTGTTATTTTTTAAACTGAACTTATATCGTGTGAATAACGATTCCACTATTCGCATTCTACGAGTTCAGTTACTAATCATGAAGTTTTCGTGCTCTTTGGCGATAATTTTGTTGGCAATATGCTATTTGCTGCATACAGGTTTGATATAGTTTCACCAAATCACAACCACTTACTAACCCTTAAACTTGTTTTAAACAGGAAGAGCCGTCCCTGTTCCTAGTCCACAGTTTTTGGAAGAAGACATTTGTGGTGACACGATCGAGCCCCAGCGTTGCTTGTGCGAAACTCGGAATGGAATAAGGGAATGTGATTATTTTATGTGAAGTGAAAAACAGCAATGTAAGTGTTCTGTGATTTTGCACCCATAAATAGCATCTCATATGAAATTATTTTGCGTGAAGCAGATCGGAATCAATTTTGATAGAGATGTTATCGTACGATGTGACTGTTCAGATCGATCCGCAGCTATCAAGCATATGGCTTTGAACATTCGAATCGTAAGAATTAATAAGTGGAGGAATATATGTTCATCATACTGTGATGGGAAACATTCATGCTATATTTTTTATAATTACATTTTGTTGTTATTTTGGGTTAATTATGGCTTGTGAGTATAATGTTTTATTTTTTCGTGAATCAATCAAACCGAACATGATTTATTTTTCAGACATGCGTTCAAACCAGCACCCGGAGATAGTATGCAATCCAAAAGTTATATTCAAGGACGAATGCGGCAATGTTTGTGTCTGTAATCCAAGAAGTATTGCCTTATGTGACGATAAAATCATGAAGATGTGTGGCAAGTGACCACAATTAAAAATAAATCATATATGACTCTCACGTGCTACAACTCCCTCGTACAGCGTAGTATCACACTCTGAATAAAACTCTAAACCATCTCATTAATGTAGCAGTGCAAAAACAACAAAATTCCCTAACGGACCGAAGGCTCTCCGGAAACACTACCGGATCCATTAAATTAAGCTCATTTTCCTCTCTAATTCCATTTCCCGGTGCCGCCGATGCGACCTCTTCTTGTGTTTTCCATTCGTTATCATTTGTCCTCACGCGGTTTTCAGCTTCCGGAATCTGTGCACCCGCCCATTCCTTCCGTACGCAAGCCAGTCAGTGGTGCATTGGCGTTGGGTTGGTCGCAGCTCATCGTTCGCAGAACTATAAATATTCATCCTGTTTCCGGGTTTGTGAACATCATCTACCTCAGTTCAACCAACAACGCCCAAATCCTCTGCATCATTTGTCCCCCGTCTGGTGACCACCCGGGAAAACACTCCCACTCGTGAGCGATATGGTCACGGTACCCGCTGAACACAACAGTTCTCAACGCGTCCATGTATCGGCGCAAATTATTAAGCTCGTATAGGGTAAGAAATCAAACTTTGAACTAGTCAAATTGTAATCTTAATTTGAACCATTTCAAAATTCATTAAAACGACGTACTTTTCAGGCAAATATTTTCCCGAAAAAGATGTTAAACAGCTTTCCGTAATCTAACCTGATAACATGGACTTTAAAAGCATTAAAAAAAGCGTTTTTGTCATGGAAAACAGGCAATTGAAAAATCACTGTGATTCCACGCATTTCCCCCCAGAGAAAGCACATTTTCGGTGCACTCGTACAGCTCATGCATTGTATTACACGCAATATGTGAACACGTCAAATGAAAGCTTATTTATCGTAGAATCGACCAACCGAATAATATTCCGCATTATTTGTCATAAAATTATCAAATTTAAGTGATTCTTACTTGGAGAATGTTATCTTAAGTTGAACCATTTCTAATCTAAATTTGAACTAGTAAACGGGGGTGAACTTCTAGTGTTGGCCTGTAGATTGCGCTAGTGGTTGCTTTGTTTACTCTTGGGGGATGAAAAATTCCAAATTTAGTTTCCAAATTCCTTAAGAATTTCGAACATTCTGAGTTGAGATTCCACTGCCTAATGAAAAATAGGTATGAGAATTAGCAGATTCATGTGATTTTTAATTGTTTAGCATAGAATTGGCTGTTTTGTGAGTTGCTCGAGCTGCTGCCGCCAGAAGTTCAAATTAAGATTAAAATTGGTTCAAATTATGATTATGATGGTTCAAATTAAGATTAAAATCATTGTTGATGAAAAATCAAATATTTCAATGAAATTCGGTGCAAATACAAACTTTTTACCATCTAACAGAAAGCTTATACCCGTGGCTTTCATGTACATATGATTTTGCCGTAGTAAATTATTTCCATGTGGGAGAAAAAATCACTTAAAATTTGCACTGCTTCAGAAAACCGCAATTTGGTTCAAATTTTGATTACCTACCCTAATTAAAATTTAATTTTATACGTGTGTTTTTGTGTGCTGGTGCGTGAAATGCTGGGTCTACCTCCTCCGGTCAATAGTTAGATGATGATGGGTTTCCAATCGGATTCACGTCGGTTGGAGTTTCATCCCCCTAGTCAGTGTCAGTTATGCCGCGCGCAGAAAACCCCCGTAATTATGCTAATTTCGTTCATTCCATCTCATATAGATGGCGTGAATGTACAGCAGCTAGCTCTAATGAGTTTGCATCCCTTCACTTCCTTGTGCTTCATCGAGTGTGGGATAAAGTTTTGTACTGTATGCGGCCAGGTTCTTATTAAAAGTGATATCGGTATAATTAACAAATACACTGCCCCCATAATTAGGCTGACCAGATTTGTCCCGTTTAAATACGGGACACATTCCGGAAACTCAACAAAAAGAAAATCAATGTCCAAAAACAGAACTGCATGATGTAAACAATGCTATTTCAGCTAGAAAGAACAAATAATTAAGTTAAAAACGTTAACTATACTCCAGAGACGAGCGTTTGAAAATTTAGTTGTCCCGTTAAATACGGGACGGATGGTCAGCCTACCCATAATGAGCATGCAATCAATCGAAATTTTCAATATATTAATCTTGGCACGCACATCATTACACGCGTGAATGCTTAAACCTAAAAAAACGCATGAATTCTTAAACAGCAAGCAGTAGTCGTATGGTGAACGTCCTTACTGTTCATCAGGTCTTCCTTTCTCAATCATCTGCAAAACGAAGGCATCTTATAATAGAATTTGTTGATACGAAGTGAACATTGTTCATTCAACAAGTATGATAATAAAAAATAAATGAATTAAACGATGCCGTAATTCTATGGCCCTTTATTACAAGTAGAAATCTATATACTGGTCTGCAAAACGGTGAGCCGATATAGATAGTGTCCAACACAGCTCTGGTCCTCACAAGTCCCTACCTCATGCTTCCACAGGTCAATCGATGACTAATGACTAAGAGTTGTGTCCTCAGCTGGTGGTGCATCCTGGGCACTGTTGTCCTTCTGACTTCAGCTAGATTGAGAAGGTTCGTCCCGAGCGTCTGTTCATCAAGGAGGTGCGGCTCAAGCAGCGTTTGTTCTGGCATCCAGCTGCTGAGTATGCAATGCTCCTCTACCGGCAGCTATACCTAAGGAGGCAGCCCCGCCACAGTGGATAGGAGACTTTAGGCCAACAATCTACTGTTTCCGAAACCCAAAAACCGTTACAGAAACCGAAACTGAAAATTACGAACTGATTCAACGGCAACTACTTTGAGCGTGACACAACGGACAAGAATTGGAACATGGAATGTATTAACCCTAGCTCAGCATGGTAAACTGGCACAACTAGTTAATAAGCTATGCTGTATGAAGTTTGAGATCCTATAACTGAGCGAAGACCGTTGGCCGAACTTTGGAGAACACGGTTTCAGAACCTTAGCATGTTCCAATGTTACGCGCCAACCGATGCTGCCGCATTGCAAGACAAAAAGAACTTTTCAGCCAACTGACTGCTGTCGTGGATAACATTCCAAAAGGTAATGTCAAGATCCTCATAGGCGACTTTAACGTGAAGGTTAGTTCCGACAGCTCGGACAATGAGCACGTCATGGGATACCATGGTCTTGGCGGAGAGCTGTTTGCAAAGTTTTGTGGTAACAATGACATGGTGATTAGGGGATGGCTCTTTCCTCCACCGACCAGTGCATAAAGTGACACGGATTTCCCGTGATGGCGTCACGGAAAATCGAATCGACCGCATCTGCATCAGCCGGAAATGGAGACGGAGCCCTCTTGATGTGCGAAACAAACGTGGCGCCGACATTGCGTCCGACTATCATCTCCTAGTCGGCGAGATCCGGCTGCACATAGCTCGGATCCATTCACAGGAGGAGAAAATTGGGCAACAGTACAACACGCGCCGGCTGGAAGACGCTGTGGTGAAAAGGTCCATCGCCGAGGAGCTGGAGAACCGTGCTGCGGATACTTTGGAAAGTGGAAGCGTAGAAGATCAAAGGAGCGCCATCAAGAACGCCTTCATCACCACCAGCGAGAATAATTTGGGTGAGCTACGCACCCGGAGAAAGCAGTGGATCACAGATGGCATCTGAAAGAAGATAGAGGAGCCAAGGAACGTCTAAGCCGTGAGAGAGCGAGCGAAAACACGAGCATCCAAAGTCGTCAGCACTATTCGGCTCTCGGGAAGGAAGTGAAGCGCTCATGTAGGCTGGACAAAACACCGTGGGTGGAATCCCTAGGCGACGAAGAGAGAAAGTCGCAAATACCGGCGACATTCGTCTTCTCTACGATGATGTCTCACGTCGCCTTAGTGGGACTAAGATGACTGCTTCGATGCCCGTGAAAGACACATCTGGACACCGTTTGGCCCGGATGACCAAATGAAACGCTGATTTGGAAACCTTATTCAAGTGCCGGCCACGTCACCAACATCTCAGCATGAACTGCCAAAAATTCGACGCATTACCAGTGTCACAACCGAAGCTCCATCAATGCAGGAGATAGAAACAGTCATTTGTAGCATGACATCGAACAGGGCCCTGGAGGTGGATAACATATCAGCCGCAAAGATGCTCAAAGCTTACCCCGTAGTATCTGCACAACTGCTGCATCAATTATTCTGCAACATATGATAAATCGCGAAATTTCCGGTCGACTGGATGAAAGGCGTCTTAGTAAAGGTGCTCAAAAAGGGTGACCTGTCTGAATGCGATAATTGGCGGAGCATCCTGTTGCAGTGCATCGTTCTTAAAGTTCTCTACAAGTGATCCTTAACCGGAAACAGGAGAAGATTGACGCAACTCCCCGGCGGCAGCAAGCAGGATTCCGTGCCAGATGATCCTGTGTAGATCATATTGTCACACTCCGTATCATCCTGGAGCAAATCAATGAATTCCAAGAATCTCTACTTGGTGTTCATTGATTACGGAAAAGCTTTCGACCGTCTCAATCACGAAAACATGTGGGGAGCTCTTAGGTGCAAGGGTGTCCCCTAGAAAATCATCGGCCTCATTGAAGCACAGTACAGGGCATTTTCATGCAAAGTACTGCACAACGGTGTGCTGACCGATCCCATCCGGGCCGTTGCTGGAGTGAAGCAAGGATGTATAATATCATCGGTTGTGTTCCTTATCGTAATCGACGAGACCCTGGTAGGTATGATTGATCGAGGACCAAATCGTGGGTTGCTGAGGCAGCCCATTACCATGGAGCAACTGAATGACTCCGAACTGACTGACGGGCGTCTGGAGCCAGCCTTCTGATACCTGAAGTTCGATGATCTTGCCGATCGCTCCTCGGCGGCAGGTCTTACAAACAACGTCAACAAGACCAAATCGCTGGTGTAAACACGGTCAGCCAACCCTTCTAGCTTCACGGTAGCTGGCCAATAAGCAGTGGAGAATGTTAAAAGCTTCGAATATCTTGGTAGGCAAATGGTGGCCGATGGCGGCACCAAGATCGACATACATAGGTGCACGGCTCAAGAAGGCGAAGGCTGTCTTTGCGAGTTTAAGAAATGTATGGAAAAACAAGCAGATTAGTCGATGCACCAAAATCCGAATATTCAACTCGAACGTGATATCCGTGCTGCTGCACGCCAGTGATACCTGGTGTGTATCAGCGGAAAACACTCAACGGCTGCAGATCTTCATCAAAAGATGCCCACGGTAGGTATATAATTCGTGCATGGTGGCGTGCAATTGAATCTTCAACGTGGAGCTCCATCGTCGATGTCATCAAAAGCCGATAGCGACAGAAATGTGGGATTGGATGTTGAAGTGGGTCATCCATACTCTACACAAGGGCGGGAACGAAATTTGCAAACAAGCGTTAGATTCGAACCCAGAAGGACATCGCAGCAGACGCAGACCCAGAGGCTCATGGCGGCGCAGCATTAACAAGGAAATAAAAAAAAAATCAACAGAAATTTGACCTGGACACAGGTTTTTTTATCAGCTCTTCAAGGGCAACCGGTCAGTATTAATTTTTCTTCTTTAGATAATTTGCATGCGAAGTCTTTTTATCATTTTTCATTAGAATATCGTGTAGCAAGCAATGTCCAAAGAAGTCAAAGAAACGTCCATTTCGAGAAATTTTTCGACCGACCAGGAATCGAACCTAGACACCGTTAACGGTCATCATTTATTGGATACAAAAACAAATGCCTTCCTCGTTCTTCACTCTTCTCGCGCATGATTGGCGCTTGTTGATGTTGCTGTTTTCCACCAATTTTTTTACACCAGTGAAAGGACCCTCATTGTAGGGAAAGTGTCGCTCTCTTGAAAGCTTAGAAAAGTAGAAGTTCTTTCGAGTTTTTTTTTACACGCGGTAGCCAAGTTCTCCTCCCCAGCCATGAAAAAAATAGCAAGACGAATGGAACAAAGTTATGCTTTACGACATAACTCGATGCTATGTAGGGCGCGGGGTGGTTTGGCTCCGGATAAAGCCTATAGAGTGGATTAGCTGTTAGCGATAAAGAGCACGGTTTTACTCCGGTTCATAGGGGGGGTGGGGGTAAGACGGACCGGGTGGGTAAGACGGACCACTGACTTGTTCTGTCACTTAAGAGCTGAAATTTGACTTTCTTTTACGATTAACTATATCTTCTTATCAGTTGATGATTATTGAACCACTCCATGAGAGAATACATATGTCAAACGTGCAAAAAATAATCAATCATTTACCAGGCTACATGCTTTTGTGCTGGGATCTAATTTTGAGGCGGCAATAAATAAGCTTTTTAACATTAAATTGCTAAGTTTCTGCATTTTATTTTGAGTTTCCCAGTAGTTTTAAGCTGTTCCGTCCTATACACAACGAAATTCAGGTAAATTTCATGGATTATGAATAATGGTGGTGGAATGAATAGTTTGCGTTGTGTGGGGGTAAGACGGTCCGCCTTGAGGGTGGGTAAGACGGACAGTGTTGGGGTTACTTTGATAGTGCCGTAAGAAACACATTAAGACACGAACATTGTTCACAGATTGAAATCTATGGAGTACAAAAATGATTGTGGAAGCCGTAAAAAGCATTTCATGTTGATTTTTTGTTCAAAAATCAATTATATTAGAATTTTTGTTGTTGGAACAGTTTGAACTTTGTAAAATTACTAGAGCATTGCATACTGTTAGGCGTTTATCTGTCTATGGAGGTTTCCAATTTACAAAATAGATTTTAATTTGCAAAAACACGTTTCGCTAAGAGATTGAAGGCCAAATTTAGATTCTACTATGATTGATCTACCGAATACAAACGGCCACAAACATTATTTAACACAATTAGAGGCGTATTAGCTAAATTTCCAAACGTGTCCATCTTACCCACCCTACCGGTCCGTCTTACCCACACTGTTCAAAAACATACATTTGGAGATCCCTTTTTAATTATCTCAAAAGTCATGGAAAATCAAATTTTATTGCAAATTCGGCTTGCAGACTGTAAAGTACCTTAGTTGAAGCATATAGTATGGAGATAAAATTTTAATTATCGCATTGTTTACACTGTCAAAATAGAGTGTTTCCTAAACATGTCCGTCTTACCCCCACCCCCCCTACTGTTGAACTTTTACGCTTCTGTACCAATTCTTCAACTTTTTTGCCAGTTTTCCTTCAATTTATTTATTTTTGGCATGACATGACTTACCAGATTTATCATTGTGAGCTAGATTGTGAGTGACTTTTCCGATGGGTTTATGGATTGGTGCGGAATCATAATCAAGTCTGTGAAGGATCGTTACATTATCGAAATTATGAATGTTTATAATTATATTTCCATTACAGCTATTTCAAACCTTTAGTACATAGCAGGAATCTGTACTGTAGGGATCTTAACTGTGTTCAAAACGATTATTTCTGAAACTCTTTCCTGATTACCAGTTTTGCATAGACAAATTCCTTCACCACCCCAACTGCAATACATTTACAATCGAAGCATAATTGACACTTCAGACGAAGGTCATTACAGACTGCATGTTATAGCCTTTTCACGATATATTCAACTGCGTAGTTCAGAGGGGATTGCCGGCCCGGACAGAAAGTGCTTCTCCAGCAAAGAATCTGCTCCAACCAAAGTGCTACAATTACTGAATAACTCATTGAAATGTTTGCATTGTGAAACAGCTTGTTGAATGCATGAAAAACACTTTACCAACGCCAATCACGTCCCCCCCACACAACTCGGGTCCAAAATGTCATCCGGAAAGGTAGATAAAAAAAACAGAGACTCATTCATGTCGGTAAATTGCTGATAATCGTGAAAATTTATTCGCTCGCAATTTTTCGCTATTTATGCCGAAAATGATGAAAACGCGAAGCTTATCCCTTTTCCTTCGAAATTTCGCTCGCGCATACAAAGCCCGTCGGAAGCGAACGCAAAATGCAATCAATGTCGTATGCATCCAGAGTTGACAGAATGATGGCAATTTGCCCGTACCGGTCTGTACATTTCCTCCCTTCCTACGCGTTCATGTCGCCGACAACGATTTTCACACCACGCGGCGAGCAACCATCGTATGTTTGCTCTAACTGCGTGTAGAACGCTTCTTTTTCGTCATCAGGTCTCCCTTCGTATGGGCAGTGGGCGTTGATGATGCTGTAGTTGAAGAAACGACCCTTAACTCTCAACATGCACATCCTTGCGTTGATCGGCTGCCACCCGATCACACGTTGCCGCATCTTGCCCAACACTATAAATCCTGTTCCCAGTTCATTGGTGGTGCCACAGCTTTGGTAGAAGGTAGCCGCTCGATGCCCGCTTTTCCACACTTTCTGTCCAGTCCAACAAAGTTCCTGCAACGCCACGATGTCGAAGTTGCGGGGATGTAGTTCGTCGTAGATTATCCTGTCACATCCTGCGAAACATAGTGACTTGCAATTCCATGTTCCAAGTTTCCAATCGTAGTTCTTATTTCGTCGCGTGGGTCTTTGCCGATTGTATCGAGTCGTATTTTCTCCTATGTTATTCGCAATGGGGATTTTTACGGACCTACGCCAACACTCCTGTCTCGCCGGAGGGCCATCGTGCCAGTTCTGTTTAACGTCCCAACCAGCACTGGGACGACCACGCTGATGGGGCTACCACCTTGGATCTAGCTGGGCGTGATGCAGCGTTTCTTACTCAGCCGCTGGATGCCAGAACAGACGCTGTTTGAGCCGCACCTCCTTGGTGAACAGACGCTCGGGTCGTACCTTCTCAATCTAACTGAAGTCAGAAGAACAACAGTGCCCAGGTTGCACTACCAGCTAAGTACACAAATCTTAGCTGGCGGTCTTTGTCATCGCTTGACCCGTGGTAGTGAGATAGGAACTTGTGAGAACCAAAGCTATGTTGGACGCTCTCCTTATCGACTCCCCAAGAAACAGAACTAGCTGAATAGTAGGTTCTTAAGCTAAGTTTGCTTTAGAGTCGTTTGTTCCACTCTTATACAGCGAAAATGTTTGTTGGGTCACCATTTTGCAGTGCATGCAATCAGCACAAAAAAATGCAAAGTTTGCTAAATACCAGCAAACAAAATTTGCAAGTGTAAGGTAGGTTTTGGAATAATAAGTTTCCATTATGGTTCCCAATAGATCATGTCTATCCTGTACTCCTTATATGTTTCTCTATGAGTGCCAATAACTGTTTAATGACTTTAATTACACCATAAGTACCTCAATCAACCAGAGTCTGGCTGTCTGATGAATCGCAAAAAAAATCGCCGATGAATTCCGCTTCCTCCCTATGTTGGCACGTAGGCAGCATCGAAATTTTCCAATCAAAATTTTATCACACACCCAACTGCTTCTGTTGTGGTGAATGTGCATCATGAAAACTTTATGTCCCGGCGCCGGCACGCATGGCCTGTCCTGCCCGGCTCGCTGTAGAGCAACAACAGTGGCGAGGTGTGTCTGATGAGGACTACTCACTGTCGGCTGCTTGCCTGCCTATCGGGCTGTTAATAATAAATCATTCACTTTCACACAGCAGCACACCATAAGCGAACTAACAAAAATATACCGGAGAAAGAGCGAGCTTTTATTTATTCATTTCTCACAGAATTTCCCGCCAGAGTCACCGCCAGCCGCTCGTCGCGTCCGGCTATCGCTTTGCCATCATTCGACCCGGCCGGTATATGCTTCGTTGATGTTTCGTCATTTATTCGAGCATAAATTAGGGCGCTAAAGTGTTCAACCCACACTCGCTTTTTGGCACATTGATAGCTCGCCGAATGGCTCTAGGGGTGGTGCCGGCCGATTGACTTTTTGTTTGCCATTTTTGCGCCATAACTTGACACAGTCAATATGTTTTAATAAAATGAAAAATTCAACTTTAAGTGGCAAATAAATTTCCAATGTGACGCGACGCGCGGAAAAGCACTTCAATCGAGGACTGACTGACTGGTTTAAATCGGCTCTCATTATGGGCATTTTTTTTTTGGTTTTCACAATTCACAGTCGCAGGCCGATGCTAAAGCCGTGCGTTTTATTTCGATTCACAGGCTGCCAGCAGCTGGTGTGAGCGATTTTTGGAGCTGTGATAAATCAGTACGATTTAAATCTCTTCAAGAGTACTCTTTTATGCATTTTTGGGATGAGGAGGGACAGATTTGGATGGCACATTGGAGTTTCGGTTGATTCAAAAGTGATATTAAAAAAGAGCTGGTACAATAGTATGTATATATTGAGTTAATATTTTTTACTAAAAAAATAAATTCCTCGCGCAGCTTTGGAACTGGACTTGAATTTGGTTGTTCTCTGTGCTATGGATGTTTATCCAATACAATCTAAACCACAGTAACCGTATCTCCAGAAGTGTTGTAGGAATATATGAAGCACATTCCAAGTCATGATTTAAAATGGAAGAAAACATGGTATCGCCTCCACTGCTTGCTCCTGTCAGGGCCTTTGCAGTCCCATGACTTGTGCCCTGGTTCCAGACACCTGAAGCAAACCTCTGGTGGCTCGTGCAATGTTAGTTGGCATACTTCCCCTTCATCTACGGACTTGTTAGCGTCTGCCACAGGTAGCTGTATTGTGGATTTACCGGCTACTTGTATTCTACCGGTTACTTGAGTAGCCGTTTTCATATAAAAATCAACTTGATAGTCAAAAAATGAATGTCGCTGAATAGCTAGTGGCATTGAGAAATAGCGCATACAATAAAAATGTTTAACATTTTTAAGTTTCTCTTTTTATAAAACGGCTACTTTGGAGGCCATACTGAAGCGACCGGTAGAATACAAGTAGCCGGTAAATCCACAATACCAAGGCCTCCTGTGTTCCAGGCGGGGCCTTCCTTAGCCAAACGGCTGCGGAGGCCACCTGCACCTCACACTGTTGCCGCAGTGCTGTGACGATCTTTTCCGCTTCGGTGATCTCGTCTAGGTTCTTCACCTTCAGAGTCGCCTCCGCCGTAAGAGCCCTCACCTCTACCCCTTCACCAAGGACCTCTTGCGCCAAACTTTTGTAGGCGACGCCCTTGCGCTCCTTGTCGGGCTTGAGCTCGAGGATCATTTCACCCGTACGAGTACGTCTAATACTGCGCACGTCGGCTCCCAGATCCGTCGCCTCGCATCGCCTTCAAGACGGCCGAGTACTTAGACTGTTCGGTCTTGATGACGAGCGTGTCGCCTTTCTCGCGCTTGGCACCTACCTGGCTACGTCTCGGTTTGGTATCCCTTAGCTCTTGTCCACGTTGCGTTTTTTCTGCTTCTTCCGCTCAAATTTTGTCCAAGGGGGGTCCTCCCCCTGGTACGCCCTACCGTATTACCCCGCTAATACGACACCGGCTGTTATCGAACAACCGGGGTAAACTTTTGATTCGACTAACTGGTCACCCTACACCACCTTGCTGAGGTGGCGCGTGGATTCGGAGAACGGCTAGTCCAGATGCAGTACAAGAGGTGGTCCAGGGGTTCGGAGTCGGCTTCGTAGGTCATACTGGTGCCCTGCGGTCGAGAACGACCCTTACAGCGATTAGGTGGCCGCGGAGAGGAAGTCCCGGTAGTGGTTCTGTCGTGGCGTCGGTCTACTGGGTTGGATCCGAGCCCACGGTTGGAAAGGGGTCCCCGGCATGGGTCGGGGCAGGTGGAGACCCTGCTGTCAGCAGCCTTCTGGTGCAACTGATAGAGCCTGGAGGGTAGTGATCAGTGTTGAAAATTTCATTTCGTCATATCTAAATTCAATCGCTTACAGCTAATTTTAGAAGCTGAACCTGAGAATATGGTATATGAAAAACTTGTGCGGCTAGACCAGTTCTGCTAGAAAGTCACGGAAAAACCGATATTTTTCGAATATTTAAGGTAAATGTCACGGACCACCTTTGAAAAATGCTAAATGATATTCACCGTGAATATCATTTGGCATTTTTCAAAGGAAGCCCGTGACATTTACGTTAAATATTCGAAAAATAGCGGTTTTTTCGTGACTTTCTAGCAGAACTGGTCTAGCTGCACATGTCTTTCATATACCATATTCTCAGGTTCAGCCTCCAAAATGAGCTGTAGGTGATTGAATTTAGATATGACGAAATGAATTTTTCAGCACTGGTAGTGATACTCTTGCCTTCAGCAGGTCAGATCGGGTAGCACGTGGGCATCAGTTCTTGATGTCTGCCAAGCAGATGGGCGCGGGCGGGGTTGACCCTGCCCGCCTTCCGAGGTCAAAGGGAGTGGTGAGGACCACTCGGGAAACTGGCTAACCGCAAACATGAACTCTCCAAAGCGAGTCGTCGATGTTCGTTGCTGCAGGCTACGCAGCTAACCTTGAGGGTGCGATGTGCACTAGCCCCTCTCTGAAACAATACCTTCTTGGTGGTTCCGGAGAGACGAAGGGTTTGGCGACCATAGGAATGTGTTTTAGTGGGTCGAGAAGAGAGTAGTCCTGGCTTTTACTACTGTTGTAGAAGACGGTTTTAACCCCACATTACCCTAACTTTCCTGTTAGGGTGTTTGTTAAACAGATTTTCCCCCTATGGTTTAGAAGGAAATAAAATATCACCTTGTTCATTGAAATTTGGAAACTATTTTTGTTTTTGTTTTGATTTCCGGGTTTGTTATGAATCATAATTTCAATAGATTTTGCGGTGGTGCGAACGAAAAGCTTGTTCTTTCTACGATTGCTGCCATCCTTAGTTCATTCCGGTTGGTCTCCATGCGGTTTGGGTGTCGAATGGCACTAACTCAGAACTTCCGGAATTAGCGGCTGCAAGAGAAGCTGCTGCGGGTGCGACTATAAGCGCAATATCAAACTATTTTGCATTTACAGTCAAGTAGAAGGGAGGGGGGGGGGGGGCGATTTGGGTGTAAATACTCCTCCCTTTCCCCTATTATCGACGCTTCATACACTAGGCGTCCCTATGCCTTTTGCCAAAATTGGTGAAAACACCTCCCTTGGCGCCACTTCTGTGCACGGGCCTGTTTACAGTGTACATCGCTGTGACATTTGAACACTTTTTATTTCGACATATGTCAAATTAGCGGGGTACGAATTAAAAAGTGTCGTATTAAAACGTGTTGAACCAGCAAGGTAAGACGGTACTGCCGGCCTTCGCGGTAAATGGAAAGTGTTATGCGTTGAGCCGGGCTCAATAGCTGAGGACATTTTGAACAGTCGCAAAGCTGTACATCCGCCTAAAACGCAAGGATTCGCCTATGAAGGAACGTTACAATGCACGTGAATACCTTCGAGGGAGTAAAGGAATTCGTATACCTTGGATGCTAACTGACGGCTGAAAACAATGCTGTCGTGAAATACGAAGGCGCATCATCAGTGGTTTTTTTTTATCTGTATTAACGAGATTTTTAGCCCTGGGCTAGTTCATCTCGGGCTCATCAGTGGTTGTCGGACCTACTACGGGCTCTAGAAGAAACTGTGGGCACCATGTACAAAACGATTATAAGACCAGTCGCCTTCTATGGGCACAGAACATGGGCTATCTTCGAGGGGGGGGGGGGGGGGGGTGGTGTAGGTGGTCTGCAAGCCCTCGGAGTTTTGAACGACTCGTTCTAAGGACGAACTTCAGCGGTGTGTGTTACTTTAGCGGCGAAGATCAGATGTTTCCGAGATTTCAAATGTCTCTTTATTACGAGGTATTTTAATATCCTAAAATCAATACATGTTTTTGCACATAACTGTTGGGTTACAAATTCATTTGAACTTACGTTTAGTCGAACTTCGCCTTACTTTCTACCGCTCAGAGCCACCGTCACGACCGGAACAGAGTTACCAAATCTTCTAGAGTAAAATTCCCCTTTAATTATCACAAATCAACCAATAATCTGTATATATTACCTTTAGTTTGATAAGTAGTAATTTAGTGAATTTAGGTTAAGTGCAAATCCAGAATTTAGTTTTATCAGATCTATAATAATAATTTTCAATTAGTAATCCGACTTTAAGTTCAATTGCATGTTTCATTACATTTGATATTATCACTAATAACTAAGAAAATGTACTTCAAATCTAATAAGTTTCGCACTTTGATTGTTATACAAATTAACTGCACAACATCGAGCATGACTTTCACTTGCAGTCAGTATCTTTTTCTATATCTACCTTATTGTTCATGAAATGTCACTGCTTGTTCATGTGCGCAGTAAATGGGGGCACAGTTGGCAGAATCTGGAAACGACACAACACAGTGGGGTTGTAACACTACCCCCCGGTATGCCAACTCCAAGACTTGGCCGACTTTCCTTCGTTCCAGATGTCGAGAACTGCCAACTTGACAGCTGGTCGCTCGTACACTCCTTTGTTAGTTTGTACAGTTGCCCTACGTACCTGACTTTCTTTTTCTACTGTACCGATTACCCGGCCCTTAGGCCAGCAGTTCCGTGGTAACTGCGGGTTAGGGTGGCCCACACTTATATGAAAAACAAAAATTTCGAAAAATGTCAAGTCTTACCTCCTAAATCAGTTGTTTTGGACTCCCAGAAGCTGCGTTCAAAATTTGAGCAAAATCGGTTGAGCCTAAGGGGGCGCTCAAATCGCTTGAAGTTTGTATGGGAAAACTTGGCAAAATGTATGCAGAAATTTTAAGTTTTCGAATTTTGCCGCTAAGTGGCGCCCCAACTAACAATTGCAAGTCACAAACAAGCAAGCTTGCTGAATTGTGGCTTAATAATGGTAATGATAGCTGAACTAAAATTATGCTCAACACGTAACTGTTTAAATGATTTTTCAATTGATAAAATAGTCAATGTTCGACTTCCCTCATCGGTATCAACAATGATAAATTAAAACACTTTTCAAAAGTTTAACAAGAAATTTATTCGACAAGCATTGATTCTTTAACAAAAGAGTTTAACAAAATATTTGTCTGCATCTTATTAAGCTGATGTATCGATAAGCATATGCTCCTGAACAATGTGCTTTTCACTTGTCAAATAAACGCCTTCATCCCGTCATAGTTTGACTCAGAACTTTGTTCGGATTATGGGATAAATCATGGCTAAAACTGTTTAGACAACCAAGTTATTAAAGAACCATAATTTTAAGCGAATCACATAAAATAAAACATAATAGAATTATGTAGTTCAACATTGAGTGCCAAGAGACGTAATCAACGTAAAAATGAGGCATTTATTTATTACTAGCTGTCCCGGAAAACTTCGTCTTGCCAAGTTGTAGTGGTTTGACAACTGTTGAGCTCAAAATAGCACCGCACTCTAGATTGGTTTCAATTCGATCGTGCTGATTTCCTTCCCAGGTCAAAAAAAAATCAGAATTTTGTCTATTTTCTTGCATTTTTAGTTCATTTTCCTAACTTTTTTTACATATAAACACAGCCACCATGAATACGAATCTAACCATGCAAGATTCATTTTGATCGGTTCAGCCGTTCGTGACTTTTGTTGCCTCAAAGGGAAGTCAAATTCATTTTTATATATATAGATTATTAGTATGTAACAAGATAAAAAAAATGATTGACGGATCTTCGACTGAGCATGAGTAGATTAGCTGAACAGATGCTGTGAATGCACCACGTCCAAGGCCATACCGCACCACATATTGTCATACATTTTTAAAGATCGATTTTTAAAAATAAAAATAAAAACATATCGCAATTAGTACGTCTGGAAACAATATCTTCAATAAAGACCAACACTTTTTGGCCGCATTCGATACAAGTTTCACCGTGCGATAAAAATACTGACTGCGAAATCAGAATGGAAAACACGTGTTTTGGGCTTAACAGCTGTTGAAGTTGAGGCGTTGTTCAGTTGATTAGCACGTGCTGTGCTAATTCACCACTGCTGAACACAAGTTCAGGAGTGATCATTATTGAGTCATGGGAAGATTATGTTTTGCTTTGGGTGCTGCATCTCACCATCTCTAGGATGGCGCAGATAGGAAGGCATGCGGCTGGCAATCGACAGGTCTCGAGTTCTAATCTGGATTTAGGTAATTTTATATGTAATTCTTATTTCATAATAGGTGTTCTCAACATGAGAGCAAATAATTACTCTCGTGAGAGTTCAACATTTTTGCATTTTATTTATTTTCAGTCATTTTTGCCAAAGCTGAATAACAACTTTCTTGTACATTTGTAAAACGCTTTGAACAACAAAAAATTAAGTTGGTGTACAACATTATGCTTTATAACTTCTCCAAATTTGTGTGAACAAAACCCGAACATAGGTTGTACGTGAAAATAATTCAAATGTTGTTCAACATTATGCTGAATTAATTCGTCATAATGGTGCCTGTTAAATGAGTGATTGTTAGTTGGGGCTGTTAGCGTTCAATAATCAAACCCTTTGGTTCCTTTGAATTCCACTAAGAATTTGCATCCTTTGACAGATACGTATTTCGACCTCAACTGTAAGGTCGTCTTCAGTGTCTTGTACTTGACTCGACTGAAGAGATCCATCGCATTCTACACGTCTTATACATCTTAGGTAAAAATAATAGGTATTTTTTTTTTCCTGGCATGCAAAAACTTATATCTATATTAACCTCCACCATAGAATAGGTAAAATTTCCCTCCACCACCGAATAGGTACATTTCCCTCCAGCACAGGATAGGTAAACACAGGTACATTATGAGGCGCACGCCATACGAGAGTGCTTAGAGGGGTAACAATTTGAAAAGCCACGAACTTCCATTGCCTTGATCCTTATTCAACAGCGTGTTAGGTACCTGTTTGTATATCTCTAGACTCTCAGCAACGTCCAATTTCCAAGGTGAAGTTACATTTCGCAAAATTTGAATATCCTCTGCAGTTACAGGGTGGCCCTCCTCAAAGACATGTTCAGCAACTTTCGACCTGAAATCGTATTCCAAACCTCTATTCACTGTCCTCTGCGCCTTTCCCACCTCCGCCATATGTTCCCTGAATCTAACCTCCAAAGACCGTTTTGTTTGACCAACGTAGACCTTATCACAATGGGAGCAACTGATTTTGTAAGCGCCAGCCTTGTTTAGGGTGTTGACCGGATCCTTTGTAGAGCCTAATGAAGTCTTCAACTGATTGCTTCTGCTAGAAAATACTAAATCGATCCCAAAATTTCTGAACCTAGAACGTAAATTATTAGTGATGTGTTGATCGAAAGGGACTGATACTCGATTCAAAGATTCCGAAATAGGGGTAAGAGTTGTTAGGGATCCTCGATATCGCAACCTCTCCTTTTTGTCGATGATGGCCTGAATTGTCCGCTCCTTATATCCGTTGATTTTCGCTGTTTCGAATATGTGAGTGAGTTCCTTATTCTTCCCGTCATCGCTTAGAGGTAGAGTCTGCATTCGGTGAACCATGTGGTGAAAAGCTGACATCTTATGTTGGAAGGAGTGATTCGACGAATAGGGGACGACACGCACGTATTGGTAGGTTTCCTGTAAATCTCGAATTCGAACGACGAACTGTCTTCCCTTTTAACTAATAGATCCAAAAATGAAAGTTTTCCCTCCTTTTCTTCCTCGTGAGTGAACCTGATATCCTTATGTACATTGTTGATGACCTCTAGAACCTTAGATAAAGCTTCCCGTTTGATCACACTGAAAATATCGTCGACGTACCTCCACCATTTCCTCGGAAGTAAACCTTGCTCCTTAAGCTTGGTTTCTAAATTTGCCATGAAAAGCTCGCATAAAAATGGGGATAGGGGATTTCCCATGGGGGCACCTTTGGTCTGCTTGTAGAACTGTCCACGGAATTGGAAGTAATTCTCATCCATGCACAGTCTGGCCAAACGTAAATAAGTCCTAACTTTTCCTTTCCAAGCTGCGTCAGACCTTTGGGGTAGTAACCAATCCTCGAGAAGATTAAGAGCATCCTTTACAGGGACACTTGGGAAAAGTGCTGCGACGTCGAAAGAAACCATAATCTCGTCCTCCTCGATGGTTCCTGATTCCAACAACTTTTGGGTGAATTCCTGCGTGTTTTTGACCGAACTGGTGGGAAGGGTTTTGGCATACTTTGGAACTCTTGAACTAACCATTTAGCCAATTTGTGGGTAGGGGATCCTTCAGCTGAAATAATCTCTCGCATCTCTTGACCGGGTTTGTGAATTTTAGGAAGACCTTTGATCCGCGGAAGAATGGGATTTGCTTCCTTCAAACGAGCCTCTCCGATGATAGGTTTACAGTCTTTCAGGGTCTTGTCTGTCAGCCTAATTAGTCCGGGTAGTGGATCTACTCGTAGATGTCTGTATGGTCCTTCGTTTATCTTCTTCTCCATCTGTTCGTCGTAGTCCTTCTTGTCCATAATAACAACCGCGTTACCTTTGTCTGCCTTCATGTAGTATACTGGTTTCTTTTTAAGTTCCGTTACAATCCTTGTCTCGTCTGAATTTACCTTACTGCGCTGTCCTGTTTTGATGGCGTCTGCGACGATGTTCCTGGCTGTATTTTGGTCTTTGATGTTAACGTTCTGTGTGATCGCTGTTTCCATGTCCACGATGATCTGTTCCACGTCTGGCTTCGAAGTAACCGCATATCCTAACCCCTTATTGAGGTGTGTCAATTGTTCCTCTGTGAACTGTTGCGTCGAACGGTTTACTACGAACCATCGGAATTGGAGTGTGGGTGTCCTTTGCCGCTCTGGTCTCGTTTCGTAGATTCGTCAGCTTCTTTTTGTGTAGTCGTCTCTTCCTGTCTGCTTCACCATTCCTCTGCTCGCTTTACCTTGATGAGGAACAATGGGAAACCTTCCGGATATTCGTTGGCCAACTTTAAATGCAGGGAATAGCACTTAAGTGTCAGTTTGTCCAACTTGGCGTAGTGGCGTTTGATGGTGTCTGCGATGTACTCTGCTTCGGCCTTCCTGGTGACGCTGGGTGGGATGTGCTTCTTGACCTTAATCCTATGACTAACGGGTGTTAGTTTCTCCTTTTGACACTTCTTCAGAAATGCCACGTCCTTCTGAATGCTGATGATGGATCTCTTCAAATCGATGAATGTCTTTTTATTTACAGATATTCCCCTAACAAGCCCAGGTTGATCATCATCAAACCCTTTGGCATTATTGTAGGTGACTATATGCCAAACAACTTTGTCAAAGACCGCGAAGTGATCCGACGGCTGTGAAAAAAGTTATACCCTAGGCAAGGTGAGGCAATGTTTTGAGATTTCATTATTGATATTATTCCTTTACATGTATTGGAAAAATAACAATAAAGTTTATCCTCACTTTACCTAGGTTATAATTTTTTTCACAGACTTTGGATCACTTTGCGGTCTTCGACAAAGTTGTTTGGCATATAGTCATCTACAATAATACCAAAGGGTTTGATTATTGAACGCTAACAGCGCCACCTAGCGGCAAAATTCGAAAACTTAAAATTTCTGCATACATTTGGCCAAGTTTTCCCATACAAACTTCAAGCGATTTGAGCGCCCCCTTAGGCTCAACCGATTTTGCTCAAATTTTGAACGTAGCTTCTGGGAGTCCAAAACAACTGATTGAGGAGGTAAGACTTGGCATTTTCCGAAATTTTTGTTTTTCATATAAGTGTGGGCCACCTTACTCCGGGTCCACAATCACGACGATATCCCCCACGGCTATAGGCTTTACCTTCTTAAACCACTTCGTTCGCTTAGTGATTTCGGGTAAATAATTTCGAAGCCAACGTCTCCAAAAAAGATTCGCCATCATTTGGGACACCTGCCATCCCCGTCGCACAGCTTGAACGCTATCATCGAATAGTGTCAGGGGTTTGGAGCCATCCGATGACCCCAATAAAAAATGGTTTGGAGTTAGAGCTGGTTCCGACTCATTGTCCACGGGAACATCAGTAAGTGGGCGACTGTTGAGAACAGATTCGATCTGTGTCAACGCACTGCGTAGTTCCTCGTCCGTTGGTCGCCTACACTTTAGCACTTCCGTCAAATTCCGCTTCACCGATTGGATCAACCTCTCCCAGCTACCGCCCATGTGGGGGCTGGACGGTGGGTTAAACTGCCAAGATGTAGCTGGTGTTGTGCACTCCTTCGCCCTTTCGTGCTTATCAATCGCCTTCAGAGCGTCGCGTAGCTCTTTGGACGCGCCGACGAAATTCGTCCCTCTATCGGAGTAAAAGCACACTGGTGTGCCTCGACGAGCGATGAAATTGTTCAACGCCATCATGCATAAGCTGGTGCTAAGGGAGTTAGCAACCTCAATATGAAGAGCCCGGACAGTTACACACGTCAATAAGACCCCCCAACGCTTCTCGACCCTTCGCCCCACTAAGACTTCAATAGGCCCAAAGAAATCTACGGCTACATGGGAAAATGGCCTGGTGAAGGCAGCCATTCTCGCCGAAGGAAGTTCTGCCATCTCTGGTGGTGCAGGTTTCGCATCCCGGTTCCGACACCATTGACAACCACATCGCATCTTGCGAAGTGTTTGACGAAGTCGTGGAATACAGTACCATCTACGCACCTCGTTGGCCACAGTAGCATAATTGCGATGAAGGTACCTCTCATGGAAATCCACTAGGAGAATTTTGGTGACCGGATGGTTGTCCGGAAGTATTATCGGGAATTTTTCGTCCGGAAACAGGAAAGGGCACTTCGCAGCTCGGCTGTTCATTCGCAAAACTCCGTCTTCGTCCACGCATGGGCTCATCTTGTAGATCTGGCTGCGACTGTATTGTTGCAATTGCTTCCGCACGTTCTCTCCATTTTTCGACCCCTCCTTCAGCACCAACATCTCTTCGTGATACACCTCTTGTTGCGCCTGCCGAAAATGGTACAGCTGAGCCTGTCGCAATTCTTCACTAGACAATGGTCCTTGATGTGAAACTAATCCCTGTCGTTTCGCTTGTAGATTGTACACGAATCGCTGTACATATGCCGTAACTTTTAGCAGACGATTCCAGCTAGAGTAGTCACTAGCCACAACCACTGGATCCCGAATTTTCCTGTGCACCAGAACACTGGTACGAAGCTCTTCGGTCGTAGTTTCTTGGTTGTACGGGATAACTGGCCAATCTCGCTCCGCTTTCTGCAAAAATGCCGGCCCTAGAAACCAGCGATCGTCGGACTTCATCTGCACCTGCCCGGTCCATTTGGTGCCATCATCTGCTACGTTCCACTCCGATTTGATCCAGTTCCATTCGTTAACTTCCGTAGTGTCTAGAATTTCACTCGTTCTCGCCGCAACATACTGGCTGTAACGACGGTGATCGGAACGTAACCAGCACAGTACGTTACGTGAGTCGCACCAGAAGAAGCGCTGCGACACTGAAAGAGACAATGACTTCATAGTGCTGTTGGATAATCTCGCTCTGATGACAGCAGCCTGGAGTTCCAAACGCGGCGTTGACAGGTACTTCAATGGTGCAACCCGTGTTTTCGCCCCGACTAAAGCACATTCGATGATTCCATTTTCTTCGAACCGTAGATACACGACTGCAGCCATCCCTTTATCTCCAGCGTCCACGAATGTGTGCATTTGAATCTGGGCTCCAGTTGTTGTCATCTGGCGGTAACATCGAGGTATTTGGAGTTCCTCCAGCTTCGGTAGCAATTTTGTCCACGTCTGCCAATCGTCGAGCTGCTTGCCTTCTATCTGGTCGTCCCATTTCAGTCCCTTACGCCATACTTCTTGGAGTGTAACCTTGAGGATCATTAGGAATTGCGAAATGAGTCCCAACGGATCAAAGATACTCATCAGGATCCGAAGAAGTTCACGTTTGGTAGGCGCTCTGCTTCCGTCAAACAATACTGCGTCAAACCTGGTCCAGCAGATCTTAAAGGTGAAGCAGTCGGTTGAGGTGTTCCACCACATCCCCAAGACTTTCTCCGTCGCAATGTCGGCTGCAAGGTTTAGGGACTTCTCACTCGTCGGGCTTTCGTTCAGCGCATTCAAAACTTTGGCGGAATTAGAAACCCAGTTCCTTATATCAAAGCCGCCTTGAGCATGAACGTGTTTCACCGACTTTGCCAGGTCGATGGCTTCATCTTCCGTTTCGGTGCTGGCAAGCATGTCGTCCACATAGTGCTTTTTTTCAATGACTTCAACTGCCACGGGGAACTCGGCACGGAACCTCTGAGCATTCTGGTTTTTAACGAATTGCGCTGTAGTTGGCGTGTTGGCGATGACCGGGCCCCAAATATCATTACGGGGACAACGTACGTGCTGGGTTCTTCCTGATTCACGTTGTCGTTCCATAGAAACAGCTGGTAGAACTGGTCCTTTCGACGTATTCCGATCTGGAGAAACATTTCGCGAATGTCTCCACAAATGCCTATGCGGTTTTCCCGAAATTGGTTCAGGACAGCCACCAACGAGCTTAACAAGTCTGGACCAGTAAGCAGCATAGAGTTGAGACTTACTCCATGTGCGGTTGCTGCTGCATCCCATACAATACGGATCTTTCCTGGCTTGTTGGGATTTATAACCGGAAACGTGGGAAGGTACCAAGAGTGACCTTTGTTTTGCTCTATCTCCTTCTGGGTTACCTTTCTAATGTACCCTTTCGTTTCGTATTCTGCTAGTTTCCCATCGTAGGCAAGCTTCAGATCGGCATTTTTGGCTAGACGCCTTTCTAGACACTTGAGCCGCTGTAAGGCCATTGGCCGGCTGTCCGGAAGGCGAATATTATCGGAACGCCAGAGCAGTCCGGTTTGGTATCTATTGCCGGTGACCTGCGTGAGCGAGCTGAGCAACATCAAGGCCCTCTCGTCGTCTTTAGATACTGAGGCCGCAACTGGCATCATGATTCCCAGGCTATCCAGACTGAAGTACTGCTTCACTGCCAGGTGCAGTTGTTCACCGTTCTGTAGCTTGCACGCACAAATGTGATAGATGTGGCTCCCGCCGTTGCTCGATTCTTGCTTCGAACAAGCTCCGAAGATCGTCCACCCCAGATGGGTCTTCACGGCGATGGGCTCGCCTTCCTTTCCCTCTCGGCACCGTCTTACCAACGAAACATTGGCATGCTTGACTCCTATTAGGATCCTTGGTTGGACACGATTATACGACTCCACTGGGATACTGCGCAGATGCTTATACTTCTCCTGAAGTACCTCGACGTTCAAGCTTTGATATGGTAGCTCAAGCGCTTCAACCGTCCGCACTCCGCTTAGTTCAAACCTTCTTCCCGCCGATATGGAAGTTCTTATGTCCACACATCTTGACTTCTCCTCGAAGCGGTGAGTTCCTCCAGTCCACTTCAAACACAACGGCTTCGCACCACCGATCAAATCCAAATCCTTGGCGATCTGCTCATCCAACAACGTCAGCTCGGATCCATCATCAAGAAAAGCGTAGCACTCCACTTGCTTCGTCGGCCCAAACAACGTTACAGGGATGTACCGGAACAGTTCTAGGCCAGTTTCGACGCGGTGTGTGTTGATACTGCGTTCTTCATTCGCCTTGGCCGGGTTAGGGCTACCCGGGCTGCCTGTGACTTCACCTGGTGCAACGAGGCTCTTGTGCAAAAGCGAATTATGCTTGAATGTACACCCGTTGACTCCACACGGCTTGCTGTTGCAGTTACCTCCATGCTGTCGTAGGCAACGACGGCATATTCTGAGCTCGCGAACGGCTGCCCATTTTGCTTCATAGGAGAGATCGAGGAAACGCTTACACTTCGCTGCAGTTCGACAGCTGCCCTTGCAAGTAGGGCATATGGTCGGTCCTTCCATCGAGGTTTTGCCGCTAGAAACGACGTTCGGCCGATTGCCAGTAACCTTCTGGCCACCCGCTACCGATGGAGAAGATTCAACGTGAGTGTTGACGAAAACCTTTCCTTGTCGCTTATTGCGTGGCTCCTGCTCGTAGCTGTGGGACTTTCGAGGGTTTGCTACGATGCTTGCATCTTCCGCAATCGTGAAAATCCAATCGGAGAAGGTTGATAGGGTCACCTTCGCTAGTGTTTTGCTGTGCCTCGCCCAATCCAGTTTAATAGCGGAGGGGAGCTTACAAACGAGTTCTTGCATCAGAGTCGCATCACGCATATACTCCTTCCGCCCACACGCATCGATAGTCGAACACAAGTTCTGTACGGCAAGTGCATAGTCTACTAGCTTTTTGATCGAATCAGTTCTTATCGGTGGCGTAGCTAGCACCTTCTCGCGCAACGTGCTGATGATCATGTGCGGTTGACCGAACCTAAGTTTCAGGACGCTAATCGCTTTCGAAACCATCGACGGATGCATCAGAAAGCTCCGCACAGAGGCAAACGCTTCGTCTTTTAAACAGTTTCGAAGACGGATCATATTCTCCTCGTCCCTGTAGCCACACATCCTTGTCGTACTTTCGAATGTCGATATGAACATCGGCCATTCTTCTGGGCTGCCGCCAAACTTCGGGAGATCACATGACACAACCTGACGTGCGGCAATCTGGTCGCGGGAAAGCGTGGCACTAGCTCGGGAATGCTTCTCCCGATTTGACGTTCTAGAAGCCCTCACATGTACCGGAGTTGAACGTTCCCTAGGAGAAAATCTTTCCTCATGGTGTTCATCACCTCGCTCGTGGTATGATTCGTCTGCTGAGCTAGAATCGTCTTCGCTATCGTCGCTTTCCGGTTCCGTTTCGCCCGACGAGTTGTCACCTTCTTCGTCGGCCGCATACTCCGAGCTTGATTCGGTATCTCCGGCGTCATCATCCTCGTCGTCGTCCATGTTGTCCTCCGTGTCATCGTCGCTATCGTGCTCATCGTCATCCGCCGCTACTGATTCATTTTCGGCTTGACGCTGCTTCTGGAGCCAACCTTTCATCTTCGTTAAAGGATCTGTTGTTCGGGCCCCTGGCACTGGACAGCTTTGTACCTCAGCAATTTCCTCCATCAGCTCGAACTTTTTCTTCATGAACTCCCGTCGTCGCTTCATCTCTGAAAGTTTCTTCTTTTAATAAAAAATAACACGTCTTGATGTCTAGATGGTTGTCAAGCAAAAGAGAGCGAACCTGTTTATTGCTGTTGCTTTTAAGCACCACATAACTGTGCTACACTGTATCTTTTCTTCTTCGTATTGTTTACATTCAATTATCGAAGGGGGTTCAAGCCATGAACATCGAAAGTTCAAAACATCGAATGGAAATCTTACAATATCTTCCCCTTTTAGTAACAATTTCGAAAATCGTTGAATTTTAAATTAAACTACTGGTTAGTCTTAATTTGAACATGTTAACGAGTTCTCCTTACTAATCTAGCTCTGAATTCACTGTTATAGGTTAATTGTACTTCATTAAATATTACCAAAATCGTATTGTTCGAAATCACACTTCCACTAGTAATACATAAATATTTCATCACTGTTCTTCTTCCGAATGCGAGATGATCGGCTGAGTTCATCTTCGCTTCTAGCCATTCCTGGGGCAGCTCTTCGCTTTTCGGGCGGTCGGTCCAAACGTAGTGCTCGAGGATGTACTTCATCTCGGGCCGGCGGTGGTGAAAGCCCTAAACAGGGTGGCTCATCATCAGAGTTCGTTCGTTGCCTTTTCGTGCCGCGCCTACCATCCGTCTCCATCCTCCGAAGCACGACCTTACGCCGACGTCCTTCCTGGCCGGCCAATCTAATCTGCCCCTTGTGAGCCGAGATCAGATGGCTCCCCAACGATATCTGCTGACTCGTTTTCAGTATCGTATTCAACCCTTAATCGCTTGAAATAATCGTGAACGTTTTCCGAATCCGTATCCTGATCCGACTCCTTGACGAAATTCACCGTGGTCTTTTGGCTATTTTTGAAGCGATAACAGTTTTTCTGTACATGTCCTTTTTGGTTACAAAAGAAACACGTAAAATTAGCATATCTTCCTTTACCAGGAGATCTTCGTGCCACATCTGAACGTCCATGGTAAGTCCTTTCCTCATTCCTGGCGTAACGATCTCTATTCCTGCTTCGCGACCTATCACTTCTATTATACGCGTCAAACCGCCTCTCATACCTAGTATCGCGGCGGCCTAGTCTGAACCTAACGGAATTCACATTATCAGGATTAATCGCCATTGCTCTAGCAGATACCAGGTCACGGTTTTTAATAAGCTTCTCCGCCGTTTTAAGCAGTAAATTGTCCTCATTCAAAAGCTGTCGCTGTAAATCTTTGTCGTAAATGCCATAAATCAATTGGTCTCGAATTGCAGAATCGCGAAACTCCCCAAAATCACACTGCTCAGCAAGCAATTTAACCGCTAAAATATAATTTTCACCAGACTCCGTTGGGCTTTGCATTCGACATCGAAACTTATATCGCAACACTACTTCCGATTCTACCCTGTCGAAGCGCTCTTTCAGTTTTTTCGTTATATCCGCGTAGCTCAATGTTTTTAAATCGGTTGCAGGATAGAGTAATTTCAATTCGTTAAAAACCGTCATACCGCACAAATTCATGAACAAATCCTTCTTTTTATCTTCTGCCAAATTGTTCGCCGAAAAAAAGTACTCAAAATGCTCCACATAATTGGAAAAGGACGTATTGAGGACATAGGGCTCAACCGATCCAATCAGCGCCATGTCTGTTACAATGAAACTATCTCAACAAAAGAACACAAAGCAAAAAGGTCTAAATAGAAAAAAAATCCTACCTTATCAGTTGCTACGAGACTCCGTTTTCAGGTTCCTGATTCGCTTCGCTGTCCGATGTAATCCGCCCAAGTTTACTCCTGCAGCACCGGTTGTGCTCGAGCTCAAGTAATGCACCGGCGGGGAACCAGCGATCCCTGGTTATCGCTTCTACGTGGCTAGTACACTATCGCACCGGTAGCACGGCACACACTCCTGATTTTCACAGCCGCTGGGATACGTGTCGCTTCAATAGCGCTGAACACTCGGCGATGGCGTCGCAATCGACCGGCTATTTACGTTCACAAAGAGACACAATACACCAAATTACTAATTCAATTCAATACAAGTTCAATCAAACAATGGCTTCTTTCAAACAATTCAATATTTCAATTCTAAACAAGGTATTCAAATTCAACTTAAAAAAAAATCACCACTTCCAAATAAAATTCACTCACCAAAAAAAAAATACTATTGAATCAGGTTGCTACCAGCCCTGCTGACCTTGAACGGGATCACTTCTGCTCCGCTTGGGCTTTCCACCTCCGTAGGCGTTTCTCCAACAGCACACAGCGCAACACAACCAGCCGAATTTCACCGTCACCGTCTTTTCAACCCGCTCACAGCTCACTTCTAAAACCGAGACTAACTTATTTCACCTCGTCGACACTGAAAGTTTCTTCTTTTAATAAAAAATAACACGTCTTGATGTCTAGATGGTTGTCAAGCAAAAGAGAGCGAACCTGTTTATTGCTGTTGCTTTTAAGCACCACATAACTGTGCTACACTGTATCTTTTCTTCTTCGTATTGTTTACATTCAATTATCGAAGGGGGTTCAAGCCATGAACATCGAAAGTTCAAAACATCGAATGGAAATCTTACAATCTCCTCAAGCATCAACGTTTCTTCGGCCAACACTTTCTGCATCTGCAGCTTCAGCGATAGTGCCGATTTGCACGATGAATTGGACACTACAGACTTCGCTTTCGTCGAGACGTTCGCCAACTTGTCGATTTCAGCGGCCAACATAGCATCCACGTTCGCTGATATTTCGGGGGCAGAAGCTTTTGGTTTCTGTCGGCGATTCTTAGAGGTTGAATCCTTCACCGATTTATTTGGTTTACCAGAATTCATCCTCTTAGAATTTCTCCTAATCGGCTTCGTCGGCTGCTTTGCATTGGTGGTCTTCTTCTTGGACGTCTTCTGCTTATCCTGGTGTACTTTCGCGGTTTCGTATTTCAAGCAACTCCAGTCGCAATCCTCAACGTCCTGGGAAACTCCTGCACAGCTGACATGGTACCGACAGCCACAAGTTTTACACCGAACTAACTCACCATCTTCTACACCCGCGCACATAACACAGTGTTTTTTGGAAGCTCGAATCCGGGAAGATACTGGTGATTTATTGTCACCCGCGCGCGATCGGAAATCGACAGACGTATTTTTCTTAGCTTGAGGGTCGCGTGGGGGTCGATGGGGGGGGGGGGGTCTTTATTAGATTTTTGCTTTCGAGAGGGACGTGTCTTTTCGGGCTTCTTCTTACCTTCAGTACCTCTGCTGGTCGTAGGGGTATTTTGCTCGACCGGATTGGACATCTTCCACCTCCTCCGGTAAACGATATTAAAAGTTGTTACTTTAGCGGCGAAGATCAGATGTTTCCGAGATTTCAAATGTCTCTTTATTACGAGGTATTTTAATATCCTAAAATCAATACATGTTTTTGCACATAACTGTTGGGTTACAAATTCATTTGAACTTACGTTTAGTCGAACTTCGCCTTACTTTCTACCGCTCAGAGCCACCGTCACGACCGGAACAGAGTTACCAAATCTTCTAGAGTAAAATTCCCCTTTAATTATCACAAATCAACAATAATCTGTATATATTACCTTTAGTTTGATAAGTAGTAATTTAGTGAATTTAGGTTAAGTGCAAATCCAGAATTTAGTTTTATCAGATCTATAATAATAATTTTCAATTAGTAATCCGACTTTAAGTTCAATTGCATGTTTCATTACATTTGATATTATCACTAATAACTAAGAAAATGTACTTCAAATCTAATAAGTTTCGCACTTTGATTGTTATACAAATTAACTGCACAACATCGAGCATGACTTTCACTTGCAGTCAGTATCTTTTTCTATATCTACCTTATTGTTCATGAAATGTCACTGCTTGTTCATGTGCGCAGTAAATGGGGGCACAGTTGGCAGAATCTGGATACGACACAACACAGTGGGGTTGTAACAGTGTGCGTTAGGCCGTCCCTATTTTTGCAAAAGTTGGAAATGTTAAAAGTTCAATATTGCAAAACGATCGTTTTAGCTAAAAAACCATCATGACAAAATTTGAAGTCCGTATCTCATGGCTAAGTGGTCCCCCACGGGGCCTAAAGTTCTAAAAAATTGTATGAGGTCAAAAAAATCATGAATTTTTTTCGACGAAAAAATTACACTATTCTACTAGAATCGGTGATTTTAGGACCCTAAAGGGCCAAAAATGTGCTCAGAATTGCGATATCTCTTTTCGTTTTTGAGTTATCGTACAAAATATGGGAGGTTTACACAGGGATTTCAAAAAATGGTCAAAATCTAGGTCAAAATGTTCAATTTTAGGTAGGTTTTCGTCAATAACTCAGAAACGAAAAGAGATATCGCAATTCTGAGCACATTTTTAGCCCTTTAGGGTCCTAAAATCACCGATTCTAGTAGAATAGTGTAATTTTTTCGTCGAAAAAATTTCATGTTTTTTTTGACTACATACAATTTTTGAGAACTTTAGGCCCCGTGGGGGACCACTTAGCCTTGAGATACGGACTTCAAATGTTGTCATGATGGTTTTTTAGCTAAAACGATCGTTTTGCAATATTGAACTTTTAACATTTCCAACTTTTGCAAAAATAGGGACGGCCTAGTGTGCGTGAGAACGGTGTGTGGTGGATAAGGATGAACCACTAGCTCGCTGCATTATACTGCACAATGGCACAAATGTCCCAAGTGGAGGATAACGTGCCTCTGGAGCCGGCCTTCTGATTCTACTGCGAACCCAGCATACAGAAGGTGGCCAAAGCCTGAAGGATATAGCGGGCAAAGCATGTTGGATGTTGCAAGACCACCGAACAACAACCCTGTAAAGGTGGTGTTCGCTAGTAATCTGGTTGGCACAAGAAGGCATAAAATGCAGAGAAAACAATATGGCTAGACCAGGTGAAGCGTGATGTGGCGTGCATTGGGCATGATGAAGTATTTTAAAAATGGCAGATTTGTAGCTGATGTAAAAAAACGCGTTAACTCGATTGGAATTTGGAATCATTTCTGTGCAAAGTCGTTAACAGCGACAAATAGCTGATTCATCTCATATGCCACTTTTGCACAGGAAGCACTCGGCTCCAGCTTCCTGAGGGATATTTATTTGCATCGGCTGTAGAATATGTGTGTCCGTCCAGACAGTACAGCTTCCCACCCACTCAACGTGCACAATAGAGGGATAGGTACGTACTTGAAGCACCGCATCCACATACTTTTTTCCTCTGAAGTTCACTCACTGGACGACTACAATACACTAGGCAACCATCCCGGATTGCTGCCATACGTCGTCGCCACCGATGTTAACTGAATAACATTCCCGATGGATCTTATCGCCTGGATTGCTGTTTCAGGAACCGGCCCTCACAGAGACAGGGAAGGTGTATGGTATCATAAAAATTCAAAATTCAATTTCACGCTTTTTGATCATTCAAAATTCATGAAATGTTCCGGGATGAAAGATATTTTTCCGATGCGCTTGCTTCATACCTTCACGTTACATTGTTGGAGGGCTAAGGATGTAACGGTTCTGTTTTTTATGACTTACGAACTTAGGTGATTTGCACTCCGCGTGTTTTACCACTATTTTTTTTATCACGAAGCTATATGGTGATTTTCCATACCATACCAACCATATTTACAATCATTTTATAATTGTACCAAACACTTTCCAAATTTCTTGAGGCTGTTCAAAACTTAACTATAAGGTTTCATAGAATAATCGAAGTGAAAAGACTTCTAACTCAGTTTCGAAATAAAGCACCCTGAACCATTTTATCTTTAGAGATGAAAATCTCTTGAATAAACATATTAAGAATAATTCTATCTTATTTTCTACCGAAACCCATCCAATATTTTAGAACAACATTGAAACATGCATACAATTACGGTGCGAAGGACAAATACGGCTTCCATATCTTCAGCTGAAAATACGATACGAAATTCCATTTTATCGCGAACCTCTGAGAGTTACTTTGATGTGTAACTGTTGCTATATTTTCATTAAATTTTTGATTTAAGAAATGGAAGCACCGTTGATAAAACGACTTCCTCTCTCCTTCCGACTACTGGCCACATCTGATCCCAGTGGTGAATTAAAAACATGTTGACTTCATGCACATTTAACACCGCGCTCTGGTGAACTCATTCGGCGACCGTCGTCAGAGATGTGTCCATGTCACTCCGTGCGCCAACTTTGCGGTTCGTTCCAGAGCAGAGGAAGCAGCATAACGTAGCGGAACTGGATACGAATAGTTTTCCTAGCACTCACTTGACATGTAGTGTGAAATGTAGCAGACTATTTTTCTTATTCTCTGCTGCCACTGCTGGTCTGGTGCTACTGCTATTCTATGAATGCTTATTTTCAACCGGCAGAGCCAGCAGTAGTGGATCTTCTACGCAACAAGATGTTTTCTTTTTTTGCCAAGCTGTTATAAGTGCTCCAGCGAAGGGCAACCCCGTATCGCTAGGAAGTCAAAAAGTTTCCACGGGGAAGCTGAAACTGTCGGTCAGGAGATTAAAACTAAAATTTATTCATTTAGTTTTTGCAGCTGTCCGGTGCGGTGACCGACGTAGAGTAGTGATAGCTTCAACCCGAGAGGAAATATGTTAAGGGCTTCCGGTTGTTTGACGATGCAAGTTTTCCTGGCTGCTTTTCGAGTTTTTCTCCCCATCGCCAGGATAAGGGAGAAGCAAATAGTGGAGCTGAAAATTTGCATGGTCCAGTGGAGGAAAGTTTTTCAATTTATTTTGCGCAGTATCCAACACGAAAAGTGCGATTCTTGGTTTCTTGGACGGGAAGTTTTTTATTTGATATGTTTTTATAATCGTTTTTGTGTGATTTGCAGGAAATGTTTATGAACATCTCCGGAGATGGTGCGAATTGTTTGCGATTGATTGGTTAATGTTTCAAGTGTGAATATAACGTAACATTCTGGAACAATACGTTTGGAGCCATCATAGCAAACTACAGTACAATGGCATAATACCGGACATCACACGAATCAATCCGCTAAAGCTCAACTACTCAATGAGGAAAATTTGAACAAGCCACTGAGAAATATGGCTAAACCAGCACGCAAGCACGTGGCGGACACGTACGCCGAGGTGTAGAAGGCCATAAAGGGGCGAAAATAACAGAAGAGATGATGCTGATACTGAAGAAGAAGGCGGCTAAAAAAGTTACCGCAAACAAGCCACTAGCCCAAGAGGTCCTTGGTGAGAAGATGACAGTTGAGAGCCCTGACGACGTAGGCGAGTCTCCAGTGTAAAAACCTGAACAAGATCACCGATGCCGAAGATCCCGGATAGCCTATATCGGATACTGGAGAGCTACTTCCAGAATAGGGTGCTACTCTACGACACCGAGGAAGGAGAGGAAAGTTACAACATCACTGCTTGAGTATCTCAGAGGTCCATCCTGGGACTGTGGAACAAATAGCTCGGCAATAGTCGCGCTAGTGATCAACAGAAACGTGAACGACTCAAGAATACGTAAGAGTGATGTGCCCTTGGGGCAGCATGGACGAGATTCCAGTGGCTTGATGAACCCCCCTTCTGCGAGTCCGATGGGAGCCTAACATTTTTTGGCACCGGATGGTGACCGAGCACCGTGGCAAACGGATTGCTTAAGCGAAGTAAGCCTAGGCTCTGCTGGGCCTCTTCAGAAATTCCACACATCCGGAAGCAGCTCTGTACAATCAAGATGACACCGCTTCCAATGTATCACAGCCCAGCGAGAAGTGCCTCGGGCACATCAGGAACAACTTATAAGTTCCTGATTACTATACTACCCGTTCACGTGAGGGGGCTGGTTAAATCGTCACTACGAGGGGCTGGTGTACCCACCAGCGAGCAGATGGTAGGAGGTTCAACAGGATGAACACGAGGCGGCGCAGTACCGGCCGAGAAAGCACAGATGACTGGCGCGGACCTCACGCGGACGCTAAACCGCATCCGGAGCGTGCTACCAAAGATGTTGGTGGTTGCCGAACAGCTGGACGAGCTGTAATCGGATACACGATCGGACAGCTAACCATCAGCAACAACCTGAAACAGGGCCTGCTGAAGCTATGCAAATCGTTGGCTCTGACCACGAAGTAGTATGATCAGCTGGTCGAAGAACGGAGTGCGGCTGAGGTTATACTGCCCTACAGCTCAAGATGCACGGTCGAAACCTGCAGAGGAGACGCGGCCCAACAAGCCAACGAGGAAGAAGCGGACGGCCAGCGCGGGTAACCAAGCTGCCAAGTCGGTTGCGAAACGTGCAAGGGGCAAGGAAACCAAGCCTCAAGAGGGCAACCCTAAGAGGAACGGTGGTCAACCGAACCAAGGGAAATAGAACCTTTGGATTACGGTCGCAAAGAAGAAGGTAGTTAGAAAAGTGAAATCAGCCCACAAACGCGAACAGAGCGACGCGTTAGTCTTCAAAATCGAGGCAGACACGTACGACGAGGTTCTGAGGGCCATACGAGGCGAAAATCGTCTCTCACCGGTGGGCGCGGATGTAAAACGCATCCACCAGGACTGGAGAGATGATGCTTGTGCTGAAGAAGGAGGCGGCCAAGAAAGGCACCTCCTACAAAGCATCAGCTCGAAAGGTACTGGGCGAAAAAGTGCGGGTGAGAGCCCTAACGGCGGAGACGAATCTCCAGTGTAAATACCTGGACGAGATTGCCAACGCAGAAGAGCTCGTGGCCGCACTTAGACAGCAGTGCGAGATAGATGCACCAAGAACATCGATCCGCCTTCGAAAGGGCCCGGCAGGCACGTAGATCACCACGTAGCTCCCCGTGGTGGAGGTGAACAAGGCAACTGCAGTTGGCTGGGCAGTGTGCCCGCTCAGCATATACGAGCCGCCAGTGGCGTATTTCAAGTGCTTCGAGCAAGGACACAAGTCGACGGCATGTAAAGACCCTGACAGGAGCAAACTCTGCAGGAAGTGCGGAGTGGAAGGCCACATCGCCAGGGTGTGCAACTCGGCACCAAAATGCCTGAATTGCACGACGAACAAGGGTTACACGACGGCCGGGCCTATATGTCTAGGCACGCGAGGAGTTCGAGCCGATCGACGATAATGCAGGTTACACAGCTAAAACTGAACCATTGTGAAGCCGCACAACAGTTGCTGTGGAAGTTAGTCTCGGAGTCAAGTACTGACATCGCACTATTATCGGACCCATACCGCAGCCCTCCCGATAACGGGAACTGGGTTAACTGGCGAATGAGCCCAAGCTAGCGGCGATCTGTACAGTCGGTCGTTTTCCGCTCCAGGAAATAGTTTTGACGTCACACGAGGGCTGCGATCAACGGAGTGTACTACTGCAGCTGTTATGCCCCTCCCAGGTGATCGATAGACCAGTTCTCGTCTATGCTGGATTTGCTATCAAGCGCACTAGTAGGATTAAGTCTCGTGGTAATCGGTGGATACTTCAACGACTGGGGATTCATTGGGTTAGACAGAACGTGAATGTCGCGAACGTAAGCGTAAAAAAAACGTACAATAGGAACGGTGCAGTGTCCATCATTGACGTGACCTTCTCTGCCGTGTGCAGCATAGCTCTCCCATATTAATAGGGATTCCCATAGAACATGGGGCAACTATGCTGCACACTGCAGTTATGAAGCCTCAGGTTTAAACCCTCTCTTGGACTGGAGGGTCGACGATGGATACACGCACAGTGACCATCTGGCGATTCGATCCAGATTGGAACACAGAGGAAGGTCATCGACCGCCATCGGGGATGACTGACTTCGTGCTTCGCAAAGCCGGCATTTGTAAAGCGATTGCTTATGGAAGGTGACACCGATGCACAACCCTAAGTCGGAACCCTAAGCCGTGCACGTGACGCCGCATTGCCAAAGCGATCCCTACCTAGAAATGGACGCAAACCGGTTTACTGGTGCTGCCCAGAAATCGCAGAACTCCGCGCATCCTGCCTAAGAGCTAGAAGGGGGATGCAAAGATCTCACACCGATGAGGGTAGAATGGAGCGACATGAGGCCTACAGGGTGGCTAAACTAGCACTGAGCAAAGAGATTAAGACGCGTAAGCGGGCATGCTTCGGAAATCTCTACCAGGCAGCCAACACGACCCCTTGGGGTGATGCTGACAGAGTAGTCATTGCCGAAACGAAGGGCGCGTCAGTAGCCCTAGAACGCTTCCCTGAGGTGCTGCAGAAGAATGTGCAGAAGAAGCGAAGGGGAATCCGCTATTGCTCGCTTGTCACGCTAGACGTGAAGATTGAGTTCAACAGTGTCAGCTGGGTCGCCATCGAATGTGCCATACACCACATATGAGTCCTGGATAGCCTATGCCAGATACTGGAGAACTACTTCCAAAACAGGGTGCTACTCTATGACACCGAGGAAGGCAAGAGGAGTTACAACATCACCGCGTGAGTACCCCAGGGGTCCATCCTGAGGTTTGTGCTATGAAACGCGGCGCCCGATGGCATATTGAGGAACACACTACCACCGGGACTCTGGTAGCCGGTAGGGTTTGCCGACGACATTACACTCTTGGTATTATACAAGTCTATATAGCGAACTAAAGTAACAGAAGTGCACATGATTGGCATAGTGGAGAACTGGATGAGGTCGAGGCAACTGGCATTTGCACACTACAAAACGGTTGGTGGTGAACAACCGCAAATCTGAGCATAAGGTAGTGCAGTCACCACAGGCAGATGGTTATCCATAACTGCCACTGCGGAAATACGCGTAGGGTAAGGGAGGTATTTTGGACCCCTTTAGGAAGTGGATGAACGATTCAGCGATAAAAGAAGGTTCCCATTTCAAAATATGGATAATTTCAGTAGGCATTACGTAGAGCAACATGTTTTCTGTCGAAAAAGGCCAAACAGAACTCAAAATTGTTGTAGAAAATACAAGAAGTATCAAAACTCCTGAAGGTTCTCGGGCTTCTATTTTGGACCACCTGATTTTATTTTGGACCACCAAGTGCACATATTTTGGCCCACCGAATTGAACTTCAATTGATTCATGAAATGAAAGCCATCATAGCAAAAATTTAAAAATTGTTAAAACTACGTAAAGTTTACATCTTTTCTATTAATTTTTTGAAGCAGGGAACGTTTAAAAATTATGTAACTGTAAAAAATGATGATATTTTGTTGTAATTGCCAGTTTTTTCGCATTGTTGTATGATGTTTCATAAAAAAATGTGACGCAAAACGTGTATTTATTAACTATTGCATGACGTCAGTCACCATGTATAAATTACGTAACGCTTAATAGGAAGTGTGGAAGTCTAGTGATTTTGCTGAATATAAAGACGTTCCACACATATTGTAATAAGTGGAAAGGCCATCAAAAATAAAGTAATTTGAATGATACCTAAATTGCCAAACATACATTAGATAACACATTGTCTCAGTCATCAACTGATTGCCGAGAAGGACAACTTTTCTAAACTGGATGACTAAACACCTGAAAATTTCAACTTGTCGACTAGTTGTTAGGACACAAATCGAATCCAAATTTTTAACTTGGCGAAAAGTTGTTAGAACAAATCGAACCCACAACAATCTCATTGTAAAATAAACGTATAACAACCCAGATCACGGGAGGTCCCAACTTATTCTATTTATCTGTTTTTAGAGTACATTACATTGGCATGAATATTTTCTTCCTTTAGAAGGAACTGGAGAGATGGATCTGAGAGGTGGTCCAAAATATGTCCACATCTGATTATGTTGAACATATTTTGGCCATACCTCAAACCACCATTTTAATAAATATTATCGCTCCACCGAGGTTAAGAACAGTTTATTTTGAGTTCTTACAAGGCCCTAACTACATTCACATGAAATAAATATTTATTTGTAAAATTTAATACCTCTTCGATGCCGACTACAAATTTGTCACCTTCTTTGTTTTTGGTGCTTTTCCGTGCGTTTCATTGGAAGTGAAAACATTTTCTCTATTTTTGATACTGAAGAGCATATTTAACTGACATCCAAAATAAAGGTCATCACATAATTGAATACTTTTCGTGTTCCAGTAAAAAATTACCAAGATTTAGTAGAGATTATGTGATAAATATCATAAAACTCCCAAGGTGGGCCAAAATACCTGCCCGGTCCAAAATACCTCCACTACCCTATCTGTCAAACAATAAGCAAAATAAGGCGGAATTAAAAGGTACTAACTGATGACACTCATTCGAAGAATTCAGATTAGGCTATATGGTGCGCGGTATACACATGTGTTGTGGATAAAGATATTTTCATGTGCGTTTGTTTACAATTGTGGATCAACAATTGTATACAAATATATGCGGTCTGCCATTCCCAAAGAAGAAATGTGTAGTAGTTTGTTTTAAATGTCTCGTAGTAAATCGTAGTGAACTTTGAATCAATTATGACTTGTTATCCAATCCACGAATAAACATTTTATTTGGAAGAGTGATTTGAATATCTGTCGTTTCAACAAATCAGGCCAAACATTTCAATAGGTCCTATCTGCATTTGAGAGGCTCTATTTGTTCACTTTCTCTTTTAACCCTTAAAGGGATACCTTCATGGCCTCAGTTTCGTCACCTCGCTGAGTGTGTTCCATCAAAGACGAGCTCTGAAAGGCGCCTGGGGTCCAAGGGGTTAATTATTGCAATGTAATGGTACACTTTTCAACTATTTTTGCAGTACAAATCAAAAGACGATTGTTTTGACCATCGTTCAATGCAAGGAGACAATCATAATACAAATAAACAGCTGAGATATTAACGAAAGAGAGGGAAACCAAAGAGAGCCTCTCTTCTGCAAATAGGACCTTTTGACATGTTTGGCCTGAAATGTATTATAGTGCTTTTGTTTTAGTATATTTTTCTCCTTAATTTCATAATAAGGATACACCAAAACAAATCACCTTAAATTTAAATTCTGAACGGTTTTTTGGACATCCCATCAGGCCAGTGGCCACAATTGCTTAAAATGAGCAGTTTATTGGACGCCGCCGGGAACTCATCACTTTTGCTTCACTTCCGATGTGTTGAACATGTGGCAAGTATGGTGTCCCCCTGCTACAAAGTCGAACATGACACGGAAGGTTGAGAAAATTAAAATGGAATAGCTTAGAAACAAAACTTTTTCCTTCCCGTCCGAATGCTGCAGCTTTCCGAGCTGTGAATGCACTGCTGCTCCTTGCCGAAGCATACTTCAGTAGCACGTTCTAAGGAAAACTTTTGCATATTTTCTACGGATAGCTGCACACAGCACAAAAGTTCCGAGAATAGAAACGATATGGCAGAAAGGAAACTGTGAGAAACGACGTGTGGTCTATGTGAGCGCACTTTGCACTAACATGATTTCACTTAGAGGTTTCTGCTAGAATTGTAGGAAATACTGCAAATGATTTTTGGTCGTTATTATTCTACTGTTGGGTGAAACCTGATGCCTGATGAGTTTTAGTGAAAGAGAGTGCTACGTGGCTAAAAGAAAAGTTCTTGACTTGACACTTTAAGCATGGATCTAGGTTTCAACCGAAGTAAAGTGAGCTCGTGCTCTGTTTATGAAAAGGCAGACTAAACTCTGCTAGTGCTGTAACAGTCGAATTCCGTAAAATTTTAAAATTGTGTTTTGTCAATTTAAAAGCAACATGCTATATTTACTTTGAAAAGTTGTAAGGTATAGGATAAACTATATGAATGCGGTCTTTCAGGCCATTGTAGGTCTTGCCAGACTGGAAACTGCTACTGTTAACACCAAAAAGCGTCCGGATGAAATAATTTCAACTCATTCTCAAATATTACCTTCTCCATGAGCATTGCATGGCCCTGTTTTCATTACTACCCGAAACTCTTCATAGATTTGGGGAATGCTACTCTCCTACTATTTGCATTTCTGTGACTTTCAGGTGCACAAGTGGTTAATTAGCGTTGTTTACCGGAAATGCATGGAGGCACAAATGTGTACGTACGCTGCTGGCGCTGTTAACCGGTTGAATGAGCTTGGCACAGGTATGTAGGAAGCTGTGATTTCACGGTGTCCCTTTGGGGAACGAAATGGCACACAAGTTGGTGCATCAGACGATATTCAGAGTGCTTGGGTGCTACCGCTGCTGTTCCTGCTGCTGGGTGAAAAATTCCTAAATAAGGCATACCCAACGGAAAATGTTCTCATAATTAAGTCGGATTCTGTCTCAAGTGGTTGATGATTATGTGCTCATCTACTGGTGCAGGAGCTGCAATATGGGAACGATGTGGCGTGAACGAATGCATTGCCATATATTTTTTTACTAGATGAAAATTTGAAGGTACCGAAACAACATTGCTTAAGCTCAGGACATTGCATCGCATTGAAATGTGTTACTTCACAAAATGCATGAGGTTACACATACCGACGGGCAGTGCATGTATGTAACGTCATGAAATTTAATATCTGGGCTTTTATTTAATGAATTAAGGCTTTTTTACGGCATCATCAGCATTAGCAGCCATGTTGGATATGTGGCTCGAAATTTCAAAGTGATAATTCTCTACCCCCAAAGCGAATATTCGTCTGAAAAAGTATCATCGTATTTGCTCACTCGCAGTGAATGCGATGATACTTTTTCTGCTGCGTTGCTGCAGAATGGGGCACGTTCGGTGTAGTACTAGATTTGTAGTAATGAGCTGAATTTTAGTATGGTGAGAAAGTCAATTCTCCGTTTCTGCAATGAAATGGTGCAAAAAGCGTGGGTATTATGATTCCTTGCCTAATTTTATGCTGGTTGAGCAAAACTTTGGATAACTATGTTGTTTATGTTGCCAGAAATGAAGAAAACAACAACACTGTTGCCCAAAGTTTTGCTCAAACAGCATCAAATTAGGCAAGGAATCATAATACCCACGCTTTTTGCACCATTTCATTGCAGAAACGGAGAATTGACCTTCTCACCATACTAAAATTCAGCTCATTACTACAAATCTAGTACTTCACCGATTTGTCCTATTGAAAGTTTTTTTTTATCACTTCAAAAACGCGAGGCAAACAATCATTAAAAAGCAAAAAGTCAATGATTTGTGTGAAAGCCTAGTGACGCACCATGACGCCTTAAGGTTAGAATAGTAACGAATTTTGTTCGTTCAAATAAATCTGAAGATGTTTTCCTTGGATTAGCGCTTTTTGAAATAGATAAAGCATTCTACAAGAAGCTTAAACTTGCTTCAAACCATGTAACCGGTAATGTAAAAGTGTAATCGAAAGACGACCTCCCAAGTAACATTTTCAGAGCTCATTGGATTTAATTTAGTTTTATGTGTGATTTATAACGGTCATCGACAATTCCTATGATAAAAGTTTTAATCAATACTACAGGCGTCCTATAAAGCACCGATAAAATTATCATAAAATTAATCTAAAAAGCAACTCTTTGATTTATAAAAGGTTTTATTGTAGTTCTCAAGAGTACTTTAAAATACACCTTGAAAAACTAATCACTGCATTGATGTCATGCATGCGGATACACTGTGCCATATTTGCTGGCCAAAAATAACGCCAACAATAACTAAGGCTCAAACCCATATATTGTTTATAACTCATTGACTTAAAATGCACCGTTTTCCAAATTTCATCATAACAAAAGATTATTTCTTTTCTAAACGGTTAATTATCATACGTTTGCACATTCCACAGAATATTTTTGGCCATCCATTGCCGGCCATAGTGAAATGTCATACATGTTCGATTTGAGGGCCATCTCATAAGAAATAGCGAAAACCGCAGATAGATTTATTGCCAGCTTGATATGGTAATGGACTGATTAATTACACTTATGGTGGTTATGGTGAAGAGATGTTAGGTTTATTATCATACGCACTTTTTCGTGGCTGCTGCCATATTGGAATTCGATTTTTTTCCCCTGAGGCCTCACAAAATTTTATCAAATAATACATACCTTGATGATTTGATACTCAGGACGGCAGGTAAACATGATTCCATATTCGGAAGAATGTTTTTTTGTTCCAATGATTGCAAAATCTACAGCTTCACTTTTTTTTAATAATAATTTCTATCGAAAACTTCACTTTTCGAGAGGCGCTTTCAATTTCCACTCCCATAACCACCTTATTCACGGTAAAACTTTATTCGCACATAATTTATTGTCACAGAAATCATCGCAAAGTCACATATAGTTATTAATATTCACTTGAGATTTTTTTTTTTGCAAAATAATCCATGACGATTGCGATGTCAACATTGATTTGTTTTCCTTTTCTTGCACTAGTGAATGAATACTGGCTGTCAAAGTTGCTCGAGCAAAAAAGAACAACATGCTGGCTTTATTGCAAACTTATTGTTGCTCTATATGTTGATTTGAAAACCTCAATAAGTGTGGTCCACTTGGTCGAAAGGCGATCTCATAGCGGTTGTCAGAAGGTTATTATGGAATTCTGGGTTTTATTAGAAGTTTTATAAAATTAGGCATGAAAACTGCTAATAGAGCAGTTTAAAACTTAAAATGTTACTTGGGCTCACACACTGGTCCCAGCGTTGGCGATCAGGGGGACCAGGATTGCCACAAAGCGGCCACCAAAAGTACTGACTCACACTTTTAATGTTCGGACGAGCAACGTTTGAAGAGCCTCAACTCCGAAAAATATTTTTGAAACTTCCACGTGTTATAAATTACTACTGACACTGCCAGAAATAGAACTTTCGGAGCCATATCAATCAAGCATATTTGTCAATCGATCAATCACTCATGTAGTCGATTTGACTTTCCGTGGTGCCGGGAAACTCATGTCACTGTGTGCACTTGGTCGATATGGAAAGAGCTATCCCTCAATTACGACGTCGTTGAGGCACCAAGCTCGACATACAGCCCTCCATTCCCACTAATTTCTTAGAGACTATAACGTTCTATGACGTGCTCATAGCCCGAGTTGTCGGAACCATCAGGGCAGGGTCGACACCACGTCTGCTTTCAACTGCACAGCAAGCATGAAGAACTGATACCACCTGCCCCGACCTTGCCAAGAATTCCTTTCCAACCGCGGGCTTGGATCCAACCCAGTAGATCGACACCACGACAGCAACGCTACCAGGATGTTCTCTCCGCAGCCACTTAATCGGTGTAAGGGTCAATTTCGACCGCAGGGCACCGGCATGACCTACGCAGCCGACTCCGAACCCTAGGACCACTTCTTTTATAGCATCTGCACTAGCTATCCTCCGAGCCCACGCACCACCTCCTATGTACCTCCAAGACGATGTGGGTGATAGCCGTTGAAACGGCATTCCAGCCAAACTCATCTCTACACATCCTCTGGACAAGATTGTCCGGAGTTGTGTCCTCTCCGCATGTAGCATGCATGCTAGCACGCATTGCGCGAAAACGCGGGCACACGAACAAAACGTGTTCCGCCGTTCTAAACCAGCGCAAACCGGACATTCTGAAGCAACCGCATAACCGAAACGATGTAGATACTGTCAGAAGCAACCATGGCCGGAAAGGATCTGAGTCAGGTGGAATCGTACTTCCCCATGGTGTCTGTTAATCCAACTATCTACCCTCGGGATCAACCTGTGAGTCCACCTTTCTTTGGTGGAACTATCCCACGCGCTGTTATTTGACCATGGTGGTCAATCTGGCAGTCGTGCGTATGCCTCTTGAACCGCGCATTTCGAAGCAGAGCGATTCCAAGCAACAGCATCAAAATGAAGGAAATTTTTTAATTCATGATTTTCTATTGAACTGAAACAGTTTTTCAGTTCCATCTAAATCGCCATTTTTCGATATCAAATTTTTATTATGAATCACGACTAACTTTTCAAAAGGGTGTATGTGAAAATGGTACAAAAATATTCAAAAATCTGCACAGCCAAAATGGTTCGTTCGATTGCTATGAATTTTTCAACAAAGTTAGATAACTAAATGGTGATTCCTAAGAAAATATACACTGTGAAAAAAAATCTGTTCTAACATGAAAAAAATATAATTTTTGCCACAAAAACTCTAATAACTCAAAACCCTATCATTTTATATTCTTGATCACTTAACCTAATTTACAGCTCTATTGTCCACTAGGGCACTACGTGAACGATTTCATTTGACAACTGCACTTACATTTTGTGCAGCGCCTAGATGTATTCTATTCTATTCTACTATATCGAACTGGTTGTCTTTCTGCTGCTTTCACTTTTCTACTCTTTTGGTAGAATGATGAGCACAAGGATGATGATTCCTTTCCGGTCCGATTGGGGGTCCATTATGAGTAGCAGTTCGCCGATGTCCAGGTATCCGGGTCCGTTTGAGCCATGGAGCTCAGAAGAGAGTCAGTGTCAGTCGCTCTCGGGAGAAGAGCAACTGACGAAAAATTGCAAGTGCCGGAGCTGGGAATCAAACCCATGACCATCCGCATATGAAGCGAACGTGTGACCAACTACGCCACGGGCCCCGACTAACCCTATCATTTTACCAACGTATTTTTTTTTATGGAAGACGGTCCATTGTATAAGCAATCTACCATAAAAATTTGGTGATGGTAAACTAATAAACAAAAAAGTTATAACATTTCAAATATTTCACAATTTTCACATTTGGTAAAAAAATTTTTCTGGGTAAATTACTTCGGTCAGAAATCGCAGTTTGATGCTGATTTTATTGTTCAGCAAAGTTAGTTTTGAAAAGGGGCGTGATTAAATTGTTTAAACAGATGTCGCTGATGGTACGGTGGGCCACCGTCGGTGGCATGACTCTCTACACTTAGCACTTCTGGCAATTCCTCAGTTGTTGTCGTTTTCGAGCTTCCTGCGCCCTGTTTTACCGATGATATACAGATGGCTCGTTTGTCAAAGTATAGACGGCAGGACGTGCAAATGCGTAAATTTGTATTCAATATGGACATTTGGGGATTTCGTAACTCTCTTGAACATTTTTTTTCATCAAACGGCCTACAAGAGAGCGTTGAGTTGAAGACCTTTGAGAAAGCGACTGTTCATGTTGTTCGTTAGATTATAATGTGTTGTTTGCTTGGCTGAAGAAAAAATTTACTATAAAATTTTTAATATCCATAGCGGTAGTATTTTTTTGCTTTTTCGTGAGCATAGTCATGGTATGTCTCTCTCTCTCTCTCTCTTCTTGGCGTAACGTCCTCATTGGGACAAAGCCTGCTTCTCAGCTTAGTGTTCTATGAGCACTTCCACAGTTATTAACTGAGAGCTTCCTCTGTCAATGACCATTTTGCATGCGTATATCGTGTGGCAGGCACGAAGATACTCTATGCCCAAGGAAGTCAAGGAAATTTCCTTTACGAAAAGATCCTGGACCGACCGGGAAACGAACCCGTCACCCTCAGCATGCTCACGCACGGGTACGTTTACCGCCTCGGCTATATGGGCTCTACTGGTCATGGTATGTATACAGACAAACAAACGTAACACTGACGAAATTGTCATTGACCACGCCTTAAACCTTATGTGGCCGACAGGGTACCCGAGTACCCACCGCCCATTTAAAAAGCACGATGTAGAAAAAAGCAAAAAGTTTGTCGGACACATAACGGTTAACGATCATTTTGAATCTTGGTTGTGGCTTTCTTCTGGTTATGCGCCCATCGTTTTTCTTTGCGTTTGACGTTTCACACTAGCGCCTTCAGATGACGATATTGCACAACGCAGTGTTTCGTGAAACATTTCCACCAGGTGGTGGTAGTGCGAACTGGGCGATAGATTTTCACGAAAATTGTTCTAGGCGTTTCGTCTGTTTGTCTGTGGTATGCACCTCTCATGCATTTGTTGTTGTTGAAGTTACTCGCATTCTTCCGATCATAAAGTCTGTTCTCTAAGAGGTATTTTTTTTTTTCAGATAAACTAGACGTATACGCGTATATAAAACTTTTATTATACAGCTTTTGTCTTAAAAATAAGCTTAATTCCATTTTTCTTATAATCAACAGCTTTTCAACACTATCAAGGGATTTTTTCACCAGTCACGTACATTAAAAAGTATGACACTCTCAATATTTTTGATCACAACACTGGATCGCGTCTAAGTTTCAAATAGATACTATAGTAATTTTGAATAATCAAACAAAAATATCATGAAAACAACTTGTTTAATTCAGGCGGTAGCCTTTACAATTAAATCAGCATCAAAATATAATTCTTGAAATAATTTACACAGAAAAAAAAAAATTTTTGTTACTAAATGTAAAAATTGTGAAATGTTTGTAATGTCATAACTTTTTTGTTTATCATTTAACCATCACCAAAATGTTATGATAGATAGCTGATATAATGGGCCATTTGCCCTAAAAAATTGACGTTGATAAAAAGATAGGGTTTTAAGATATTTGAGTTTTAGCGACAAAGATCATATTTTTTTAGAGTAAAAAAATAAACTTTTTACGGTGTATATTTTCTAAGGAATCATCAATTAGTTATCTAACTTTGCTGAAAAATTCATAACAATCGAACAATCCGTTTTTGCTGTACAGCTTTTAGAATATTTTTGAACAATTTTCGCATACACCCTTTTGAAAAGTTAGTCGTGAGTGAATATGAAGGTTTAATATCGGAAAATGGCGAGTTAGATGAAATTCAAAAACTGTGCAAAGTTTCAGATATTTTTGAAATAGTCGCTCAGGATCGACTGACATGACTCCGTGGAATTCCTCAGCACTCTATGTCTTCCCTGATAAGGATACCGATAGACACCTTACCAGTGATGACGTAACGTGGCTACCGAAGAAAAGCTTACCGTCGATCATCACACCCAAATGTTTGACGGAGCGCTTCGAAGTGATTGTGCAATCGCCTACACTAATCACCGCCAGTTGCTCGGACATTCGGTTGTTCACAACCACCACCTCAGTTTTGTAGTGAGCCAACTCCAGTTTCCTGGATCTCATCCACGCCTCCACAACCTTGATCGAGTGGGCAGTTAATCAACTCCACTTCTTCGATCGATTCACCGTAGCTTTCCAGCGTAAAGTTTTGTTAGCGAAGCCGACGATCTCCACCCCTACCGGGAACTCTAACCTCAACACCTCGACGTACATGACATTCCATAACACCAGACCCAGGATGGAACCTTGCGGGACTCCTGAGGTTATGTGAAAGCACTTCCGATCCAACTCTGTGTCGTAAGTAAATTAGTACTCGATTCTGAAAGTAACTTCTGAGAATTTTGTACAGGTAACCGGGTATCTCCAGACGCAGAAGCGCATCGGTAATAGCCGCGGCCAACTAGTGCTATTGAACGCGTTCCTTACATCCAGAGTCACTAAAGCACAGTAGCGAATCTCCTTTCTCTTACGCTGGAGCGCTATCTCGGCGTAACCGATAGGATAGCGTCTACGGTCAACCTCCCCTTCCGTAAGCCGAACTGGCCGCTCGAGAGACCTTTTACACTCTCAGTAGATAAGTTCACTTCTACGTCGCATAGTTATAATATGAAAGCATCACTTTTATTTAACGTGTTTTAAAATGATAATGTTTCTAAATCAATGTATCCATTGAAATCCAAGTCTGAAAGTAAACACGCCATGCAGACACCATGTCTTAAACTTCACACCATCCTGGCTGAAAGGAAACAATACATCATCCAAATCAAACACCCCGAAATAGTGCAAGTCACAATTAGTTGGCAAGAAGGCAAAATAAGCGCCAAAACTCGCCAGCCATCCAACACCGTATACCATACCAACTGCCGGTATGATAAAGTTTTCGTCTCTTCACGCTTACTCACTCTCGCCTCACAGTGCCCGTAAGACCAAGCCCACTTATGGGCTCAATCAAGCGTTTTAACGTTAAGTAGAGCCCCGAACAAAGAAGCGAACCGCACCGGTCGCTGCTAAGTAGGGCTCGAAAGCGAAAATTTTACGTACGGTTCGTAGCAGGGCTTAGAATATAGAGACACGCAAAGTACAGTCTCTATCCGTAGGCTCGTGCGCTCTCTCGCGTTTAGCTCTCTGGGTAGCGTAAAGAGGAGACGAAAGAACATGAGTATGGATTTGTTGCCAGGTATATGTGTAGTTTCTAGAGAATGATTTTCTTGTTTTGTATAGGTAGGAATTTATTTTAGTTTGCATCAAATATTTGAAATTTTCAATCAATCAATATCATAGATCGTTACACGAATAACACAACAAATTGTCTGACATAGAATTGTGATAGAGTGACAATACAAACGCAGAAAAATAATAGGTTTAAATTGACAAGCTTTGCTTAAGTATGTTATGAATAAAGTTTTCGCTTCTTCGCCAATTTTAGGATCATGCATATCGAAAATGCATGGTGGAAGCAGCACTTCGACGAGCACCTGAATGGCGAAGAGAATGTAGGCACGGAGGACCAAGGCAGCGGAGGAAATGACTATGTTGGTGCAGCAGAGGACGGGAACGAACCAACTCCCACGCTGAGGGAAGTTAAGGATGCCATCCACCAGCTCAAAAACAACAAAGCGGCTGGTAAAGACGGTATCGCAGCGGAACTCATCAAGATGGGCCCGGAAAAGTTGGCCACCTGTCTGCACCAGTTAGTAGTCAAGATCTGGGAAACCGAACAGCTACCGGAGGAGTGGAAGGAAGGAATAATCTGTCCCATCCACAAGAAAGGCGACAAGTTAATGTGTGAGAACTTTCGAGCGATCACCATTTTGAATGCCGCCTACAAAGTGCTATCCCAGATCCTCTTCCGTCGTCTTTCACCTAAAGTAAATGAGTTCGTGGGAAGTTACCAAGCCGGTTTCATCGACGGCCGGTCGACAACGGACCAGATCTTCACCGTACGGCAAATCCTCCAGAAATGCCGTGAATACCAGGTCCCAACGCATCACCTGTTCATCGACTTCAAAGCGGCATACGACAGTATCGACCGCACAGAGCTATGGAAAATTATGGACGAGAACAGCTTTCCCGGGAAGCTGACTAGACTGATAAGAGCAACGATGGACGGTGTGCAGAACAGCGTAAGGATTTCGGGTGAACTATCCAGTTCATTTGAATCTCGACGGGGACTACGACAAGGTGATGGACTTTCCTGCCTACTATTCAACATCGCCCTGGAAGGTGTTATGCGACGAGCCGGGCTCAACAGCCGGGGTACGATCTTCACGAAATCCAGCCAATTTGTATGTTTTGCGGATGACATGGATATTATTGCTAGGACATTTGGTACGGTGGCAGAACAGTACACCCGCCTGAAACGTGAAGCAGCAAAGGTCGGACTGGTGGTGAATGCGGCTAAGACAAAGTACATGCTGGTAGGTGGGACTGAGCGAGACAGGACAAGCCTTGGCAGCAATGTTACGATAGACGGGGATACTTTCGAGGTGGTAGAAGAATTCGTCTACCTCGGTTCCTTGCTAACGGCTGACAATAACGTGAGCCGTGAAATACGAAGGCGCATCATCAGTGGAAGTCGTGCCTATTATGGGCTCCAGAAGAAACTGCGGTCAAAAAAGATTCACCCCCGCACCAAATGTACCATGTACAAGACGTTAATAAGACCGGTGGTTCTCTACGGGCACGAGACGTGGACGATGCTCGAGGAGGACATGCAAGCACTCGGAGTTTTCGAGCGACGGGTGCTAAGGACGATCTTCGGCGGCGTGCAGGAGAACGGTGTGTGGCGGAGAAGGATGAACCACGAGCTCGCTGCACTTTATGGCGAACCCAGCATCCAGAAGGTAGCCAAAGCCGGAAGGATACGGTGGGCAGGGCATGTTGCAAGAATGCCGGACAACAACTCTGCAAAGTTGGTGTTTGCTAACCATCCGGTTGGTACAAGAAGGCGTGGAGCGCAGAGAGCACGATGGGCGGACCAGGTGGAGGGTGATCTGGCGAGTGTTGGGCGTGACCGACGTTGGAGAGCTGCAGCTGCAAATCGAGTATTATGGCGGCAAATTGTTGATTCAGTATTATCATGAATTTGATGTTAACTAAATAAATGAATGAATGAATGCATATCGAAAATGTATTGATTTTCTCTTAAAAATAGTTACGATTGCTCATAATCGCACCTTTAGTTTTTGACTCGGCCGATCGTTTCGAAACTAATATTCGAAGAAATGTATAGTGATTCAGTGAGTTTTGCTGTTTTAACACGTACATGTTTGAGCCGGGTTTTCTACGCAGCAAGTAAAGCTTAGTTTCGCACATTTAGAAAAATGTCCAAATAAATAACTCGCGAAGTTCGTTCCGACAAGTTTTAAAATTATCGTCATCCGACGCAGATTCCGGTGAGAAGATGTGCGTATTTTCTAACCCGAAAAGAAACTATTTGACGGTAATAAGTGACCACAAGGTTTTCTTTCTTCACTTTCCGGGCTGAGATCCTCCGTTTTGAAAGAGCTGTGCCTCGCGTTTCGTTTTGTCGTGTATATTTCAAAAAGGCAAAATAGTTTTGGTTTGATTGCTGTTTTTGAAAATGGTGGTCGTCAGTGGGTGGTTTATTAAATATAAATTTAAAAATATAAATTAAATAAACGAGACATTAGGAAGAAAGTGTGCGAAATGGGTAACTTCACCGTCCACGCATCCTTCCTCCCCTGTAAATTCGAGAAGTACCTTGCCGAAATAAAATATTCTGTACTCCAAGTATTTCGAAGAATCATCTTTGCGCGTAAATACAACGCAGTAGACCAGGCCGCTTTGATGCATGTGTCATATCTCTGATATGCTGCAAGCATCAGTATTGACAAGAAAAGTAACACGATTGCTTTCCAGGGTGATTCCGCGTATGTATGAGATTAGATAAGAGTAGTTACGATTTTTCAAAGATGCATTGACTGTACCTAACTCAACTCAGATATCACAGAAACACTACAGTTATTTCTTTTTGTAAAAACTAAATCATACCGATGAAAATCTTAAAAAAATGTAGTCGGACTGCCATATTGCAGGTTCCTCGTTATAGAAAAAGCAAGGCGTTGGATGTTAAAATACAACAATTGTTGTATGAAGTGCCAAAAAGGAGAGTGGGCTCATTATGTACTTTGACAAATACGCAGTCTACTTCAAGCGCGTAGAATCTGCTTCCAACAAAATATTCATATACCAGCATCCAAAAGATCGCAATATAATTAAGATTTGCGAGTGATGCTTTGTAACTAAAAGATTGTGACTGAGTATAGAATTAGCTGATGTCAAAATACACGTTAATGAAAAAAGGTTGCGCAAACTTATCGCAGACTGTTAGAAGACAGCTTCTACTATGACCAGGATTAAAGAATCTTGACCTACGCGAAATTGTAAAGGAGACAACTACGCTATAAATGTGTTGGAAATGCAAGGAATGTAATTATTCAATAAACCTAATTATTAAAAAAGATGCTCATAATCTCAAATGCAGATAAATTTCTTGCGAGAAAGGCAACATGAGTATTGAAGAGATAGATATTATTTTAGATAAAAATTCAACCTACAAGTCATACAGTAAGCAACAAACATATAATTTAAAAAAAAGATTGCTTGAATTCCGGGATTAAATACAATCATAAATTATTGAGAAAATGATATCTTTAAACGCACCAAAACTGGTACAAATCTCCAAGGGAATTATTTATTTGAATTCAATTTTTACTAACAGTTTTCAGTCTTATCCAAAACCCCATCTTTCATAATATGAGCAGAAATTATTATACTGAATAAGATTTGCAATAATCCCATAGAAATACACAAAATATTTCGATGATTTACAGAAGTGCAAAAAACCGATGATGGTACGGAGAGAATAGAGACCACCGGTGCGCAAAGGCGACCGATCATTATTTTACTCACATGGAAACGAACGACCGGTGCGAAAATGGGTTGATAACGAAATTAAAAATCGTTAACGACGTGCTGTTGCGTGTGTAGTATTAAGCCCACGGGTGGGCTTGGTCTAAGAGCTGCTATCATCGCCGCACGAAACGTGCAAATATGAACCTACCTACCTAACGCACGGTAGGTAAGGGATGACTAGGATACCGGAAGTGATCGTGTGTGGAGGAATGTTGAACACACCAAAGTAGGATAGGGCAACTTTTAAGGGAGCAGCAAGCACAAAAAAGTACACATGTTGTTGGTGTACCATACAATGTGTATCTTTGAAAGTAACAGGAATGAAAAGCTATATTTATTTAGATAAGACGTTGGATTGTTTAGGTTACTGTTGTTATCAATATGGTACAGTTCAGGGCTCTCACTCGTTAACTACCGGTTCAAACCCGGAGGGCAACAAAAAATTTGACTTCATTGGAATACCAAGCTACAGCAATTAAGAAAATTCTGATGGAATTCCAAGGAGAATCTTACGCAGCTTCTAAGTGATTACTTGAAACATGTAGTGAACTTCCCAATCAATGGACCCCCATATTACGGTACGTAGAATCTCTCCACAACATTGCCACCCGACAAACCGCCACCTACAGTGTGGCGAGTGGAGAAAGTTTCCAATTTGCTTCTACACATCCGCATAGATGTGCACAAACTTTTTACTTTTTTAAATAATAAATTAACTTGAAACTCATTATGAATTTAAATAAATTATTCCTGGCTTGCTCTCGCAGGGCCGGAAAACCTGTAAAATTGTGCTCATTTTGACAAAACCTTTCACCTAACCTGTATTCTACTACAGAGAGGAACGCCTCGTCGTCGTGACTGCCATGGAAGATAAAGAAAGCATCATAAATACCCTTCGGAATGGTAGAATACCACAAGCGGCTGTGGAAAGGGATATGCTTTGGTTAACGATACAAAATACAGTCATTGAAATTTTCAGCGGTATCAGGACTACTGCATATTATGAATCATTACTTTTGGAGTCCAGAAACAGTCTTAAAAAGGAATTAAGTTTATATTAGAGTGTCTTCAGGTGGGGATGCTTAAATCTTCGACGAGTTTTCTGTTTGAGTTCTCAAACAGCCAAACAGCTGTCAAAGAGTGAAATCCAATTCCTTTAAATACTGAACAAAAAGGAAATTCCACAAGGTTCAAAAATTGTTTTCAAAACAAAAGTTAGAAAATTTCAAAATGTATAAAAACTGATGGTGTTGAACATAATACAAATATTTTCTCCTAGGTGCCCAAGTTTCAGGCTAGTGGTCAAAACTTACACATCTTAATGTCCTAGGAAACCAACTGAATCCAAGGTTCAAGTGAAGTCAACTGGTTGGAATAATTAACCAAAAACAAGAAGCTGAAGAAGGAGTATTTAAAATCTCGTGTAGATTTTCGCTTATCCATTTTCAGAGTTTTTTTTTTTAATTCCAAATAATATTGCAATTTATTATATTTCTGTGTTTCCACAACTCCGCAAATTATCCCTGACACCACTCATGGTCACAACAGTCCGCTGAGAGATTTCCCTCACCTAACCGGCGGAAGCCGGAAGTAGGTTGAAAACTATGAAACTAGCATTAAAATCTTTTTGCCCAGCTATCCACGATACATTTGGAACTTTTAAAAGTAGCGTTATCCTTTTCTGCATCGTTCGGTTGCGAAAATTGGACCCCGTTTGGAGTGGAATGGCGCGGACATGCAAATAGTTATACAGTGGCTGTTGTCCATTCTGCCTCTGCATTTTGGGAAATCCCAAATCCACCATCGCCATTGCCATCGCCGCCAACCAGCACACGGCATGGTTTTACACTGTTTCCGGATTACTGCAGAGACAGAAAATAAGTTGCTACCAAATTTAGTCCGGTAATTGTGTGATAACTAGTTGAGAGACAATCCAACCGGGAAAGTTGTGAAAATTGTCGTTGGGAGGAATTTTTCAGTCGCTGTGGTTTGTGCGCACCACGCCGGCACCATGAGCGACAATGTGCCCCACACAGCAGATAGCACGGGTTTCCAATCTTATATGTATGATTGATCCCGGATGAACTTACCCGAAAAAAACTAATGAGGAGAAAATTATCAATATATTCAGGGGATGAGGAAGACATGTCAAATATTACTTAAAGTATATGAGTTCGTGAGAAATTATCAAGCCGGTTTCATCGACGGCCGGTAGAATACGGACCAGATTCTCCACGATATGGCAAGGTCCCAACGCATCGCCTGTTCATCGATTCCAAGGCGGTATACGACAGTATTGACCGCACAGCGCCATGGAAAATCATGGACTACAGCGGATTTGCCGAGAAGCTTACTAGACTGATAAAAGCAATTCTGTACGGTGTACAAAACTGGGCAAGGATTTCGGGTGAAATGTCCAATTAATTCGAATCTCGTCAGCAGGGACTACGATGAGATGATGGACTGTCCTGCCAACTAGTTATTCAACTTCGCCCTGAATAATGTAATGCGATTAGCCGAGCTCATCAACCGGGGACATGATCTTCACAAAATCCACCAAATTAGTCTGTTTTGAACGGTAGCAGAAATGTACACTCGTCTTAAAGGTGAAGCAACAAAAGCCGGACTGATGGTGAATGCGGCTACAACAAAGTGCTTAACCGTAGGTGGAACTGAGCTTAACAAAAAAAGCTATGACAGCAATGTTACGATAGACGGGGGTATTTTAGAGCTGGTAGATGCATTCGTCTATCTCGGTTGGTTGCTAACGGTTGGACTAATTTGAACTACGATATGCTACGAGCTTGCAGCACATGGGCATTGGGCAGGGATGTTATCTGAATGCCGGACAAAACACTGCAAATTAGATGATGACACAAGAAAGCGTGGAGCGCAGAGAGCATGATGAGTGGACCAGGTGGCCAACATTGGAGAGTTGCAGGTGCAGGCCGAGTATTATGGAGTAAATTGTTGACTCAGTGTTATCATGAATTTGATGGGTACCCTGGACCCTAGGTCCTGGTTGTGAGTCCCAAAACACAACCACGACTCCAAACAGGGACCTCCTGGACAGCGCAGATAGCCTTAGCCTTCAGGACAAACAATCCCCACAGATAATCGCAGACACTTTTGCGGAACATTTTTATGGCATATCCGCCTTAGATAAATAGCCACTAGGCTTTTTAAAGCGCCATCCCAACTCTCAGCTTAGTATAATTAATTTCCCGACTACCCCCGACTCAGGGAAATTGTTCAACTATGACAAAGATCGACTACGCCATGAGTAAATTCAAGGAAAAGTCAAACAGACCCCGACGAACTAGGGTATCCTATGTTAAGGCACCTAACTTAGCAGCGAAAAAAGTAAGCAACATGAGTTGATCAACCAAGAATAGACTACCGGCACACTAGGAGGATTGGAAACACAACTCCGTAGTACCGATACCCAAGAAGTCCAGACCTGCAAACAGTACCTGTAGCTACCGTCCTATAGCACTCCCAAGCTGCGCACGCAACATAGTAGAGTGAATGGCAAACTTTCGGCGGATGGAGCACCTTCAGTGTAACGGCCTAGTAGATAACCCCGGGTCTCTAGTTCGCCTAGTGGTTAAGGCTATGGATCGCTAATCCGGAGACGGCGGGTTCGATTTGGGGGTGGAAGCTCAGGTAAAATATTATCTCCTGGGCGCCCATTAAAAACACCACCCCCGGCGAAGACTGGCGCTTGAGCCTAGCTATTTTGCACTGTAGTTGGAGGAAATGCCAATGCAGAACCCGTAGCTTCCGGGAAGGTAAGCCCAGCTCCCTGGGTTAGTGGGTTGGTGTCAGGCCCTGCGAGCCAGCCGTAAAAAAGACTAGCACCGGAAAATCAACAAGAGAAGAATGCGAACCGATACCAATGGCGACGACCACAGCGACGAAAAGGGACTTGCGATTGGAAGCTCGGTACGTGGAACTGGTGGCATCGTAGCGCTACAGGAGGTGTGTTGAAGAGGATCCATGGTGCGAACGTTTAAAGATAATCATACCATCTACCAGAGCTGCGGCAACACACGCGAGCTGGGAACAGCTTTCATCGTTATGGGTGATATGCAGAGGCGGGTGATCGGTTGGTGGCCGATCGACGAAAGAATGTGCAGGTCAAGGGCCAATTCTTCAACTTCAGCATAATAAACGTGCACAGCCCATACTCCGGAAGTACTGATGATGACAAGGACGCATTTTACGCGCAGCTCGAACGCGAGTACGATCGCTGTCCAAGCCACGACGTCAAGATCATCATAGGGGCCGTGTATAAACCACGTAGACTTTTTGGGGGGAGGGGGTCTGGCCAAAGTCTACGCTCCACACAAATTTCAAAAATTTTGTATGGACAAAAGTCTACGATGGGGGAGGGGGGGGGGTGGTTGTTCTGAGATGACCAAATTTTGGTCTACGTGGTTTATGAACAGCTCCATAGGAGATTTAAACGCTCAGGTAGACCGATGATTGATAATTTCAGCGCCCACCAGCAGACGAACAAAAACGGCCTACGACTCATTGATTTCGCCGCCTCTAAAAATATGGCCATACGTAGAACCTTTTTCCAACAAAGCCTCCCATATCGTCACACCTGGAGATCACCGCAGCAGACGGAATCTCAAATCAACCACGTTCTGATTGACGGACGGCACTTCTCCGACATTATCGACGTCAGGACCTATCGTGGCGCCAACATCGACTCCGAGCACTCTGGTGATGGTCAAACTGCACCCAAAACTCTCCGTCATCAACAATGTACGGTATCACCGACCGCCACGGTACAACCTAGAGTGACTAAATCAACCGGATGTCGCCTCAGCATACGCGCAGAATGTCGAGGCCGCGTTGCCAGACGAGGGCGAGCTCGATGAGGCCCCTCTAGCGGACTGCTGGAGTACAGTGAAAGCAGCCAACAACGACGCAGCCAAGAGCACCATCGGGTACGTGGAACGGAATCGACGGAACGAATGGTTCGACGAAGAGTGCAGAACGGTTTTGGAGAAGAAGAACGCAGCGAGGGCGGTAATGCTGCAGCAAGGGACTCGACAGAACGTGGAACGTTACAAACAGAAGCGGAAACAGCAGACCCGCCTCTTTCGGGAGAAAAAGCGCCGCCTGGAAGAAGCGGAGTGTGAAGAAATGGAACTGCTGTGCCGTTCCCAAGAAACACGAAAGTTCTATCAGAAGCTCAACCCATCCCGCAACGGCTTCGTGCCGCGAGCCGAAATATGCGGGGATAAAGACAGAGGCCTCTTGACGGACGGACATGAGGTGATCGAAAGGTGGAAGCAGCACTTCGATCAGCACCTGAACGGCGTGGAGAACGTAGGCACGGGAGGAAACGACGACGCCAGTGCAGCGGAGGACGAAAATGAACCAACTCCCACGCTGAGGGAAGTTAAGGATGCCATTCACCAGCTCCAAACCAACAAAGCAGCTGGTAAGGATGAAATCACATGTAATCTTGATTTATCGATTGTAAAGTTTTCTATCAAATATGGTTTGGCTTGCAGTCTCTCAAAATCAAAAGGAAACAGAGGTTATCTATTTTCCGACGTTTCGGCGCAATGTATTTTGCCTGCTTCTTGGGATCACTAAAATGGTTTATATAATAAGTTTAATTTTACATTTCTATCTGTGTGTCATTTACTTACTAGAGTTCTGTTTTTTGTCATTGTGTGTTTAATTTCTACATAAAATTGTCCTATTTTTGTTCGTCGCATCACTATTGTTTGAAAATTTAATTATGTTGAGTAATATAGTCAAAAATATACTAATCAAAAACGAGAAAATTACCGTTGAAGATCAAGTTCACTCACTGCTTCGGTAGACTGTTTGGTAACTGATCTGTGTTATGGTTTAGGTGGGGTCGGATGGGTGGTTGGTGTTCATGTTATTTTGTCCATTAGTGTTTTTTTGTCATGACTGTGTTAATTCTGTGTATTAGTCCAGAGAGCGTACTGCTAAGTCTATCTGTATCTGTCCGTTTGTTGATGGAATCGTTGCTTATGTGTATCATCTCTAGAATCGGGAGAATGTTTCTCTTGTACGTACGATCGACTATTTCATGTTGTCTCGTACGTAGATGAACCTATGATCGTGGTCGATGCAGTAGGCCAAGAGAGCTGTTTTTTCTCTGAGTGCTCTCACTGGTTTATCTGCCTGTACGGCCTGATTCTAATAGGTTCTCCAGTTGGTTGAGATTGCTCCGATGGCCCGACAATCTCTTCTTCAGCAGGTTGCCGGTCATACCGATGTAGCATTTGTCGCAGTTTCCGCACTGTATTCGATACACCACGTTGTGGTGGTGATCCATGGGTATCGGGTACTTAATGCGTGTGTAGAGATCCCTTATCGTGTGCACGCTCCGTGGGCATATTATTATGGAGGGATAGTCGTGTCGTAGTATCTGGATGATTTTTGGTGTAAGTGACGGGATGTACGGCGAACAAAGCATCCAGATGGTGGCCAAAGCCGGAAGGATACGGTGGGCAGGGCATGTTGCAAGAATGCCGGATAACAACCCTGCAAAGCTGGTGTTTGCAACTGATCCGGTTGGCACAAGAAGGCGTGGAGCGCAGAGAGCACGATGGGCGGACCAGGTGGAGCGTGACTTGACGAGCATTGGGCGCGACCGAGGATTCTTGAAAAAGGTAAAATTATCCTATAGCCATCTATGAGCTGTTTAGGGTATCGGGATGCTTCGTTGGTATAGTCCCCTCGTTCGGCCTATCTCAACGTAAACCAAAAACTCAAACAAACACGCATAACTGGATATCGGAAAAGCTATGCGACAAACAACTGTAACTTTTCGTTTCAATTTTAGCACTTTGGAGCATTAACATTAAATGAAAATGTCACTTTGTTTAGCTTTTGTAGACGCCATGATTCTTCGGCTTAGTGGGTAGTCTATACACATGATCATAAATGGCATGATTCTGGAACATTTCGAATTGACTTTTCAATGACTGAACATTTGATGCAACGGTCAAAGACGCTATTTTGAACATGTATATTTGTTTTCAACGAATAATAACCATTTTATAAATTTAATGTGGGCCGAATATTGAGGACATTTTTTTTCACTATGTACCCAAATCTTGGCCCATCAGTAAAATGACGTCAACAACAACGATAAAGTGACGTCAACAACATTGCTTGCGTGAGAACCAGAAAGAACGAACAGGAAGAAAGATTTTGTGTGCGGTGACTGTAAAAATATAACACAATAATAGGGTAGCGTTGTTTTCGTTACTAAATTAAGAAAGAACTTAAGTTTAAGTGATTTATTTATATTTTTTTGAAAATTTGGCTTAGAAAATGTAGTTTAAAAGTAAGATTGGTGAACAAACGGAGATATTACTTCAGCAGAAATATTTAAAATTGAGATAATAAGTGGTTCTAGTGCAGGGAAAGCGATAGGCCAACGTTGTATCCACTAATAGGCCAATTTTTGTACCATAGACCAACGTTGCATACCATCGCATCGACTTTTCAACTTAATTAAGTAAATTCTTGAATATTTACATTAGTTTACTTCCAGTTGGTGAAACATGCATTGCCTAGAGTGTGCAATAGGGTCAACATATTATTTCTAGTGCTATTAATTCATGAGTTATGGTCAAAATGGTCAAGGTGGCTTGCAAATTAGGCCAAGGAATGGTACATATACCCTATCTCTGGATTTAATGAACCGATTCCAATAAAATTTTGACCATTCATGACTTACATAATGAACTCTGAAAAACATTTGACTTAACTTGAAATTTTAAACAAGAGAAAAAGTTATAGCCATTTTATTTTTTTCTCTATTTTTTAGTAAATTGATCTATTTGTAATATGCATTCCATTACTTTTTGAACTTATAGGCGGCTATGCTGTTACTTTCCTTCAAAACACATTTATGTATAAGTCAATTAGAGGGAAATTAAAAGTACTATAATTTGCATCCCATATTTAGAAACGATGTTGAAGTTTTTGATGATTTGGTGTTTTATTAGAAAAATAGTCTAATCGTTATAATTTTCTTCCGTGTTAATAATTTTACGTTAAGTCAAAGGTTTATCATAGCTCATTATATAAGTCATAAATGGTCAAAATTTCATTGCATTCGGTTCATTGAGCCCGGAGATATAACAGCTCAAAGTTGGCTATCGGATAATTTTACCTTTTTCAGGAATCTTTATAACGTCGTGGAAAAAGTCCCGATATTTTTCAAATTTGGGCCACCGATACAGAACTAGTTGATGAACTTACAGTAAAAATTTGAGAATATTTGATGCACTTTTCGAAAAGTTACAGCTAGTTGAACATCTTTTGAATAGTAAAAATTTTGCCTGTCACGATCATTTTGTCTATCTCCTGTATTGTTGATTATGTCTTGTCTTAATGATATTGAACGTATGTAGTTGTTTATTTTTTTTATTTTTTCTATTCATTTAACATAGTGCTTCTAACAATATCTTCTATTGAAAAGTGTTGAGGTCGGCCTCATGACTGATCGACATCATGCTGGGCCACCTAAATTAACGTTACGTTACAATGTTAACTAATCAAGCTGAGCTTTACATCAATTATAGTTATCTAAGGTATTGGTTCCCTGATTGAGCATGTGGCTCCCATTTTCATCCTACGAAAAACAAAGGCTTGAAGCGCTGTTTGTTTTGTTTTTTATTTTTGTATTTTTTGTTAGAAGTGAGCACCCATGAAAACAAAAAGAACGGAATCAGTCGGTGCTGTTTTTTAGAGCTTGTTTTCGAATAGGATGAATATGAGAGCGTGAGATTACTGATGGCACACATATCCTAGTTAATTGGCAAGGCTCTTTAGATGAATGTACGGCTCGTGCCGTAAAAAAAAATTTTTTGCAACCCGTTGCATAAATAACTCATCGCTTCAACGTGCTTACAAAAAGGAACGCAATCCCGAAAGGCTTAAGGACCTCTGATATGTTGCATAGTACCGCACAACCCAGTACAAAGGATGGATGACTGCGGTTGGCTTTGGTACGTACCTACTCCGGCCGGACGGGAGAAATTACTTTCTTTGCCGGCGAGTGAGATCGAGCGAGGGGACGTTAAGAATCGGAATCTGCTGGAGCCATAAATTGCTCCCACAAGCAGTCAACGGTGCTGGTGGCAATGGAAAAGACACTGCGGTATTCTGGCACTGTCATCGCAGAAACAAATGCATGCGAAGCAAATTCCTCACAGAGCTCGTAGTATCGTTTGCGGTGCGGCAGAGCGTTCCGGTGTACCTACCTAGTAGATACTCACCCCTCGTAAGAGAAGGCATGAAAAATCCCAGTCACGAAGTCACGCCAGTACTGTCCTTTGGTTTTCCGTAGTGACACATTCTTGCTGAATTCACCCACATTTCGTACAGTAACTTTCGTGGATTCACGCCGGAATGTGTGCATGGTCTTTCAATCAGCGTAGGTGGTGTGACGTGGATGTGTGATACCTGAAATGAAAGTTTTTTTTTTGTGATATAGATGAATTACAGGGTTTCAATGTTAGTAATAAATATTTTAAGAAGTTAGGTTCTTTAGTCACAAATGGATTGTCCCATAGTGATGTTTTTTTAACAAATTTCGTAACACCTTGTCATATTTATTCTTTAGAGTAAATCCCAAAAACTGCCACACAAAGCACAAAGCTACCGTCACACGTAAGATATGCCAAACAAACTGAACTTTTTCCCACATAAAGAAAAACATGTCATCCTCGAGAAGAGCCTGATATCTAACATGGTAAGTATGCACTTATCCGAATTAAGTGTACCGATCTCATAAAAATTTTCAGGAAGGTTAACTAAAGATAGCTACTTATTCATATCATAAACAAATTGAATATTTTTATTGCGAAATTTATTACCCAATAGGCGAATAGAACTTGTTCTCTTCACCTAAGGCAATATGGTACACCAACAACACCGGCGGCAAGGCATTGTGTAGTACACAGCTGCTCAAAGCATAATTTTCATACGTCAGTTGCAGCGGCACACGTGAGAGAACAGCAACAACCGGGAAAACCCTCATCAAAGTCAAGAAAAAAGATAACCTTTTATCATACACAACCGACCGGGGAAAAATTGTACTCGCAAGAGCTCCGGGTACTCTACGGTTATTTCCAGGAAGCGCTAGCTGGAGGCTTAATTCCATAACCAACGACTTCGTACCTCTTGGATTCGGGCTTAATCGCTGTTTCGTTTGTTATAATGAGGCAAATTGAGGCATATCTACGATATGCTGAAAAATAAGACGACTTGTATTATCAAATAAATACGGTGGTACAAGCGAGCGATTTTAATTACATTGCTGAGGAAACAGCACAGTGGAAGCAAGCCCTCCTGCATGCTTTTTTGATTACTGCTGTCGCACACTCTTTTCGTTCTAATTTCATGTTATGAAGCAGGCAGTTTGTGTATAAGCGGCATATGAGAACAATATGATTCGTGAAATTCGAAGGCGCATCATCAGTGGAAGTCGTGCCTACTACTACGGGCTCCAGAAGAAACTGCGGTCTAAGGATTAGCCCCCGAATCAAATTCATCATATATAAAACACTAATAAGACCGGCGGTACTCTACCGCCACGAGACATGGACCATGTTCGAGGAGAACCGGAGTTTTCGAGCGATGCTTGCTAGGGCTGAACTTTGGCGGTGTGCAGGAAAATGATTCGTGGTGGAGAAGGATGAACCACAAGCTCGATGAACTCTACGGCAAACCCAGTATCCAGAAGGAGGCCAAAGCCGGAAGAATACGATCGGCAGGGCATATTGTAAGAATGCCGGATAAACCCTGTAAAGTGGCAGCAGCGACTCCACGTTCTTCTTCTAACATGTATTATCGTTTCTGTTTGAAATGTATGGATTCAATAAGCGCTGTGAGTAATATGTTTTGCGATAAACGCGATTCCTTTTTTTAAGTTTGTTCTATGATGAAAATCTACATTTTAAGACAAAAAATAACGAATTTTTGTTTACACTCAAACACTCAATCATATCTTCAGAGTTCTAAGAAAGAAAATTTAAATACCCACGTAGTCGAAATTCTCCTCTTCCTGGCTTTTCGCCTTTATTGTCCGCCCCATATTTGTTGCCTCCCCTTTCGCAAAACGCCTGCTGGTGTCATATAAAACATGTTGAAGCAAAAGAAAAACAACACTGGCCACAGCTGGGGTTCCTACTTTGGGATGCTGTAGCGGACTCGTTATCTCTAGTTTGTGTGCCATCGCCAGGAAAAAAAACGTACCCCCAAGAGCACAGTATCATAAGTGCCATTTACACTTATCAATAAGTTGATTCAACCAAGAGGTTCAATCTTTCCTTCAACTTCATCAAGAAACACAATTTGATGGAAATATTGCTAAATGTATTGCATGCATTTTTATTGAGGAAAACATGGATGATAATGTTGAATCTTGATGTAAATACTGACCAACCTGCAAAAGCGAGGATTGAGGTTGGTGATCATAATATGATATTATCCTCAATACTTCCCTTCCGAAACCACCACTATCATCCAGTTTGACCAAACCATCAAGATCATCCAAGTTCGTCAAACTTTCCTCTCGACTTGTTTGATTCGATCAATCCAGCAGTGCAAAAGAGTCAGCAGATTGAGCGAAAGAGATAGCAATTCACCAATGTTCAGCGCGCGGTTCACGGCGTTCATGGTGGCCAGTTCAATTGAATTTTATAGAATGCTTTGAAAGCAAATTTCTAGAAATAAATTGTCACGTTTTTGCTTTGTAAATAAAATAAAGACTTGATCATTAGAAAAGTGAAAATTTCGATATTTCGCTTGCTTATTCAATTCCAATAATGATTATGAAAAAATATTTTTTTGATAGTTTTGGTCATTTACCACGCCATATTCGATTTTTTTCATAAACTCATATCTATTGAACCCAATCTCTCCGATTAGCATGATGAATTGTTAAATAGTGGATCTATTTACTAATTCATCATGTTATTTTTCCTAATGTCTTGAGAAGGTTAATGTTTCTTAATTTCTAACACAAGATATGAACTTCTATCGTTGGGGGCTGTCCATTAATTACGTAAGGGAAATTTTGCGATTTTTCTACACCCCCTCCTCCCTTGTAAGATTTTTTGTATGGAAAGCCAAATATTTTTGTATGGCGCGTAAGATTTCTCAAACCCCCCCTCCCCCTATAAACCCTTACGTAATTAATGGACAGCCCCTTGAATCAAAATATTTCATACAAAATGGAGCTTAAACAATAATTGGGTTCTTTAGGGGTATCTAGATTATTGCATAATCGGAATCTCCGTCCAAAAATTAGTCGAAATCCAAAATTTCATCATTTTAGGTGCCCGGGAACTATTTTTTAAATTCATTTTAAGTTTGTATGGGGATTTTTTTTTTGTTCGGGGCGAACTGTCACTTTATCGATTGAACTGTCATTCTATCCACGGAAATTAAAACTGTTTTGTTTATTTAACCATCAAAACAAAGGAATCGGAACGCAATAAAATCACGTTATACTCAGAAAAATGAGCTCTTTCGATTAGGCTAAAGAAAAAGGGAATATTTAATTCACTAAACAACCCAATTATTAACAGTTAGGTTCGAACAAGTTTTGATTTTTGCTAAAGTCATAGTAAATATGTAAAGCAAAATAGGTTTAGAAAACAAAGGCTGATAAGAGGTTAATGCCATATTGATTTGTTTGATTCGTCTATAATTTAAAATGTTTGCTTTATCCGTTATTATTGTTCCGTCGGAGGAACAGCATAGGACCGGTAGCTCGATGGGAAGGAAGGGAACTTAGCCTTCGGAAAGGCTGTGGCTTCCACTGGGGAGGAAAAGACGGTTGTACACTAAAACTACTTAACTAGCTGTGGTAAAAATGGCCGATCCGAAAGTTCCTCGAGGAGAATGGCCTTTGGGACGAGTTGTGAAAGTGTATACCGGGGACGATGGTCTTGTGCGCTATGCAGATGTGCGGACCCAGAATACTACACTGCGTCGACCTGTAACGAAGTTGGCAGTTATTGAAGGTTTAGATTGAGTAGTTTGTATGTTAGTATGACGTCGGTCTAAAAACGAGGGGGAGAAAATGTAAGTTACTACGCCACACGGTAGAGAAAATAAGTCAACATTGTAGAATTGGCCAACTATAATTCTCGAAGAAAATAATCCTACTTTCTCAAATTGACCAACCATGATTCTTTGTAGAGAAAAAGACAAAATAAAAAGGTTAGAATTTGTTGAACACCAAACACGCAAGTTGTGTAGTTTTTCTTACTCCGTTCATTCTCCGAATGTTCCGGGGTTTCCGGGTCAATTCCTCATTTCCCGTGAAGCGAGAATTTAGGAATCGACACTAGCTATATTTCTTCTCTTCGGTGTGTACAGTTCTGTGGTTGAATGAAGACTGTTTTCTTGTTGCGCGCGCACTCTTCAAAGGCTGGGTAGAAACTGCCTTGGGGAAGGAAATTTCCTTGCATGCGCTGCGTTGTGGTGATGGTGGAATATTCCGTACATAGGCTATGGTACGATGGTTCGGGCGTCGTCAGCTGCTAGCACATAAGGACATGCCGTTCAGGCGTGATTGGTTGGTCAGTCGATCCTCGTGCATGCTCGATCACGTTGTCGCTCGGTCGGTGGGACAGGCACACAAACGACGTGGTGTGTGTAAGGATGATAGGGTGGTTGTTAGTGGGGTTGAAGCCGTAAATTACTCGCGGCGACTCGAGGTTAGTTTGGTTGGGGAGATGAGGACAAATTCTAAATGGGTCTTCGCGTTGGGAGCGAACAATTATTAATATAGGTTTCTCTATAGCTAGATTGGTAACTGAACGATAATTAAATTATATGTCCTGAGAGTGGCTTTGGGTATTTTTGGCAGTTTTTCTCTCTTTGCCATGCCATAAGGGGTTTTTGTCGTCCGAATAGCTTGAAACACTTTGATTGGCAAAGATGTGACGCCAAGTTGAGGTTTACCAGACTTTAGATGACACCCCATGACGAAGAGAACAAATCTGTCGAAAATATACTGAGTTTCCCTATATAGTTCTAGCATTTATACTAAAGGCACTAGCAAACCGCATATGCGTTAGTGGAAATAAAAGATGTGATATAAAACATGATAAACCAATGTTAAATATTAAACATTATTCCTAAATAATGTAATGAAAATTTACGATGCGCAACTTACTTGAACTTGAAAATATTTATTTGGCAGCGCTTTCTTGTTTCCTTTACCATCATTTCATCAATAGGGGAGACTGGGGAGACTTGATCCCTTTTTCTTAATTTACCTGAAACTTTAAGAAAAAACACAAAACTAGATCCGATTTCCGTACAAAATGGCAGGTAAACATCTATTGCAAGTTAATACACAACAGAAGGCCTTTAAATTATTGTTAAAGTTTTCAAAACTGTGTTTTTATGGAGGCATGTCTTATGATATATTTTTCAAAAATGGGTGACACTTGATCCCCCTTCGAGCACATGGTTTATTTTAAGGGACAATAATTCCAGAGTCTTCCTATTCATTTTCTTTTCGAGTTATCTTGTATTTTCGATGAATATGGAGTGTTTGAAATTGTAATATTTCCTTAAATTTTTAAGGATATGCCGTATTTTCAAAATGGGGAGACTTGATCCCCCTTTTCTTGGTTTGTACTAAAGTTATAATTATCCGACACATTTTATCGTTGAACAGACTATAATTCCAAGTAAATAGATGCTTCCGAATAGAATTTTATTTTTCACATGTATAATGTGTGTGTAATCCTCGAGGGATCAAGTCTCCCCATGTCACTGTTGTGCATACTAAGCTGAATAATTTAAAATATCTTAACAACAGCCTTATTTGGATAAATAAGTTTGAAAATATTTTATTTAAACTATGTGCTGTAAAATTTTGATAGGATTTGGTTCAATTTTCACAAAGTTATTGAGATTTTTTGGAATCGCCTAAAAGATTTCTGAAGGACTGAAAACAAACCATCAGCCGTTAAAAAATAATGCAATGTACAATCGAAATCACTAGTAGCCAAAACATAGTCGTATGTCCAGGAGTAGTTTTGGAAAAATTATGCTAGAAGAAAAATGTTTTTGATTCCGAGCAAATATGGGGGGAACAAGTCTCCCCAGGGATCAAGTCTCCTCAGTCTCCCCTAATTATTTCTTTCTCAAGGATTATTGATGAAATCACGAAGATCAAACCAAGTATCAATCAAATATCTTCGACATTGCCCCTTTCCAGAGAAATGGGTCTAGCCGAGTTTTGAACAGAGAGAAAATCTCCCGGCAGTATGAGAGAAGGGAGAGAAGTTAATGCATAAAGAGGAAAAAAATGTAGCATACGTGCACAGCTAGCAAAGCAAAGCCTTTTATTGATTGGTGGTGGTTGATTTTCAGTCCTACCAAACCCAATGCGGAAGATAATGTATACAATGCATTTCTGTCAAATTTTGTTTTGTTTTTTTTTTTTAATAAATGTGAATGGAAAACATTGTTTCTTCTTCTAAGCTTTACCATTTTTACACATTCAAACATATTATACATATTTTTTATTACGAAATATTTTTGGACAGCCCATGGGATGGGACTTTAAATACCTTCAGCGCCGTCTTGCTGAATTACCTTTATATTTCGACATTACACAAAATTACTACTGAAGGGTGTTTTTTGTCAGAAGGGGCAACGCAAGTAAGCCACCATAATTTGCAAACTATGAATTAATTTTTAATCAGTATTAACGAGATTTTTAGCATTAGGCTAGTTCATCTCGGGACCCACGCTTTATTTCCCTTACGAAGGAAGAACTCACACTTTGTAAATTTGTCGGGAGTGGTATTCGATCCCAGGTCATCGGCGTGATAGTCACGTGATTTAACCATCACACCAGGTCCGCTCCACGAATTATTAATTAACTGGTGTTAGAGACCGGCAAAGCACCAGTAATTTTTTTAGCAAAGTTCGGTGGGACACCAACCGACTTATAAGATTACATAAAAAAAGTTGTGAACTGTTTATTACCACTAATGCATTGTAATCGTTGGATTCATTACATTTAAATAAAAAATCTTGGGGAAAATACTTCTGCATACATTGTTTCTTTTGTTCGATGATTTATTACATCTGAATTCAGTTTTCTTTTTTGTATGTATTATACATTTCAATAGCTGTTTATTTAACTTTAAAAAAAATATATGTATGGCAACACGGCAATGATGATGCTCTCGATCACGCGCTGCTGCATTGAAAGGATGATAGGTTGATCTGGAGGGAAAATATTGAACCAATCAATTGATCCATGGAATAATTTGACCCATGGTTTGAGCAATCTTCGAGAGGATTGATGTAAAATTTTTGGAGGTGGGGAAATATTGAAGAGAAACTTGAAGTAAAATGCGCTATGGAGGGGAAATATTGCTGCGTGGTTGATCAAACGGAAGATAGGGGAAAAGTTGAATGATTGATATCAATCTATTTTTGAACAATATCATACCTTCAATGTTTCCATAAAACGGCCAACTATTGATCAATATATGCATCGTGTGACTGGCGCTATAAGTAGGTTTATTAGATGGCGGCGCGCTTGTGGAACATTTGCAGCAATGTGTTCTATACTGGAGGTGAGGGGATCATTTCGTGTATTACACAGCGGTGTATATGTGTTAGTGCACCGAATTTGAGTTCACATAGCAACCCACCGCATCGAAAAACAGCTGACGTCATACGGTTTGTTTTTGAATTCGTGCGAGGGCAGCTACACCCTTAAAAACATCAACTCATACAACACACAAGATTTCGAAAAAGCAAGTCGAAGTATAAAAGCCAAATAAATGGCGTTAAACATTCATGGAATAACTTCTAATTAAATTTCAGCTTCATCTTGTGTCTAATCACTATTTTGAGCTGTTGAAACTTTAAACATTATTTGAAATATGATGTCACATATGTTTAGTCACACAATAAATTATATACAACTGTGTGTCAATTCTCTTGAGCGTGTTGCTCTGCTGTGGTTTCTAAGGGCGACCTAAGCGTTGTTGTTCAAACGACAACATGAAAATGGAGATACGTGAGACACTACAGAGAGTTAGTGGAAAATCTTCATAGGGTAATTCTACAGGTAAATTACTTATTTAATACTTATAACGTTTCGCTTATTGTAGGCTGATGCAACCATTCACTTCAAAACGAATTATTTAAAACGGCTTGTGTACATCGATGCGTAGAAATAACGTAGAAATGCTAACGGAAAAGTAAGTTGACGCGACGAATGTCCTATATGGTGGATACTCTGTAATTTGATAATTATGATTCAACATTAAACCCCAAAAGAAAGATTCACCTCACGAGGAGAGCCATTCCCTTGTAGATATATTTTACCTATGTGATTTCCATTTCGTGATACAGTAAATGTGCATAAAATTTTCAACGGAAACCAATTGTTGTTTGATTTTTCTCGCCGATGAGCCGTTATGACGTCACTAACCTTCTCCTTCGAAGTTGTTTACATAAACAATCTACTAACACAAGCTTACAGGAACTTCCTCCACACCTTCTATATATCACATTGCATTTGCAGATCTGGACCAGAAGAGTGTTCGTGTATATGAGCGTGAAATATGCGAGAAAAAAGGTCACAGGCGGCAACCCCCGTTTAGGAGGTTATTATTGTTCAGAACAGGAATGCACGTTCTGGTCCCACACAGCATAAAATCAGATGAAAAGTCATAATTAGAGCTGGGAAATGTATTGAAGCCGTCTCCGAGGGCGTATCTGTGTTTTTGGAATACATTAACTATATGTATAAGGCCCATACAAATGATGTGGTAAATGCACGGGTATAGTTGGAACACTATGTCAATGGTGAAGGGTTTGATTTTGGCTTGTCCTTAAACTACGGAGACTCTTCGAAGAGGAGAGGTGTCTGGCCAAAGGTCCAAACTACTTCGAAAGTTTTATATGAACAAAAGTCTACGAGAGGGGAGTCTGGAAAACATGGTCAAACATGAGTACGTGGTTTATGGCAGCGCCTTTAAGGTCGGTTATTTTGTATAGAAGAGCATCAATAGTCTATTTTACGAAATGACAACAGTGTTGATATTGATATTAACACTCACGGGCTTGGGCGCAACCTCCTGTCAAATTTTCATTCATGAAATGAGCGATCAGCTGATCCGAAACGTCTCGTAAAATGGCTCATTGGCAAAGCCCTCAGATAATAATTTTGGAAGTGACCATAGAACCACAGAGAAACAGACGTAACACTTAGAACAAATTTAATTAACCCTTATGTGGCCGACAGGGTACCCGGGTACCCAGCGCCCATTTGAAAAGCACGGTGTAGAAAAATGCAAAAAATTTGTCGGACACATAACGGTTAAAAAAACATCGTCACGAAAACATAATCGCCCAATGCTAAGCGTAATGTGATTGTCCGGGCCACCGGTAGTGAGGAAACGTCAAACAGGAGCAAAACCGATATCAGCGCCAAGGGTGGTCAATCGACCTACTACTGAATATTTAAATCAACCGTTAAAAAGGTGATCGATGGGAAGCAATGTGAGTGTGACGTCTGTTTCTCTGTGAAAAGGTGAAAAGCAAACTCTGTCACGGTTGGGTTATGAACATATGAATATACCATTTTTACCAGTTAATTTAACTGATTTTATAATTTGACTCCCACTAATCTGCACAGACTCGACAACGAATTAACACTTATGTGGCCGGCAGGGTACCCGGGTACCTTTTTCAATTTCGAATCTCGATATTTTAATGGTTATTGAGACTAGGATGTTGAAACTCTGTTAGATCTTAGAACTCGTGAACATACATCTATTAATGGGGTTGACCGAATTTTAAAGTGAGGAGGGGCAGAGGGAGGGGCTCCTGCATTTTTTTATTACGTGGAAGGCCGGCAGGGTACCCGGGTACCCACGAAATTGAAATGATCATATCTCCGTCAATTTTTCATCGATTTTGGAAATTTTTAGCTCATTCAACTCAGAAACTCATCATCTATCGGGAAAATATTTGGTTAGACCGATCTAATCACCGTTGGTTTCGGAAAATCCATATTTTTGGGAGCATGTCCTTATGTCATATTGAAACCCACATTGTTAAGGCTAGGATACCTTAAAGTGTTTATGGTCAACCATGGCCTCACGGCAAGCGTGTTCCGAAATCACAGTTTCAAAGTCAACACGTTTTATGATTCCAGGCCGGTCAGATACAATATGCCAAACCTATTTTACGATGCTTGGTACCGAAATTGCTACTAACCTACCGAAAATCCCGTATATTGTGTTGTATAAAAACATGGATCCGGAAATCCGGATTTTCCAGTACCTATGGTGATCGGGCCGGTCCAACCAAATACGATCTCGATAGATTATGAGCTTCTGAGTTGAATGAGGCAAAATCGTTGAATTTGAATTTTAAAATCGGTGGAAAAATCGCTGAGATATGATCATGTCCATTTCGGGGGTACCCGGATACCCTGCCGGCCTTCTACGGGTGTTTTTTTTTGCTGGCCACACTACGGTTAAGGACAACGATTGGAAAGTCAGATCTTGGAAGGCCTGAACTTTAAATGAACCCACACGTGTTGGGCGCCTGGCTCGTGAGCTCCAGAATGTCCGGCGTGAATGTGAAAGCTATACAGGAGATACGCTGGTTCAAAGCTCGAGTACATTTTCATGACCTACTATGTAACATAAAAGTATAAACAATAATAGTTATTTATGTAACGAGTTGCAAAAAGTTGATTTTTTCAGCACGTGTCGTACATTTATCCAACGAGGCTTGCCGAGTTGGATAAATACAAAGAATGCTGAAAAAATCGAGTTTTGCAACGAGTTCCATACAAAATTTTATGCAATGAATTTTTCATAATGCAACCCATTTGAGTTGCATAATGTTCATAATGCAACTCATTTGAGTTGCATTATGAACATTATACAACTATTTTTCATTATGCAACTCATTTCAGTTGCATAATGAACCAGTTCGGAAAAACTGGCCATTATTATACCAAAATGAGTTATAAAAAATATAAATTATGATACTGAATTGCATAAAAAATATTTCATACTACATATTGCATCAAAATGGGTTTTAGATAAAAAGGCAAATCCGTTTTTGCTGTTTTCCAAGACTGCCCAGGCCGAAACAGACCATAAATCACGTGATTTTCAAAAAAAAATCTAGTTTACATACAATAATTCAAAAACAGTAGACCGTGGAATTTTGACGTATAAAAAATAGTTGTTTATTAAGTCAAAATGAACAACTTTCTTGTACGAGCCAGTTAGCTGTACGTTGCTGGACCGAAGGGGTTTCTCCGCCGCAATAAAACGGCAATCACAAGGCTCACTGTGTGGCTTTCAGGGGGAACACTTTCTTCGTTGCTATCCTTGTTCTATCCTAGAGCATGAGTTTAGCACTATCACAGCGCGGCGGTTATCGAATTCTTCACGGAATCTGCTTTCCCATTTTGTAACTAAAGTCGCGGATAAGCACTACTTTCGGACTTGGAATGATAGAACTTCGATTTTAGTTTAATACGCACGCTGTATATTCACAACCATAATACTCGGTAGGTTGGATTGAACTAACTTTATTGCCTATCTGGGAGACCATCGATGGCATCGATCGCTCGGCTACCTACGGATAGTGGTCATCTGTGTGTGACCCTGCCTTCTGCTCTTATCTCTCTCATCTCTTACACATTTACATATTATAGGGGAATCAACGTATTTTGGACACAGCGTTACGCCAATATATTTTGGACACTGTCATTTGTTTTTGCCGTAAGTGTCCAAAAAATATTGGCGCGTTGCTGTGTCCAAAATATGTTGGTTCCCCTACTTAGGGTGATCTAAGATTGATGAGTTTACAAATTTTGTTAGGTTTAACATAGAGCTTCTACATTCCGGCAACCTTTGAAATGGCATATTTCAACACACTTGAACTACTTAGACTCTAACACTGCTGCATCAGTTGCTCGGACAGGAGAGGATCGGTTCGACTCTCTGTTGACATCTTCGATCGGATTGTCGGGTTGTTGTGGACTGACGATCGAAACATGGACAATGCATGTTCGGCCGGAGTAGCCAATGTGCAGAGATAGATTGCGATGGCCTTGGTGATTAGTGACCGAAAACAGAAAAAAACCAGGTAGATCATTCGGGTGGATTAGGGAGATTGGAACATCAATTACCTGATGTCAACTGATATGAGCATCGAGCCAGTTTAGAACTGCTCTACTGATGATCTCCAACGGGTGTGACTTGTATCGGTTCTGATGAGCAGCAGGGCAATCCGTGCGACGTGTCGCATGACGTTGTCCGAAGAAGCAGTCTTCAACGTGACCACTCTGACGATGCCGTCTTGATATTCTGACGAGGGGCCATTGAGCGAGTGGAAGGCAATCTTCTTTGACCACGACGAGTTGTCCAGGTTTGATGGCAGTCGATAGTTTGCAGCCTTGAACAGCTCTGGACTGCAACTGCTGCAGGTATTCCAGGTACCATCGTGCCCAGATTCGTTGGAGATGACGCTTGGTTAGCTCGAAGTGATCAAGCTGGTTTTCGGGAATGTCGGTTAATGTTTTTTCGGGAACGGCTTGGAGATTGGAACCCACCAGGAAGTGACCAGGTTTCAGGGCTTCCAGGTCTGACGGTTCCGACGATAGTGGTGTGACGGGACGGGAGTTGAGGCCCATTTCTACCTGAGAGAGCAAGGTGAGCATGTCCTCGTACGACAAACTGGAGTTGCCGATTTTCTTGAGTAGGTGGGTATTCGCGGACTTCACCGTGGCTTCTCATAGACCTGCGAAATGGGGGGCGCGAGGCGGGATAAACTTCCAACGAATTTCGTTGTCTGCGCACCACGAGAGAATTTGGTTCCGATCTGTTTCGTCCACCTTCAGCATACTGTACACTCGATGAAGGGCGTGTGATGCTCCCTTGAAAGTGGTCGCATTGTCGGAGTGGAGCTCGGAAATCTTCCCCCTTCGAGCTACCAAGCGGCGCAGTGCGGCAAGGGATGCAGCGGACATCAGATCACTCACGAGCTCGATGTGGACGGCCCGTGTGCAGAAGCAGATAAAGATGGCCACATACACTTTCGTTGGACCACGCTTCCTGACCGGTGACTTGATGAAAGCGGTCCCCAGTAATCTACGCCGCAGACGGAGAATGGGCACGTTGGAGAAGCTGGCAGATCAGCGACGGATTGCTGGATTAGCTCCAACTTGCTTCGAAAGCAAGTGATAAACGCTTCTAGTTAGGTTTCGTCCACCCAGGACCCAAAATCTCCGGCGAAGACTCGCCACCATGAGTTGACGGCCAGCGTGGAGCAGAGTTCTGTGACATTGGACGGTGACCAGTCTGGCCAACGGATGCTTGACACTGAGGACGATGGGGTGCTTGGCGTTTTCGGGTAGAACGGCATTGCTGAGGCGCCCACCGGCGCGGATCAATCCGAACTCGTCGACGTAAGCCTTCAACCACTTCAACGGACTGGATTTGGATACGAGTACACCAGCGGACAGATTGGAGTACTCATCGGGAAAACTTTCACGTTGTGCCACATGAATTGTGAACAATTCGATCAGCGGAGTGGAGCTCATCGGAGTTGAGTGGCTGAGGGGGCGCTGATTGGTTTCGGGGTGCAACCAGACTCATTTGATCTCGCCGGCGGGTGATTGCACGGTCTCGGAGGGTTTGGAGGTAACGTAAGCACCATGCAACGGTACGGCGGAGTATCGAATACATGAACTTTCTAATATGTCACAGCAAAAAGATATACCTCTCCAAGTTTTTGACAGTATGTTCACTTAGTATATTACTACGTATTTGCTGAAAATTTGAAGTTGCGATTTTTTGCGCTTTGCGAGATATTGAGGCTTGAAATTAACACTATTTTTTCGAATTTGTATTTTTTTAGTGATAATATTCAACATAATTCCCGTACAATGTGTTTGGTTTGACACGCTACTCGCGTGACATTTCGTCAGCTCCTGTTTTTTCGCCGATTTTTTGGAACTGGAAATTTGAGAGTTGTGTATGTGTATAGTTAAAACATTGGAAAAATTAGCATAGGGAGGAATCTCTGCGGCAGTAAATTAACCGCCAAGGTGTGCTGGGGCTTAATTAAGAAATCAACATACGTCGCTCGAATTCCGGAAGAAACATATTTTACAAGTGGCTTCAAGAGCTTATTTTAATGATACGAAAAAGTGGTTTTTTTCGGAATAAGTGCTTTAGTGTTCAAGTCAGTGTCGGTTGTTCAAGCATCATCCTTGAAATCAACTCAAGGTTGTGAAAATTACGCCGCCAAAAAGACAGAAAAAAAAAACAAAACAAAGCATCCAGAAGGCCAAAAAGTGAGGCTTTCTGTCTTCAAAGATGTTGGTTATGCTGAGCTGACGAACTCCTATTTCGATGCCGGATTCGATTACGGCGATGGACCGAAGCTCCTCCGATGCCAGTGAGGTGGAGAAAAGTTTTCTTCAGTGGAACTGGGATCGGTGAAATGTCATCAAAATCAATGGTCATAATTTTGGAAATTGGTGTTCCCTGCTCCATGCTTTTTGCTATACAGCTGCATTTTACATTTTCATTATATTTAGCTACATATAAAATCTCATAATAATCCAATCGCATTACCTAATTATACTGAATTTTAAACCATTCCCTCACCAAAATCCCAACTCTTTCTATTTACGAAAGCGTCGGTGAGTCGCTGGCCTTTCGATAAATAGATTATATCATCCCAACCCTACTATCCCTCTCAATCCCTTCCCCCCTTTATTTATTTATTTTATTTATTTATTTATTTATTTATTTATTTATTTATTTATTTATTTATTTATTTATTTCGTCAACCGACGTAGACTAGTACATTTACATATACATATTTTTGTTTCTTAATGCTATAGTTTAGTCTAAGAAATACATAAAAAATATTAAAAAATTAAATTAGGATAGGTAGTGTATTTAAGGACTGTTCAATTTATAAAACGGACAACTTGCTTGTCCGATATCTTTTTTATTTTTCAATAAAATCATTATCAGTTTTTTGCATAACTTTCTATAGCTATTCTCAAATGTAGGAAAAATATAACATTAGGCAAAAAGTCCTTTTTTGTCTAACTGAAGCGGTTCTCGTAAAACATCAATAAAAACCCATTTCTCAAAATTTGACATAACTTTCCGCATACTAAACATGCATATTTTCATGAAATTTTTAATGTATGGGAATCCTATACTATTCTACTAAAGGTAAAGCTCAATAGTTGGTAAGTAATAACGCATCAAGCAGCCTCCAGCTTGATATAGTAAGTTGCCTTGTTTACAAAGAATTTATTAAAAAATATTGATTTAAGTCTTGTGATGCAATAACACAACGTATTTGGCTCAAAATTTGTCCAGAGCAGTAGAATACTGCTTTCTGGATGATAAAGAAGAAAAATTTACTTTTAATTGCATTCTTCTTCAAAAATTTAGTCCATTAAGATGGTCATAGTAAAAAATGCATACTTTTTGCTCCATCGATGCCGATTTTCGACTCTAGCGAATCTTGTTATTATTTATTTTCAACAAAGTTGATCCTATGTTATTATGCACCGTATTCAATAACAATCGGATGTAAAATTTTATATTTTCAACATCATTGTTATGTAAAATTTGCATTAGGTTGCATTGTTATTTGGAAGAACCTTCAAAGAACGAAACTGTTTTGATTACTGTGCCTGTAATGGCACACAGTAACCAAACCAGTAATGCTATTACGAAGCAGTTTTCTGCATTTGAAACCACATTATTCCTACTTTCGACTGGATGTATAAAAAAATTGTTTATTGAATATGTTCATGCCCTTTTTGCTTTACAATGAAATTTTAATCAAAAAATCGAATCTCACTTGAGACTTTAATATTTGAACAACTAATTTTCCAATTGAGTTTAAACTTCGCCAGAATGTTTATTACTCGTGCTGCTGCAGCATGGCACATACTTTTCTGATAATCAAAACGATATAGCATATGTGAACAGTAATTTTGTGTATATTTTCAATTTTCAGCAATCGTAAAATTCACCTCATTTAACATCTGGCCGATTTTCTATGAAATAAAACTATTTTTATCCGATTCAAAAATCATTACTATAATGAAAGATGATGTACTGAATAACGAAACAAAGGTGGTTAAATTTGAACTACGCGTCTTCTTTTTATAGCCTTGTAAAGTTGTCCGTTTTATAAATTGAACAGTCCTTATAATGTTTTTAGGTATTGGGTTGGGACTTCGAAGACTGTAAAAGTATTTTCTAAGGTTATGCCGAGACATTGTAAAGTCAATGGTTTCGCAGTGTTGATTATAAATGTCCATCATTCGATTAAGAGGCCCAAATTTGGCGTAGTTTGTTCTACAGTGGTTTGTTATGAATATGTTTCGATTTCGTAGTTGCCGAGAAGGTATGTATTTAGGTAGGATCAATTGTGTTTCTTTTCGTTTCAGAGAGCGATCAATGGCGCTTAAGCCTAGGCTTGTTAGCCAGGACACAGTGTAAATGCCTGTGCCCCATCCCGGATCCAAAAGGCTTTTGGAGTGACAAAATTTCTTAGCTTCGTTACTCCCAACGTTGGTGTTTAAATACACTAAAACACTTTCACTCACTCCAACACATCTACATGATTTACTCAAATACACTTACACAATCTGAATATTGTCGCATCACTCGCTTATAGTGATTCCCAAATCACCCCATTCCAAATATCCAACTCCTTGACACCTATGGGAGTGTCGGTGAGTCGCTGACCTCTTGTAAAGTAGGTGTCATATCATCACATCCTTTCCCAATGTTCTAAATTTCACCAGGTTAGGCCCATCGGGGAAAGTGGTGCTTGTGATATGATAATTTTGAAGTAGTAGTCGTGTCATGTCAACTTCGGCAAGCCGAAATCGCACGGAGTTGCCGAAGGTGACGTCACGTTCCAGAAGCTGCGAACAAATTTTCTGGCGAACGTGACGTCGCGATCAGCTGTTCGGTTTGTTTACATATTTTTATCGACAAATACAGGCAAACGTATACGTTCACCCGGACCTGTGAATAATTGACATCGATCCTTTCCTATCCTCGTAACGGAGAAGATAGGCGTGGCCGGCAATGGAAGTTCTCATGTCTTTTTTACTTCAACCTCTAGTTGGATAGCTGTTCCTTCCCAAATAGCATTCGCAATTAAGCAATTAGAATAGAAGTATTAAAGTTTTAACATGACAACTTTCAGTATGCAATATACGAATTACTCCGTTACCACGCAAGCAACGCAACGCAACGCAACAATGTGTTTGATTTGACACATTCGCATTAGGAAAAAAAATAAACTCACATGAATTTTAGTAAAAATGTCAAAATAAACTTGAAACTGTTTTTTTTTTATTTTTACAATAACTCGAAAACAGTAGGCTGTGGAATTTTGATGTCTGAGAAAAAATTGTTTATTTTGCTAAAATGAACAACTTTTTCGAAGACGCCAAGTCTCTAGGACGTAAAACAAAGAAATTAGATGGTGGCGCCATTTATGCGGACGAGTTGCAAACTACTATGTTCTTAGCAATAGATGCCTTTGTTAATTTCAAACAACTTCGTCGAAGACACCATTTGTCGGAAATGCTTCGTTTTGGAATAATTAATTTTGTTCCGCTAGATTGCGATTCTGGCCCTTAATGCATTGCATTGAAGTACCATAGTTACTAAAGCGGCAGCAATAAAACAGAACGTGGAGCTGGTTTCATAGTGATCATTTGCTTCCCGATGAAGTGAGTTATTTGGAGGAAGCACGGACGAAAACGGCTTTCCTGAGAAGCTGACTAGACTGATTAAAGCAACGTTAAACGGTGTGCTAACTGCGTAAGAGTTCGGGTGAACTATCCAGTTCATTCGAATCTCGCCGGGGACTACAGCAAAGTGATGGACTCTCATGCCTGCTGTTCAACATCACACTGGAAGTTGTTGTGCGACGAGCCGGGTTCAACAGCCGAGTCACGATTTCCATGAAATCCGGTCGATTTGTCTGCTTTGCGAATGACATGGATATTATTGCTAGAACATTGATAACGGTGGCACAACTGCACACCCGCTTTAAACGTGAAGCGGCAAAGGTCAGACTCACGGTGAACGCGCCAAAAACAAAGTAAGTACATGCTGGCAGGCGGAACCACGAACGTCAGGGCAAGCCTAGGCAGCAGTGTTACAATAGACGGGGACACTTTCGAGATTGTAGAGGACTTCGTCTAACGCTAGTGAGGACTCACCACCTTTGGCATCGCAAGGTGACCGTGCATCATGTGCACTGCACACGAATAGTTCAAGCGGAGTTTGCCTAGGCGTGGCGGGGGTTCAGCAGTGGGCTCTGCTGGGCCTCTTCAGAATTATCACACAACCGGAACATCATTTCTGTACAAGCGAATCGACACCGCTTCCAAAGTGCCCTAGCCTGGCATTCTATCCTCTTAGTAGGGCCGGGTGACACTGACCTGAAACGACGGATGGGCTATTGTCGGAGCTGCCTTCCGTCCCATAAAACCTTGGCAAGGCCTTAGAGTACGTTCCCGCTCTGTACCCAGCTTAGGAAACTAACTGGGTGGAGGTAGATTCAGTTGAAGTATCCTGATTAGCACTGATCCTGGCTCTGAGCTCAGCTCCCACAAGGGCCTGTGCCAACCCGTGGGTGGCCTCCCTGCTTGCATAGATAACCACCGGGATCCTTGGGCGACTACTTCAGTGACAGTGAGGAACAGCAACTCTAAGGGGGACCCTTATTGCAGTGATGGATTCGTTTTTAATTAAAGAGGTCGAGAACACGGAGGATGAGGTGATCAACCCGTTCGCGAGAGCGCACGCGTGCGCTGATCCGAAGTTGCTGGTGGTCGCTGAACAGCTCGGCGAGCTGATCGGCTACACGAGCGGACGAAATAACATCAGCAAAGACCTTAAAATGGTCTACTGAGGCTCCGCGATTCGGTAGCAAAGGCCAAGAAGGAATATGATCTCTTGGACGAGCGAGGCAAAGCGACTGACGCGGGTAGAGAGGCTCACGCAAACGGACCGCCCCTCTACAGAGACCTCAATTAGGGTGAAGTCAGGTGGGGCTGCAGATAGAGCGAAAATCTCAGCCCAAACCAAAAGGCCAAGCAAAAGGCCGAGATCAGTGCTTGAAATCGAGTGAATATGAATGGTACGATCAGCCTCAGCGCCAACCATCACTACGAACGAAAACGCACAGGGAGCAAAGATAAACCGAACAAACCGCAACCACTATTCCTCATCGGTCGGTTGGCTGGTGAAGAATATTGACTTGTAACGATTATTTCTCACTTGCTGCGGTGAGGCTGAAGATGCCTAAATGATTCAGTGGATTTATTTTTTGCTCAAAACTTGTAAAATCAATCAATTTGTCCATAAGAGAATGATGGACGTGACTATTACAATCGATTTAATTCGAGTGTATGTCATTTGCACTGTAATAACGAGATAAATATCAAGTATATTCATTGCCGATCCACCGGTGAAGAGAGGGATTCAGAGAAATCGTCGCTGAATCGTCGTTCCTCACTCTCACTCATATTTTTTTATCGCTCCCGCTTCCACTTGCCTCAGAAGCATGTTAGCCAATGAAGGCATTTTGCTACCGCTTTGGGTTGAAAAGCTGGCCGAGATCCGTCGACGAGGAGCGGCCGCCCAAGTAACATTTTTAGTTTTCTCATTGCTTACAAGCTGTTGTTACAATCAAACAGTTAAAACTAATTTTAAAGCTTAGAAATCTTAACAGCTCTAATAAACCCGTAATAAAACCCTTTAAAACCCAAAAGGGCCCACCCTACAGGAGGTTGTTAAAACCAACCCTTAAAACGATATATATGCTACTTGGTTTTGTGACATATTCTTGTAGTATACTATACAGCATCGATAAGATTTGTTGTATAGGTCGCAAGAAGAATAACATGCTGTTTTGGAGATCTTACAACATCCTAAAAGAACGATTAAAGCCAATGAGTTAAACTGAATCTGAAAATAAAATCATTACATAAATTGGCAGTGAATTGCAAATTATTTATAATGCAAAAACAAAAATTATGTCTATTATCTATGTCCATAATGTTTACTTGCAAATTTTCACGGGGAAACCCTGTAGCTGTGGCAAAAAATCCATGCCAAAAAAAAATTACCGTGTAATGCAATGAACTGTTTCTAAAAAAGGCGGTGCGCCACGTCATTTTGGGGTTTTTGGCATATAAAAAATTACCATTTTAATTCCTCGTGCAAAACCATGAATTCAATTTGCAACACAAACATCAACATGGCGCACACTCTTGGTAAGCCAGAATCGATCATCGTGATGAAAAATATGGATGCCGTCAAGTTAAATCCTCCTAGTTTTGTTTAAGATAGTTTAAGATCAGTTAGTATGAAAGGAACATGTTCAAGTGTTGTTGTTCTTTATGAATACGATGCAATGACTAGCAAACACCTACTTATTCTTAACGCATAATTATGTGCGCTACACAAACACTGTTAAGTTTTAGGGAAGTGTGGATTCGGACTGAATGCTCTTAAGAACACTTCGCTTGAACGACAGCCGTCAACAATGTAAACAAACCGAAAACTTTGGTATTTTCGTGAGTTTTTTGGTCGTGTTTCGTGTTTTTTAGACTGTTTGAGTGCTTGGTGAGTGAGTATATTGTATTATTTGATCTTCCGCCGACTGCGGCTGGGCGCGATAGTCATTATTTATGTGCAATTTGGAGCCAGACCCAGAATAAACTATGCAATACCCACCCATCTGTTGCTTCGGAAACCCCGATTGCAATCGGTTTGATCAACTAGCCAAGATAATTATGCCCACCCGAGGTTTTCTAATAACGCTTGTTTCAATCATAATGACCCCAAATTGTGTTTAATTGATTATCTTTTCGTTTGTGTAGCCTACCAAATTTATTGTTCAAGAGAACATCGTATTGAAGTACTCTTCTTAAGTTAGTTTTAATGCTTCCACTGGTAACTCCGAACGGGTTTAAGATTGCTTTATTGTGACTTTATGCAATTCATCAGGTTTTAAGACCGATAATTTGAGACGTGCAAATGGCTTCGAAAGAAGTTTTAAGACAAAGTTTTAATACGTACTAAACAGTTCGTTTTCCAATGACATTATTGCTTGTTAAAAAAGCAAGCAAAAAGGTTTTATTCGTAGGACTTCTAGATATCTACAAACTGTTTTAAAGTTGCTAGTGTTGTTAAAGCTGTTTACTACATGAACTGCTCCATTAAACTTAAAAGGATTTACCAAATCCATGACAAAACCTCAATAAATCATGTCTAAGAGCAGAAGGCATAGAAATTGTTACTTGGGCGGTGAGGGGTAAAAGCCCGCGCAGTGCGAGCAACCCCAAATCGGTCGCGAAACGAGCTCGGGGTAAAGAACCGAAACCCCGAGACGAGTTTTTTTTGTGACCAATTGGTCCAAGGGAAGAAGAACCCTTGGATTACGGTTGGAAAGAAGAAGATTTTTAGTGAAACCAAGGCGAAGCCTGCTCGTAAACGTACGAGGGGCGACGCACTGGTCCTCAAAACAGAAGGAAATAGCTACGCAGATGTGCTTCGGGCTATGCGGGGCGAGAATCGTCTCCCGGAGCTAGGCGCGGATGTCAAAAGTATTTGGTGCACTAGAACAGGAGAGATGATGCTAGTGCTCAAGAAGGATGCCATCAACAAGGGCTCCTCTTACACGGCACTAGCGCAGGATGTGCTAGGAGAGAAGGTACAGGTGAGGGCTCTGACGCCGGAGGCAACTCTCCAGTGTAAGAACCTGTGTGAGATCGCCACCGCGGAGCAGCTCTCTGCCGTCCTTAGGCAGCGGTGTATGGTGGATGCGCCAAGCGCATCGATCCACATCAGGCGGGGCCCAGCAGGCACGCAGATCGCGACGATCAAGCTTCCATTTGGGGAGGCGAAAAAAGCGGCTACAAAGGGCATGATAGAAGTCGGCTGGTCGGAGTGTCCGCTCAGCATCTGTGAGCCGCCGGAAGTGAGCTTCAGGTGCTTCGAGTGAGGCCACAAGTCGTGGGCATGCAAAGGTTCTGACATGAGTAAACTCTGCAGAAGGTGCGGATTAGAAGGCCACTTCGCCAGGGAGTGCAAATCGGCACCAAAGTGTCTGATTTGTACGACTAACAAAGGCCACGTGACGGGTGGGCTTTAAGTGTCCAAGCATGAGAGGACAGAACTGCCGAAAATGACGCAATTGAACTTGAATCACTGTGAAGCCGCGCAGCAGCTGTTGTGGCAATCCGCCTCGGAGTCGAGTACAGACATCGCACTACTTTCGGACCCATATCGCATCCCCCCTGATAACGGGAACTGAGTAGCGGACCCAAGTAACATTTTAGGTTTTGTTCGGATCTATAAGAGATCTTCATAACCAATTTTAAAAAACTTGCAATAAAACTGATTTATACATCAAAACCTCTTGATAACCTCTTTAAGAGCATCTTCCGGCTAAGTGGACCACTCTCGGAAAGGTTTTGCAAACCACATTAAGAGTAGCAATAAACTCGTTTTGAAACCTGTAGTATACCTAGATGAAAACCTTGTAAACATCGAAATAATATCGAATGCATATAGGAAGGCTTGACAAAGGTCAAAGCTGACGATCCCCTAACCATGCTATTGTTAATGGTATAAAAGACCAATCAATCATTGTAACTTTCTTTTTTATTGCTCACTCCTCGAGCCAACAACATCAGCACGAATAAATTGTAAGTACCATCCTAACCCGAGTGTTTGAACCCAACCCGAAAGACACATTAAATTCTGGCGACGAAGTTGTGGAAGTGATTTTTGCATTCGTAAGTGCAATAGAAGAACACGTGGTGAGAACCGTGCGGAAAACAGTAGCGGCGTTAGCAGAACGATCGTTAGTTCGACGCGAGTGAACACGTGATTCGGTTGAGGTTAGGATGGCTACAGGCGGAGTGAAAGAGAATCCGGAGTCGGGTGCCGGAGCGCAAGCGCGAACGTCGAAAACGTGCAATTTCGGTACATTCGAGAATTACGTCGCGGGTGATGATTTCGAAGTGTACGAAGAACGAATGATCCAGCATTTTCTCCTTCACGATGTGCCAGAAGATAGAAAAGTGGCATTTTTGCTGACCCATTTGGGGATGGATACATATGCGATCCTGAAGAAATTACTACAACCAGTGAACCCGAGTGCAAAACGGTACGATGAGCTTGTGATGACCTTGAAAAGGCATTTCAGGCCAGAAGTGAACAAAGTGTCCGAACGGTATCGTTTTCATCAAGCCGATCAGAAAGCTGGGCAATCGGTGACCGAATATGTAGTGGAATTGAAAGCGTTGGTAGAAAAGTGTGAGTATGGTGACTTTTTGCAAGAAGCGTTGCGGGACAGATTTGTGTTCGGGATCTTCGACGGTAGGCTGCGTACACACCTACTGAAACAGAAGAACGTGTCCTTCGACAAGGCGGTTGAAGAGGCATTGACGTGGGAGTTAGCCGAAAAGGACAACAAAGTGCGCGAAGGTAACTTTAGTGCTCACGTGGTGAGGTCAAACAAACCGTGGCGCGCGAGAAGCAAAAGTCGATCGCGGTTCCATGATGACAAGAAGAATCAATCCGGAAGAAGAAAGCTGTGTGATAAGTGCGGTCGTGAACACGAGCCTGGGAAGTGTCCTGCGAAGAACTGGAAGTGCTATTCCTGTGGTAAACAGGGCCATGCAGCGAGCATGTGCTTTTCGAAAGTGTCGAAGCCGAATCGTAGTTCGAGTCAGGAGCCCCGGAAGAACCAGACCGTGGGGACGGTAGGTTCCGGAGATGAGTTGGCCTTGGATCTGGCTAACTTGCGGATGCAGCTGAATTCTGTCCAGGATAAGTCGTTTTTACTAGAGCGTAGTGGTGTGATGAGTGAAACCTTGTTTGTAGAGGGCCAGGCTATAGAATTTGAAGTTGATAGTGGTGCTTGTGCGACAGTAATTAGTAGTGGCTTGTATCGGAAACAATTGTCTCATTTACCGTTGTTTGGTGTGAGGAATGATTTTTCAACCGTGACCGGTGAAGGGTTAAATATTATCGGTGGAATCAGTGCACAGGTGGCTAAGGATAGAAGTGGTCCGAGCAAAAAATTAGTGCTTGTGGTGATCGAGAGCGAAAAATCCTTCAGACCTCTTCTTGGACGGACCTGGATGGACGTACTATGGCCGAGCTGGAGAACATCGCTTAAACAAGGTAATGTGAGTATACACTCTTTTGATCGTTCAATTTTTGATTCAATACGCGTTAAATACCCCAATACAGCACGCTCAAATCGGTCCACTCAGAAATGTGTAATGATCACTCATTTGTGCATATTTTCCAGACCACTAAATTTGCGCAAAGTGGCCTTACACATTTTTGTGTTGATGCCTGCAAATCGAAACAGTCTGTGCAACTGTCACACATTGAAGCGTTTGCAGACTGATTTGAAGAATGTGTGAAGGTTACACATTCATAAAACGCTTCCCTTGCTTCGAAATGAGTGAGAGCTACACATTCGAATCGCAACCGCGATAATAAAATTGATTTCAATACTTTCTGAGGAGCTCGAGCTTAAGCTCGAAAGTACCGCAAGTTATCGCTTCCTTCTGATCTTCCAGCCTAATCTACCAACCGGATCAGGACTGAACGTCAAAGTTGCGAAGTTCGCTCCTTATCCGGTTGGTCTACTAGACAGGAATCCCGGTAGCTAAAGCCAGGAGGAAGCGCTCCACCAACTCATAACGACATACTTTTGAGTTTGATTTTCGTAATTTATCTGTAAATAACTATTTACACAATTTAGCACAACAGTTGTGCTTTTACTATGCTTAGCAGCTAAAAAACCGGCAGCTCTCCAGCGCTCGTGAACAATCTCCGCAGCAGTTAACTCAAGTGGTGTAAACAAAAATGTTTTCTCTAAGCGTTTGTCAACCATACGGCTTGCACAAAAATGTGTAAGGTGGCATCAACTCATAGCATGAGCTCGGCTTACACATTTTTTTCACACATTCTGCCGGCTTTGCAAGCGATGACGGAAAGTGTGTGAGGATTACACATCCAGTGTGCAGAATTATTTAAGCGTGAGTATCGAATATCAATTCTCCCATTCGCGAATTTGAAGCCGAGATCGTTATTGAGAACAATGTGACTCCTATTTTCCATGCGGCATACTCTCCTCCGTTTCAACAGCGTCCAGCGATCGAAGCTGAGCTGAATCGTCTCTGTGAAGAGAATATTTTGAAGAGAGTGCAACACAGTAGATGGGCCTCTCCGATTGTTGTAGTACCAAAGGCAAATGGCAAATTGAGGTTATGTATTGATTGTAAGGTCACGATCAATCCGTTTTTACGCTCAGAGCACTACCCGTTGCCGAGGATAGATGATATTTTTGCAAAATTAGCGAACTGTAAAGTGTTTTGTGTGATTGACCTTCGGGGTGCATATCAACAGCTCAGAGTCTCAGAGAACTCTCAGCAGTACTTAACAATCAACACACACGTAGGATTGTTCCAATATTTGAGATTGCCTTTTGGAGTGGCGAGTGCGCCATCGATTTTTCAGAGTATAATGGATCAGATCTTGGGGGATATTGAGGGCTGTGGATGTTATTTAGACGATGCGCTCATTGGAGCCGACAGCTACGAGAAATGTAGGGCAATTTTGGATGTCGTTTTAGCGCGTTTGAACCACTACAATGTCAAGATTAATGTTGATAAAAGTAGATTTTTCGAGGCCTCCGTGGATTATTTAGGTCATACGATTTCCGAAGACGGGTTAAGACCGAACAAAGACAAAGTCGACGCGATTGTGAACGCGCCGGCGCCGAAAAACGTGACTGAGTTGCAGTCGTATCTCGGATTGTTGAACTATTACGCAAAGTTCATACCGAACATCTCATCGGAATTGCGAGTTTTGTATCGGTTGTTACGGAAAGACGAACGTTTTATCTGGACTCAGGAATGTGAGGACAGTTTCGCGAATAGCAAGCAATTAATTTTCAATAATAACGTGTTACAGTTGTACGATCCGCGGAAACCTATTGTCGTCGCGGCAGATGCTAGCCCATATGGTGTGGGAGCAGTCTTGTCGCATATCGTTGATGGCGAAGAAAAGCCAGTCTTATTTGCGTCGTGTACGTTGTCTTCGGCGGAAAAGAACTATTCGCAACTTCATCGGGAAGGTTTGGCGATCATTTTCGCAGTGAAACGGTTTCACAAATACATATACGGTCATAAGTTCAAGCTTATTTCCGATTGCGAGGCGTTAAAAGAAATTTACCAACCACGCAAGGGTACGGCGATTGTAGCGACATCGCGTCTACAGAGATGGGCGGTTATTTTGTCCATGTACGAATACGAATTCGAGTACAGGCCAAATCGGTGTTTGGCAAACGCGGACGCGTTATCGAGGTTACCGGTTCCGGGAAATACGGAAATTGAAGAATTGTCGATAAACAGACTGGAAAACTATCCAGATCTGCCGTTGAAAACGCGTGACGTTGCAGATTTTACCGCGAAAGATAAAATCCTTTCTCAAGTCTACGGATTCGTGATGCGCGGATGGCCGCGTACTATACCGGAACATCTTAAATATTATTATAATCTTCGGAATTCACTGAATTCCCAAGACGAATGTTTGTTTTACGATGATCGTGTAGTAATACCGGAGTTGCTACAGTCAATCGTCTTGAAAATGTTACACTCGAATCATGATGGAATCATGCGCGGTAAAATGCTAGGTAGAAGTTTATTCTGGTGGAAAAACATGCAAAGCGACATTGAAAATTACTTCAAGAATTGTGAGATTTGTGATCAGAGGCGGAATGTTCCAACTGAAACGGTTACTTCAAAGTGGCCAAAAACGAGTTGTCCGATGGACAGGATTCACATTGATTTCTTTGCGTTCGAGGGAAAAACTTTTTTGATTATAGTAGATTCTTTTTCTAAGCTCATCGAAGCAAAGTTGATGACGAGTACTAATGCTGATCATGTAAATGAAAAGTTAGAAGAATTTTTCAAGTTTTTTGGACTGCCTAAGGAGATAGTGTCCGACAACGGACCTCCGTTCAATTCGTTTGAGTTCGTGAACCACTGGGAGACGCGAAACGTAAAAGTGACTAAATCGCCAGTGTATCATCCTCAGTCCAATGGTACAGCTGAGCGAGGGGTACAAACTGTAAAAAGTTTCTTGAAAAAACGTCTGTTGGATCAACAATTGAATTCTAGAACATTGTCGCGGAAGTTAAATGAAATACTCGCTTGGTATAATAGTACTCCAACAACCGTCACATCCTTGTCACCCAGTGAATTGATTTTTCGTTACAGACCTCGTACAGTGTTAACTGTGATCAACCCGAAAGCCAATTCCCCGGTTGAACAATCAAACCGAAATACTAAACAGGTAGGATTTGATGAATCTAAAAACGAGACAATTGTGTACGATGTAAGCTGCAGTAAGGACGCAACTGATAAAGATATTCCCGAGAAACAATTTAAAAAAGGGGAAAGAGTAATGTACAGGAACCATTTGAAGGAAATAGTTAGGTGGATTCCAGTTCTAGTTGTAGAGAAGATAGGGAAATTTTTGTGTAAGATTAGGTTTATCGAAAATGGAAACATCAGAATAGTCCATGTAAATCAGTTGCGGCGTCCAAGTCCTAGAATTAAGCGTAGGCGTAGTGAGTCAGAAGGCGAAGCTCAGGTGCCTACACCTAAATATTTGAAAAGAAGAAGTGAATCTATGAGTGACGATATTATGCTTAGAAGATCAACCAGAGAGAGCAAACCTCCTGTTAGATTTAGATTTGAAGATTTTTAATTTTTGTTAAATTGTAGCTTAGATTCAAAAAAGGGGAAATTGTAGTATACCTAGATGAAAACCTTGTAAACATCGAAATAATATCGAATGCATATAGGAAGGCTTGACAAAGGTCAAAGCTGACGATCCCCTAACCATGCTATTGTTAATGGTATAAAAGACCAATCAATCATTGTAACTTTCTTTTTTATTGCTCACTCCTCGAGCCAACAACATCAGCACGAATAAATTGTAAGTACCATCCTAACCCGAGTGTTTGAACCCAACCCGAAAGACACATTAAAACCTAGCTGAAAAATGTTCCATTCTCGTTTGTTGTTGTTTTTTTTTCAACAAAAACTATGACAGCTCAAGATGCAGAGAAGCCTCTGCGATGGCACGTAAAGTTCAGGAGAATGCATCATTCGTAAGTAGATAGCGATCATTTCAAAGTAATATTTCAGTAGTTATTGTGCTGGTAGGCTTATGCGCATTCGAATTTACCGTGAATATTGGGGGTGCAGAATCATAAAATTAATGCGCTTCGAAAATAGTGAATATTATCATCTTGGAATGAAATAAATCATTTTTTGAATTTAGTAAAACTATCTCGAATCACAAGAAAACTCAGCAGAGAGAGTTTATTTATGTGAGCATGTTATGAAAATGGTGACAAACTATCAATTTATTGCTTATTTAAGCAAAATTAACTATTTTCCATTCACGTAAGCTAATTATTCAATATGGCGACGACCATAATCAGCGAAAATAAAACGAAAGCAAGTTTACTTTTATGATGACCGCAATAAACCTAGCAGTGTCGTAGTTTCTGCTTTTCCACCAACAGATGTCGTTACTAATCGAACGAATCGCCATCTGTTGAGAGTTTTAACAGTTTTATTGTGGTAATAATGATTGCCAGAAGGTTTACATATCGGAAAGTTTTGTTTACTCTTAAAATATGTCTTTATGAATATCTTCAAGTATACTATAAATCATTTTATCAATGGTTTTCATAAAAGCAGTCATAAAACTGTGAGTTTTAATTATTGCTGTAATAAAACCTTAATAAAAATCAAACAAAAGCAATGGAATTGTTACTTGGGGATAAGGCTAAAAAAACGGCGATCTGTAAGACTCGGTCCAGGAGAAATCTCCACGACGTGTGAGGGCTTCGCAATTACGAAGATCGACGGGGTCTACTACTGCAGTTGCTATGCCCCACCCAGGTGGCTAATAGACCAGTTCTCATCCACGGCCATCGAGGCTAGCCCTGACATGGTCAGACTGGCTATGCAGAGATGTCTGGATAGAGGCGAGTTTCCGGATAGGTGAAAAAGGCGAAAATTGGTTCTATTTCCCAAGCACGGGAAGCCACCAGGCGATTCTTCGGCATATACACTATACATAGACCAATCTGCCTACTAGACACGGCTGGGAAACCGGGAGCGAATCATTCTGTCAAGGTTATCGGGCTACACCTAGAGGACAGACAACGCGGGACTATCAGATACCAGACACCAGTCAGTTTGGCTTTCGAAAGGGCAGATCGACAGTGGATGCCATTAGGTCAGTGACTGGAACGGCCGAAGTTGCGCTGCAGAAAAAGAGGAGAGGCATATGGTACTGCGCGATCGTCACGCTTGACGTTAGAAACGCCTTTAATAGTGTTAGCTGGTCCGCCATAGAGAGCGCCATATCTCGCTTAGGAGTCCCGGCTAACCTAAGGCGTATTCTGGAAAGCTACTTCCATTACAGGGTGCTGATTTACAACACCGAGGAGGCCAAAAACAGTACAATGTCACCGCGGGGGTACCGCAAGGATCAATCTTGGGCCCGGTACTGTGAAACACGACATACGACGGCGTATTCAGGCTTTCCTCGTTCTATAAAAAAAGAGGACTTCGTCTACTTCGGATCCCTATTAACGGCAGATAACAACGCTAGCCGCGAAATACGAAGGCGCATCATCAGTGGAAGTCGGGCCTACTATGGACTCCAGAAGAACCTGCGGTCCCCCTCGCACCAAATGTACCATAAAATGCTGATAAGACCACGAACCACGAAAAAAGCACGAATGTGGTACACAGCGTGGCCGTGATTAAGGCCGCACGGGACGACGTGTAATTTTTCCTATCTTCCCTCTCTTTCTAACAATTTGCCTCGCGATTTTGAAGAAGCAAATATCAATTTCCACTGCACTGACGTAGCTGAAACTTTAGTCGATTGTGCACCACAAGTGAGCAAATGAACGATCAAATTTCTAGTCAATAATATGAAGTAGAAGTTGAGATTTGCATCTTACTAGCAACAGAGCAATGGCGGACGATTCAACCACCGTCCCGTCCGGCCTTAAGCTGAAGGTGGGCGAAGACACAACTGCTTGAGGGTTAAGGGCGGTCTCAGGAGTGCCTAAAAGGCGTTACAAGGGATTTCTGGGGGTTTCAGGGACGTTACAAGGACGTTTCGAGAGGTTTTGGGGGCGTTTGATAGCATTTCAGAGACACTTCAAGGAATTTTCAGGTGTGTTTCAGGGGGTTTCTTGAGGTTTAAGGGCATTCCAAGGGGTTTCAGAGATATTTAACATCGATTACGGGGATTTCAGGATTGTTTCAGGGGGTTCCAAGAACCTTTCAATGGTGTCTCAATGGGTTATAGGGGCATTTCAAATGGATTACGGGGATTACAAGGGTGTTTTAATGGGATGGTATTATGGAGGTTTCGGGAGCGTTTCAAGACATTTCAGGGGCATTTCAATGGGTTCTAGAAGAGTCTTATGAGTTCAAGAGCCATTAAATACATTTCAAAAGGATTACGGGGATTTCAAGAGTTTCAATAATATGAAACGTTCGAGAGATCCCATGGAACACCCCTCAAACTCCATGAGACCCATTGAAACTCCCTGAGATTCCCTGAAACGCTTCTGAGGCCTCTTCGTATCTTTTAAAACCCTTTGGGACTCCCTTGAAACGTTCCTATAAACTCCTGGTGCACCCTGAAACCCCCTAAAACGCGCCGGAGATCCTCTGGAACTCCATGAGGCCCCTTGAAGTGCTTCTGAGGTCCATTGAAACATTTTCCTATGCACAATACTTATTCTAAATAGCTGGCCCTTTTTTTCATGACTTAAAAAAGTGCATAAATTAAAAATGCATTAACATAACCAGCATGAAATAAGGTTGTACTGTATGGATCTATGACATTTGGTCGAAAGACATTTAGTCGAATGACGTTTGGTCGAATGACATTTGGTCGAAAGTACATTTGGTCGAACGGAATTTGGTCGAATGGACATTTGGTCGAAAGCCATTTTTTGGAAAAAGAAGCATATGACATTTAGTCGAATGGACAATTCGTCGAATGGACATCTAGTCGAAAGGCACTAACTGATGAAGAGATGTGAGTGGAAAATAATATTATAGATTTCGGTATCATCGTTATTTATATGTTATTGAACAAGCAAGCCTCGTTGAATAAATGTACGACTCGTGCTGAAAAAAAAATCATCATTTTGCAACTTGTTGCATAAATAACCATTTTGGCTCGCGTTCAGTTCATATGCAACACTGCACAAAGAAAAGCCTATGTTTAAGGACAAACGTCTAGAAATCCCACTTCAACAGTGCATCAGAACTTCAGACGCACAATTCTCAAGAAGCAAGCTTCAAACAACAGTGCTATAAAATGCTGTTTTTGCTCACTTATAACACAGAGAACAGACATCCAGGCTAGAACAAATTTCACTCGGAAAGTTGTGTAAGGATTTGAATCTTTACTTGAGTAAGGTTGCAAACCAATACACGATGACAACATTAACGCCACCAAACACCATATTGCCACAGTCAGTGGTGAATTGAAACATTTCAAGTGGTGAATTAAATTAGTATGAGAAATTAACCGATTGCAGCGCCACGCTATTGCCACTTGTGTTTCCGATTTCAAATGGTCGTTAAATTCCTTACACAGTTTCGGAACTGGACTAGGATGTCTGTTCTCTGTGCTTATAATAAGCTTGAAACAAGAAGATCAGGTGCGCTGGTTTTGTTTACGATGAGATTTGTACGCTCGAAGTCGCGAGTAAGTGCCAAAGTCGGCCACTGTGGCGACCATTTTGGGATCCTAACCAATCTGTCCTTAAAAAAAGGAAAAATATCCGATGAAAAAGTCGGCAGCAATAACATCCAAATATCAAACGGAAGAACAGCTTATATTCAAAAGGAGAAATTTCTTCTGAAACATTCAGTAGTTGGTACAGGAAAACGCAATGAAATAAATAAACGTGAAAGAATAGCCTATGTTTCAAAGAAGGAAAAATTCATGGTAAAAAGACAGCAGCCATAACATTCAAACATAGCACAAATACGAATTTTGAAAGAATAGCCTATGTTCAAAAGAAGGAAAAATCATAGACGAAAAAATCACAACCATAATGTCCACTCTTCACTCTTAGCACAAATAATACACTTGAAAGTTGAAAAGAAGGAAAAATATTTGATGGAAAAGCCAGTATGTTATACACAAAAACGCAATGAAATGGTGAAACTGGAAAGAAGAGCCGAAACCTACACTGCACTACAATGTTTGCTTTTTTATGTTTGATATAATTAAACACGATTAAATTGCTATACGACTCAACATCCATTCGACCAAACGTACTTTCAACCAAATAAGTTCAGTAACATATAAATTACCGAAATCTATAAAATTGTTTTCCATTCAAAACTCTTCATCAGTTAGTTTCGACCAAATGTCCATTCGAAGAATTGTCCATTCGACTAAATGTCATATGCTTCTTCTTCCAAAAAGTAGGTTTCGACCAAATGTCCATTCGACCAAATGTCCGTTCGACCAATTGTACTTTCGACCAAATGACATTCGACCAAACGTCATTCGACCAAATGTCATTCGACGAAATGTCCTAAAGCCGTACTGTATAGGGGGATTAGGGGCATAATGGACACCCTGGGCGAAATGGACACCCCTGTTTTTGCCGAAACCGTTGACTTTTATGTAAAACTTTTAATGCATAAGTGTAAAGGAACAAGTCATGGTTCTATTTTTCAAATGTACCATATATATATATATATATATATATATATATATATATATATATATATATATATATATATATATATATATATATATATATATATATATATATATTACTTAAAAATAACCAAAATATCATTGAAATTGAAAAATGTTTTTCATATGGTGCAATTCTTATAATTTTGAAGCAGCATCAAATAAGTTATTACGAGTGTTGGAGTGTGTCCACCATTAAAACAAGTGAATTGTTACCTTATCTACATGTAGACGAAGATTTTGCAATGGATGAAGTATCTTATTTTTGATCACAATTTACTTAAAATAACAATTTTGATGTTGTAGTCGATTCGGGGCGAAATGAACACTGGCAATTACGTATGGATGTACGTGCATTGCATACTGTTAGGCGTTTTAAAAAGTTATTTAGTTAACTTTGATGTTATGTAATCTAGTCTAAGATGGAGTATTATATCTCAATTATTACTCAACTGGGCGATGTAACCAAAGAAATAGCATAAAATATGCAGAGGTGTCCATTATGCCCCGATGGGTGTCCATTAGAGTGGGTCATCGTTTATATGGAAAAATGAAAAATTCAATGGTATCCCATCTGATCAAAGCTTTTTTAATCCCATTTCAGGACCCAAATAAGTGTGCAAAATTTGGGCACGATCGGTTATGTCCACGTTTTGCGCATCACGTTTGAAGTTTGCATGAGGTTTTACATGGGAAAACACACTTTTTTGATTTTCGCTCATAACAAGCCCGAATTTTTCTGAAACCGTGTAATGATGCTTATGAAAAAAGTTATAGCGTTGGCATTGCTTGGCGAAACAACATGATTTTGTTGCTATTGTTATTCCTTTACATGTTAAAACATAAACACATGCATGCGGTTCGTTGGCTATAACTATTTTCAGACAAACTTTTTCAACTTATGGCTAAAATGCAAAAAAGTATGTTTTCCCATACAAAATCGCATATACGATTCGATTGCGATGCGCAATATGTAGACGTAACCGATCGTGCTCAAATTTTGCACAGATACTCAGGCCCCGAAACGGAACCAAAAAAGCTTTGATCTGCGAAAACGGTTCCGATGACCCACACTAGTGTCAATTCCGCCCCGTACCTTTCCTGCCAGCCCTGAAAAACACACGGTTTACAATTCATTATTTCTTCACAATAAAGACATTCTACCTTCTGTAAATGATTGAAAAACGTAGGAAACTAGTTAAAGTTGTAAGTCAACTGATAATATGTTCAGTTTTACTCTATTATACAGGCCTAACGTACTCATTTGCTTAGGGTGTCCATTATGCCCCTAATACCCCTACTCAAATAGATTACAAAAAAAGCTTGTTACAGACCGAAAAAAAAAATCAAACAAAGAATCCCCACGTGCTATCAATTACAGCCGTGTTCAGTAACAGCTGATCTAGAAATGAACATTATCTCTTCGAGTCTCACACTCCTGCAACATGTGAAGTAGATAGTAAGTTTTCCAATATAGCGATTAATAGTTATTGTATGCCAATCCAGGAGATTTGCAGACGAACCAATTCAGATTTATTGTATGAATGTTGTATATTTTAGCAAAACAAAAATGGCCATAACGTTGGTAGTTCACGTTTTTTTTTACTGAAGCTTATTTAAATCCAGTATGGTTCGATCGGCAGCATCGCGAACATCATTGGAAACCACTTATTTCATAAACACCATTTGCGACGAAAAGCTGTACTTTGCTTATCGCAGCAAGAGGCCATTCATTCCTCTACGACAAACGAATGTGAACTTAGTTGAATATTTATTCGACGATTAATATGTATATTTTTAATAGCAGCCATCTGTCGAAGTAATAAAAATTAAAAGGGTTATTAGAAACTGTGTTGCCAACTAGAAAAAAAAAATGATTTTCGCTGCTGAATTTGCGATTGATAAATTTTAATAGAAATCTTTAAGAATATTGTAGAATAATTCAAATCGGGAATTTCCGGAAAAGATAGTTTATATGAACAAACGATTAGAAATATTAGAAGTTACATGTTTCTTAGGTCTCCAGTTAGCCTAGTGGTTAAGGCTATATGGATCGCCAATCCGGAGACGGCGGGTTTGATGCTCGTTCCGGTCGGGAAAATTTTCTCGACGCCCTCCTCGGCATTGTGCATTATTGTACTTGCTTCACAATATACAAATTCATGCAATAGCAGGAAAAGAAAGCACTTCCAATTAATAACTGTAGAAGTGCTTAAAAAACACTAAGTTGAAGAGAGGCACGTCAAGTTCCAGTGAAGTTCCAGGGAAACAAGAGAAGAAGAAGATGTTTAATTTGAATAACCGCATTCAAATAATGCTCGTGGAAGGCATAAATAAAATGTGAACTCTTTGTTTCAAACAGTTCAATATTATCAAATATCGCGCAGGACAGATTATACTATAGAGCTGTGTTTTAGGAAAATTTTATTTCTTTAGCTAGGTATATAAGATAGAAAAAAAAACTGGATAACAGCGGTGTAGATTATTTTAAATTCAGAACGAAGCTAGATAATTGTAGTAATCATCCCCAACAAACCCCAACCGGTTTGATAACACTGAGTCATAAAGCCATACAGTAAGTGAGACAGTCTATTGCGACATTTGCACCCATTTAGACTCGGCCGAAATTCATTATTATCACAGTCGAATTTCGCACACGACTTCGCAGCGGCTGGCATACACAAGTTCGGTTGAGTTCGTGACAGGGGCGTCGGGTGCACAACAGGTAAACAAAATAAGTTTGATTAGTGTGAAATGCGGCTGGAAAATGATGATTCAGTGGATTCTCAAATTATCACAGTAGTCTAAACATTGGCGAGAAACCCAATACTTCGCGAACCTTGTTTGGCGAATCAGACGCGAACCAGCGAGAGAAATTATATGAATTGCAGTGGCTTTGTGTATACTTGGTAGTCAGCCATACATCAGTTCCGTTAAGATATTATTTGCGTTGTGGACGTGTTTCGTGCGCGTCCCACCCGGCGATTGTATTTCCTCCCATTGTCAAAGGATTTAGTAATTATTATTCTGTCACCTTCGGGCGGCACAGTTCGGTCACGGTGTCCCCACTGGCAATGTGATGTTCGAACGAAGTGGAACCCAAGTAAGTGATAAGCACATAAGTCAATGATGCTGATAAGGCTACGGAGTGCGATAAAACCCAATTTTATTTAGTATCTTCTAGTTTCCAATCGGATCAGTCAGTATTAAATGTTTGGATAAAGCTGTAGCGCATAAGGCGAGTGAACAAAGAGTAATGGCCACACAAGACAACGATGCAGCCTTCGATAGGATTATGGAATCTGTTGGGGACGATGGACCGTTCCAAAAACGATACAATTTAATATTCAATGTTATTGGAGTGATGTTCTTTGCAATGACGGTAGTGAATATTCTGGTGATATTGACCGTACCGGAGCACAACTGTTCGGTTCCTGGCAATGAGCAGCATAATGTCAGTGGCATCGAACGTTGGAAGAATCTCACTCTGCCGAGGTAGTTCAGAAGAAGATATTAATAAAGCAATAATTGAAAGAATTGTTTTTCAGAGCATTGAATAGCCGAGGCGAGCTGAGCTTCAGTTCCTGCACAATGTACAATATTTCAAAGTACCCAACAGAGACCAGTACCAGTGAGTGGAGGTTTGAAGAAAATGATACGATACCTTGCATTTATGGATATGAATACGACCGGCAATACTTTGATTTGATACCAATAACGGAGGAAAATTGGGTCTGTGACAAAGAGCTGCATGCCACCAATATTTTTGCATTCATTCGGTTTGCGGAAGTGAGCGGGACGTTTGTGTTAGGACAGCTAGGAGATCGGTATGTATGTCTACAAAAATGAAAATGTTTCCTGTTGACTCAGGTTATTGCTCTCAACGAGTGCATTTGTTTGTCTGAATGTGCGTTAGTTTTTCCAAAGGAATTCAATTACTAGGTGGTTTATGTTGTTCCGTTGAATTTTACGTTGTACGAGATAAAGACTGTATTCGATGAAATTTGGACACAGTAAATATTGTATACCTTTTGACTGCGTTCGCTAATTTTTTGACCATAAGTATATTATGTGTCGCTAATATCACATTTTTTTAATAAAATCGGTTTAGTATTGCCGATATCATAAAATGAGATTTTACAAAATTTAGACACCCATTTCAAAATTGCTTAGGGTATAACTTTTTTGTTACCTCATCAAAACGTTTGATAATTTCACTCGATATTCTTGACATAGTATGAATAAGGTGGTAAAAATTCAGTACCGTAAACCGGGGTGAAATTGATCATTTGGGTACTACATTGTAATTGAATACCATGAACTTCTAAACGTCGCAATGATCTCAAACTTCTTACCTCATCTAGTCCATAGATGTCTAGAGATGAGGTTAGACTTTTATTTGTTCAGAAAAAGGTTAGTTTTGCCATATTTTTTTTTAGGAATTTGCAATGTATTCCTCACTTAGCTGAAATCAAATTTTATGTTCTAACATTTTTGTGGGGCCTTGGTTGGAAAATTATGAAGCTATTCTGAACATGAATAATTTGAAATAAAGTTCTTTTTTTTTGACGAAAAAGTCATTTATTGTAACAGAAATCACTTATTTTAAAGGAAATTTCCTACCTTCAGGCGTTAAGTTGGAAATTTCAAAATTTAATTTTGCATTTTAAGTGTCAAATTCACTAGTTGTAAGAGTTTTAAAGCGTTATTCGGGTTTAGAAGAGGAAAATTAAGTGGATGAGGAAATGTTTCTTTTTAACCGATGCTTAATTTTCGCCCCAAAGAGGCATTTTCAATTTTTTGATTTTTGAAGTAATTTACCTTAAAGTTTAAATTTGTTGAACAAAATTCTGTCACATGGTTTTATGGACATGGGTACTGATTTTACAAAAATTCTTTTGGCAATATTTCAATTGTCACTAAAGTTATCTGCAAAAGTTGTTTTAAAGTGATCAATTTGACCCCGGATTACGGTACTTTTTCTACTAAAAATACACAGCTCAAATCGCTTCAAGGTAAATTTTTGGTACTTTTTTACAATGTTTAGTTCCGTTTGCACTATTTTGATTGTACAACTGTTATGACTATCAAGATTCTTATCAAAATGTGAAACTGCAAAACCTTTATAAAAACTGCTTTTAGCCAATTTTTGATCCATATTGCTTAAAAACTTCCGAAGATTTCCTCAGACACTATTTTTTTGCAAATTTGAAATTTATCTAGTGGCAATAACGAACTACAGTAAGTTTTGGAAAACAAAAAAGATTTAACGACAGTTGCAGCAATGCCACATAGTGCCACCGACTGCGCGGCGCGCATTGGACTATCGGAGAAAACTGAGATGGCGTCTCGAGTGATTGTTTAAGTAAAATGCCAGCTGAAAGACAAGTCGTATGTTATTGCCGAAAGAGTCACTTTGCAAGAGCTCAATGCTTCCGTAGCCGTTGAATTGAGGAGAAGCAGTATCTATCAAGGTTTTGTGCTAATCGGGTGAGATTTTTCCATTCTGTATTGGGGGTCATATTTTTGACATTTAGAGGAAAGTAAGTACGAACGCCAATCAAATGAAGCACACATTTCCATTATTTTAAACATTCCAAAGCTTGTTCCAAAGTATTCTGGACCATCATATTGTCTATATTTTAGACGTCATTAGATCTTGTTTGTAATCAGGTTCAAAATAGCTATCAATGGGCTATGTTGGCACATATACTAATCACTTGAGTGACTAGGATGAATAAGGACTGTGCCGTTTTTTCCACACAGATAAAAATAATGATATTTACACGTCATGTAAACTTAATTGTAGTCATGTAAAATTAGTGTTATGATGGGTTACATGATGTATCATGTAAATTTGTGTTATATGTCATGTAAATACTCAGAGTCATGCTGAATTACATGACATATAATGGAAGTTTACATGATATTGTATGACTTTTACATGATATGATGTCATGTACAGGGGATAGACAAAATGATCGGGACAGGCAAAATTTTCACTTTCCAAAAAATGTTCAACTAGCTGTAACTTTTCGAAAAGTGCATCAAGTATTCCTAATTTTTTACTGTAAGTTCTTCAACTAGTTGTGTATCAGTGGACAAAATTTGGGAAAGATCGGACAATTCTTTACGAAGTGATAGAGATTTTTGGAAAATATAAAATTATCCGATAGTCAACTTTGAGCTGTTACATCTCCGGATTCAATGAGCCGATTGCAATGAAATTTTGACCATTCTTGACTTTTATAATGAACTCTGGAAAACATTTGACTTAACTTGAAATTTGTAACAAGTGAAAAAGTTATAGCGGTTTTATTTTTTTCACGATTTTTTAGTAAATTGGTCTATTTTTAATATGCATCCCATTACTTTTTTCAATTTATTGGCGGCTATTTTGTTACTTTCCTTCAAAACGCATTTATATATAAGTCAATTAGAGGGAAACTAAATGAACTATAATTTGCATCTTGAATTTTGTAACGATGTTGATGTTTTGGATAATTTGGTGTTTTATTAGAAAAATAATCTAATCGTTATAATTTTCTTCCGTGTTAAGAATATTAAGTTAAGTCAATGGTTTTTCATAGATCATTGTATAAGTCTTAAATGGTCAAAGTTTCATTGCATTCAGTTCATTGAATCCGGAGATATAACAGCTCAAAATTGGCTATCGGATAATTTTACCTTTTTCAAAAAAAATTATTTCTTCGTCAAGAATTGTCCGATCTCTTCCAAATTTTGCCCTCTGATACACAACTAGTTGAAGAACTTACAGTAAACATTTGAGAATATTTAATGCACTTTTCGAAAAGTTACAGCTAATTTAACATTTTTTGAAAAGTGAAAATTTTGCCTGTCCCGATCATTTTGTCTATCCCCTGTAAACTTCTGTGATATCCCACGCTCCAAACATGTGCATCATATGTCACAGAATTTTACACTCTTTTTTCGATCTGTGCAGTCATACAAGTGTTTCAGCTAGGGTGCTTTTAAGTTTTTGGATTACATTAAGTCACTAGGTTTGATACACAAATTATGTCACGCAAAAATCGACATTTTTCAACCCCCCCTCCTCCCTATGTCACACTTTTTGTATGGGCCCTCAAAAATATTTGCATGGGTTGTCACGTTCTGCGACACCCCCCTCCCCCTACAAGCGTGACGTAATTTGTGTACGGCCCCTAACAAGTTAAAGCATTTTGAATATGAGAAATTTAATTTTGTACTCAGTGGTATAGTCGAGAGGAAGAGTGCGTGTTTCTCAAGCAGCAGACCAGTGCTCAAATCTACACATCTACAGCATATCAATATTTTGTACCCAAATCCCATCTCCTTTCTATTTACGATAGCGTCGGTGAGTCGCTGGCATCTCGATAAATAGATAATCATTCCTTCTCTACTATCCCTTCCTATCCAGATTACGTATTTCTTATCGTTTCAGAGAGCGACCAATGGCGCTTAAGCCTAGGCTTGTTAGCCAGGACACATGGTCCAAATGCCTGTGCCCCATCTCTGAAGCAAGAAGGCCCATGGAGTGACAAAATTTCTTAGCTATGTTACTCCCAACGTTGGTGTTTCAATACACTAAAACTTACATACACAGCAACACAACTACATGATTTACTCAAATACACTACACAATCTGAGTCTTGCCGCATCACTCGCTTATAGTGAATCCCCAATCAACCCATTCCAAATATCCAACTCCTTCACATCTATGGGGGCGTCGTTGAGTCGCTGGCCTTTCATAAAGTAGGTGTCATATCACCACATCCTTTCCTTTCCTCGTAACGGAGAAGATGGGCGTGGTCGGCAATGGAAGTTTTCATGTCTATTTTACTTCAACCTCTGATTGGATAAGGTACACCGGGGCAAGTTGAAACGGGTGGGGCAAGATGAAACAGCGGGTTAACATGAGGTTTTCTAATGATGATCAACAGTTTGATCGCCATAACACATAGTTTTTGATTCAAACAATCTTTTAACGAAGGAAAAAAATCTAAATTGTATTGAAATCTATTTCAAAACTTCGTGTTTCATCTTGCCCCACCCGTTTCAACTTGCCCCGGTGTACCTTAGCTGTTTCTTCCCAAATAGCAATCCATAAGCAATTCGAATAGGAGTATTGAAGTTTTAACATGACAACTTTCAGTATGCAACCTACGAATTACTCCGTCACCACGCAACGCAACGCAACGCATATTGCTTCAAAACTTCCGAAGTTAAAACTATTTGAATGTCACAATACAAAAAAAAAATGTTTTTGCAAATTACGACTTTGTGCCATATATACGACTATAACTTTTATACGACTTTAAACAAAATTGCACAAAAAATGGTTTCTGCAAAAACGAAAAACTTTTTCCACCAGGGAAAAATTCAGGAGATACCTTTATCCATACTGTACATGTGCACGAAAACCGATTTTGAAAATATTGCTTTGTTATTTTATTAAAAATCAAAAACCAAAAAACTGAGGAAATGCTTCCAGTTTCGCCTTAAGGGCAAGGAATTTGTGTTAGTAGGTTGGGGTTGTAATGATGGATATATTGATAAATCCAAAACCTTTCGGGTGATGGGTTAGCGGTGTAGCCAGGAGGAACCCTTAAAAGGGGTAAATTTTACCATATTTAACATTATTTAACAAAGCTCAAACTTCACTAAAATGCTAGTTTCAGTATTTATTGTAAGTAGACGCAAGCAAAATAGGCATCGATACATTATTTCATAAGAAAATTAAATTTCTATAGGCGTAGCCAGGATGAAAATTTGTCAGTGCACTTTTATTTGGCCGAATGTCGTTGGGCCGAACGCCATTTGGCTGAATGCCATCTGGCCGAATGGGTCGTTTTGCCAAATTATGATCAAAAGACTTCAGAGGAAGTTTTTGACATTCTGACAACCAATATGATCATCAGAAATATTTCCTTCTTTTAATCATAGGCTTTTCTTTCTAGTTTTGACCTTCAGGAATTAGTTTCAGGAATTAAGGGCCCATATAGCCGAGGCGGTAAACGCACGGGTATTCAGCATGACCATGCTGAGGGTGACGGGTTCGATTCCCGGTCGGTCCAGGATCTTTTCGTAAAGGAAATTTCCTTGACTTCCTTGGGCATAGAGTATCTTCGTGCCTGCCACACGATATACACATGCAAAATGGTCATTGGCAGAGGAAGCTCTCAGTTAATAACTGTGGAAGTGCTCATAGAACACTTGAGAAGCAGGCTTTGTCCCAGTGAGGACGTTACGCCAAGAAGAGGAGAGAGGAGGAATTAGTTGACGCTGAAACTGTCGTTTTATCAAAGATTTTTCCTTCTTTGAACCATAGGCCTTCTTTGAATCATAGGCTGTTCTTTCGAGTTATACTGATGCAGGTTCATCATTCATTTTTCGACCAAACAGCATTCGGCCAAATGACCCTGTCGGCCAAGTGACATTCGGCTAGACGGCATTCGGCCAAATGACCCGGAACCGACGTTCCGTCATGATTTTATCTTTACAAATTGCTCCACTAGTTTTGTAGTTAGAAAGAGCTAGCATATCTTCGATGATTTTATCAGCATAAATGAAACATTGGAAACGATGTTATGTTCCTGTGTAATAAGTTCTACATATAGATGGAATCCAAAGCCTTTAAGGATAGACTTGTTAGAATCCCAAAACTTACTCACGATTTCGAGCGCATTCGAGCTCGAGGTTCGTAAACAAAACCAGCGCATTCGAGCTTCTTAATTCAAGCTTATTACAAGTGAACAAGAACAGAATAATGAAATGCAAATTGTTTAAAGCTTGCTAAGTTTTGATGCACTGTTGAAGCGGGATTTCAAGACGTTTGTCCTTAACCCATATCCGCCCAGCGTCCTATTTATAGGACAGATGCCCCGAACGCCCAGCGTCCTATAAATAGGACAGTCCTTTTGATGTGAATATCTCCAGAATTATGCAAAATTTTAGAATACTTTCTTCAGATAAGATGCTCTCCACACCCATACCTTGCTCATAGTGGACAATATAGTTTGTGACTGGTTCACTAGGTGGCGTAAACGATACTGCAAAGATTACATATTGTCGCCATCTATGAGGTACATTTCCAATGCGAAAATAATTTATTTCCCTGGAATCTTGACAATAATTAATGGTTTATAGTTCATTTCTTCGGCAGAGTTGTTTATCAATACATACAAAAGTCAATGTATGTATGATTGTATGTTTATATGCTTGTATGTTTGTATGTTTGTATGTTTGTCTATTTGTATGTTGATATGTATGTACGTATGTATATATGTATCAATGTACCGGCATAGCTCTGGAATGCGTAAAGAAATTTTAATCAAATTTGGCATACACATTCCTTAGGATGTGGATGTGGTAGTAGGGTTATTGGAATTCAAGATGGCGGCTTAGGTTCCAAGATGGCGGTCGAAACTCCTGAATATATGCTTTTTAACGGCAATGCTGCTTCGGATACTATGCAATATGGATATCTATCGATCGGGTTTTATAAGTAGAACTTAAAAATGAATATCCGACGCCATTTTGAAATCCAATATGGCGGACCATATCCAAGATGGCGACCACGGAATGGTAGTTTGATATGTAATACCATGCAATATGGGTATCTATCGATCGGGCTTGATGAGTAGAAGTCAAAAATCGTTATTTAGCGCTATTTTTAAATCCAAGATGGCGAACCATAATCCAAGATGGCGGCCACGGAATGAGAGTTTGAGCTATGATACTATACAATGTGGGTATCTATCGATCGGGCTTCATTAGTAGAGCTCAAAAACGTATATCCGACGGCATTTTGAAATACAAGATGGCGGATCATATCCAAGATGGCGGATACGGAATGGTAGTTTGAGCTATAATACCATGCAATATGGGTATCTATCGATCGGGCTTGATGAGTAGAAGTCAAAAATCGATATTTAACATAATTTTAAATCCAAGATGGTGCATCATACTCAAGATGGCGGCCACGGAATGAGAGTTTGAGCAATGATGCCATGCAATATGGGTATCTATCGATGGCAAAGAAGACAGTAAGGTAGAGGCTAGAGAGTGGGGTGAAGAATTGAGATGAGATGAGCTAAGGTTTTATTTTTCGAGATACCTTCAGGAATTCTTTCCAGGATTTCTTCAGGTGTTCCTTTCGAGAATCTTCCCAGGTTTATTCCAAGGATTCCTTCAGATATTGCTTCCGAGATTGCTGTGATTCTTTTAGTTATTCTTTTCTGCATTCCTTCTGGGATTTGTGCTGGAATTCTTTCAGAGATTCCTTCCCGGATTCCTGCTGTGACTCTTTAAGGGATTCCTCCCGAAAGAAAAGTATGAAAAAATATAGATTTATCCCGGGATTTTTTCCAGGCAATCCTAGATCATAGAGACATCTTCTATGGTTCTTACAGGAATACCTGCTCAGTTTCTGACCGGCAGGACCAGAAGTCATCAGGAATCATGATCATCTCTCTAAGAATTCCATCAGGTATTCTTTACAGGATTCCTTCACGAAAAACTTATGAGCTTTCTGCCAGAATTGCTTAAGAAAATCCTGAAAGGATTTTTTTCAGAAATTTTAACCACCGTTCTTTCATGGAATTACTTTACAGATTCATTTTAGTATGCTTTCAAAGTGTTCTGGCGAAACATATTCAGAGAATCCTAATGGAATTCTTGCTACGAGCCGGGATCCTTGCTCGGAATTTATACAGCAATTCCTCCCGGGATTTCTCCTGTGATTATTTCAGGGATTCCTATCAAGCTTTCAGCTGCGATTCCCTCAGAATTCTACCAGATATGCCTCTCAGAATTCCTTCAGTAAATCTTCTCGGGATTCCTTCAGGGATTTCTACCGGAAATGTTCTTCCCCCCAGCGTTATGTTTTTAAGACTTTTGTACGAAATTCTTAATTGCAATTGGTAGACCGAATAAAATTGAATTTTTGGGTGGTTGTAACATTGATAGTGCCCAGTCTAGCACCATTAAACCCATATATTGTTCACGAATAAAAAATCATGGACTAGTGCAAACATAAGTGGAGAGGCCGTGTAGAGTATATCTGGTTGAAATTTTATATCAAAACATAGAATGATGATGAACCTGGTCGTGTTAGTGGAATACCTGTAAGTACGAGACACTGAAGACGACTAATAGTTGAGGTCGAAATACGTATCTGTCAAAGGATATAAATTAAAAGGAACAGTATTTAACACAGCTTTTCTTTAAAAACATGCAACATTTCTGAAAAGTTTGCGTATGGTGAGTACGTAAAGAGAGTTCGTGGGGTACTAAAGGAAAAACTCAATTACTTTATTAGAAATCATTATCCGTGTAAAATCTAACTTCTACAGTATTTTAACGTTTGGTTATGCTACACATAGTGAGCACGCTTTATTTGATTTGTTACAAAAAAAATTGAGAAATGTTGAACACTGCAGTCGAAACTACATGAAATTACAAGGACCATACATTGCATACTTTTAGGCGTTTATCGGGTTATATTTCTGCCCCAATTCAAAAGTTCTTTTTCTATTCTTTTTGGGTGTTTATCATCTCTCTCACTTGTTTAGAGCTGTATTGTATCTAAACGGATCAGAATATAACGATAACGTAGAAGTTGTGCTGAAATAGAGCTCGAGAAAATTATCAGATATTGAAGACCTACAATGAAGAATTTTTTTGGAACTACACCATAGACTTCCATTTTTTTCGTCAAATCATGTTTATTTTATTGGAACTTGACCTTTGATAACAAATTTATTTGAAGATTTGAATTGTGAGACACCTTGGGCGTTAACGGGTTAAGGTGATGGGTCAGTAATGTAATTAGGATAGGCTTCTAAAGAAGGAACCTCGGAATGAACTTCTGTAGGAAACGCAGACGGAACTTTTGGGGCAACCCCTGAATTCTTCTGGAGGGATCCATGTATCCTTCTGTAAGAATCTCTTAAAGAAATCGTGGAGAGATCCCACAAGGAAGTCCTGGAGAGATCTCTGAATAAACTTCTGAAGGAATCCCTGAAAAAAACAGGAGGAGCAGGAATCTGTAAAGGATCTACTGGACTAATTCCTGTAGGAACTCCTGTAAGAATTCCTGAAGGAACTTCAGGAGGAATCCCTGGAGGAAATCTTGATTGATCCCTAGGAGGGATCGCTGAATCCTCCTGAAAGAATCTTTGAAGGAAGGAAAAGGAACTTCTGAAGGAATCCCTGATGCAACACCAGAAGAAAGATCGGTGCGCCCTACCCTGCTATTCGTAATAGTGTCCATGAGGCATCCTAAAAAATCCCAAGAAATCCCCAAAGAAGTTTCAGGAGGGATCTATAAAAAAAATTCCAGGAAGGAGCCTAAAAGAAACTCCAAGAGGGATTTCCTAAAGAATTCCTGAGCTATAATTCGGGGATGAACCTGCTTCAGGCTGAAAAACCTCATAATAAAAAGTCGGTAAATAATTTCTGGAGAACTCCTTAAAGTCTACAGAATCAATGGAAGGAATTTCTGGTGTAATTTCTGAAGGAATTCCAGGAGAAACTTCTGCAGGAATCCTTAATGGAACTCCTGAAGCAATCCCTGAAGAAACTCCTAGACATATCCGTAAAGGAATGCCAGGAGAAATCCCTGTTTGGGATCCTAGAGGAATTCCTGAAGGAACTTCTAGAGGAATCTCTTAAGGAACCCCTGGACTGATTCCTAAAGAAACTCCTGTAAGAACTCCTGCATGAACTTCAGAAGGAATCCCTGAAAAAAATCCCAGACTAATCTCTGAAGGACTTCCTATGAGAATCTCTGAAAGATCTAATGGATAGAAATACAGACAGACCAAAGTTCCAATGGCCAGATTTCAAATTGTAAGAACGTTGGGTAGAAATCTTCTTCGTCATATGTGCTAATTCCCGTCATAGTCTACCAGAACTATGAGTCACTTTCCACTTGTAAAATCATATCACGGAGAGATTTTATAAAATAAGCTTCATCCTAATGTAACAGAATGCAAAAAAAATAGAATTTTAACGACTTTTTCATTTCTTGTTTCATTTTTTCAAGGATAGGTCGCCTTCCGGTATACCTCATAAGCATTGGAGCCGCAACCTTCGGTAGAGCTATGGCGGTGTTGGCCGCACCGCATTACTGGCTCTTTGCCGCATTGGCCTTCGTAGGAAGTTTCGCCTCCAACACTGGTTTCCAATCTCCGCTGATTGTAGCGATGGAAATCTCTAAGGACGAAAATCGCGCTGCACTATCCCTATGGCAGCTGTTTGGATGGACAGTCGGTGTCTGCGTAACTCCACTAATTCTCTGGTGGAATCGTAACTGGATATGGTTCATGCTGATAACTTCAGTACCCTGTTTGCTGTTCTACTGTTTTCCTCAATACAGTATTGAATCTCCAAGATGGCTCGCTAGTCAAGGTCGGTACCAAGCCTGCATCCGTCAATTGAAGAAAATCGCGAAAGTTAATGGGATGAGTTTCAATTTGACAGAGGAAGAACTCAAAGAAAGGATACCACAGAAGGAAATCGAAAAGACATTCGGTATTGCCTCGCTGTTCAGTGGTTGGCATATGACTAAGCTAACAACTTTGTTACTGATATGTTGGATTTGCAACACTATTCCTACGTTTACGCTGTTCTTGATGAGTATGCAAATGGGTGGGAACCCATTCTTGAACCTATTCTGGCAAGGAGCCGTTGAGTTACCTGCATATTTCTGTGGCCAAGTCCTATGCGATCGAATAGGACGGCGACTAACCAACAGTGGAGCCTATCTAGGATCAGCCGTATTCTGCATTCCAGTAGTCTTGATTATTCATCAAAGTGGAAACGAACAATATGTAACAGTATTTGCAGTAATCGTCAAATTTTTCGTTTGTGTAACCTACTTTGCACTGTATCTCCAATCATTTGAAGTATATCCTACATCACTGAGACAAACGGGAACTTCGTTCGGTATCATAATATCTAACGTATTTGGAGCCCTTGGTCCGTACATAGTGTACCTCGGCACAAACTTCGATATCCGGCTTCCATTTGTGGCTATGGGACTCATAGGAATGGCAGGCTTTCTAACATCTATTTATCTCCCGGAGACTCTATACCAAAAGCTACCCGACACTCTGGAGGAAGGACGACGGTTCGGTAAGGATCAAACATTCTGGAGTTTGCCGAGGAAACCCAAGGAGCTGTGCACCGAGATGCAATACAAACTTAGCCAGTATGAAGCGATAACTGAATCTCAAACTGAATAGTGTACAATAAACCTTAAACGGATTGAAAATCCATACTTCATTATATTGAAATAATACTATCTCGTATGCATCTATCAAACGTGGAACATGTAAAGAAAGCTGGATAAGAGTGGTCCATGTAGAAAATACTGGGGGGTAAATACTTGAATACTTCTTACCTGGTAGACATATGCTGACTCCGCTAAACACGTCACGTCACGTCCGGAATTTTCACTTTCCCCCAAAGAGCACTTGCCCATCGTCACCCGCGTTCCGTCCATTTTGGAAGGAGAATGGGAAAACTTTTTCGCTTGTGGAATGTAAATTATGCAAACTTCCTCACATTCGCTGCTCACTGACCGGACTTTATCTCACATTACAAACGGAGAACACAAAAGGCATTTACTTTAGCTCAACACTGTTGCAGGATGGACTACTCTAAACGAGAATCGTTTCACCGCATTAGGAACACTGACCACAATAATATGGGTAAGTGTGAAAAAATGTATAAATTATCATTATCGAGGTCGAGGTAAGTATTTTCAATCTACGATATATGGTCTAATTTTAGTTAAAATAATTCAACTGTTATTTGAATCTAATTGAAACAGTTTTGGAATAGTCGAACTGGACAGCTTCGAAGCTGCAAATATATATAGCCGTTAATAGAATTTGTTCATGTATCGGTGCGCAAGGATGAGTCGGTTGTTTCACACATTTGACCAACTGTCGCACTACACATGATTTTCCAGTGAAACTTATCAGGCTGATTTGTGCAGGTATTTTCTTCTGATAAACCACTTAGGGCCGATTTCTTCACCTCGGCTTAACTCGTAAGCCAGGCTTACCCATATAGTTAAACCTGGTTTAACGCTTAAACCATGGTGAAGAAATCGCCCCTTAGATGCGATTGACAATGACTCTTCGCTTCAGTCATAAAGTTGGGCAACAGCCTTAATTCTTTGATAGGATTTTTTTTTGTCATCAATCAAACGTGGAATATAAAATACACATTTAGTACATTCCATGCTAATTCATGACTAGCACTAGGACTCGTCTAGCGAGGAACAGCAACTTTAAAATGATTACAAAATAATGGATAAAATATTTATCCCTGTTGGTGCGAAACAAACCCCTCTTGCGTCATCCGACCTCTTGGCTGTTCTGCAGTGCATTATTTTTGCACGTGCTTCGGAACCCATTTGTGCTGGCATTTTTGGCGGTTCATTGTGATGTGAGCGCATGAAAATAATACATGTGGCTTGGGAAAGACTGGTGATGGTTGCTGTTGACAGAGCGGTTGAACAAGCAAGCAGCAATATCCCAAAGTTTAGTTATGCGTTTTTTTAGCCAACCACGCTTAACCCTCGAGTGATCGCGCTGTTGTATTTTGTTCAACACATGGAAAAATCTCTCTTTTTGTACTAAACATTAGCGTGGTGCTGGCAGTGTTGGCCAACCGCGGAAGCAACAGAAAGTTAAGGAGATTCACTAAACAAATGAAACAACCAAAGGATACCTTATTTAGTGATCACGACGTTCAATCAGGATAACATTTGCATGACGTTGGCAGCAGCTTGCTGACGTAGTGTACGATTTGGGTAAAAAATTACCCGAATGCCAAAGGGTCAATTAGCCTGCGATTTACTCCCCGGTTCATCACTCGGTGGAGCTCCGACAGAATGCGGCAATGAATTCGATTCCTAGAACTAGCCCTAATGGAGGGCCCATATAGCCACAGCTGTAAAGGCGAAGATATTCAGCATAACCATGCTGAGGATTACGGGTTTGATTCCCGGTCGGTCCAGGACCAGGAGCATTTCGTAAACGAAAATTTCCTTGACTTCCTTGGGCATAGAGTATATTTGTATCCGCCACGCGATAAACACATGCGAAATAATCATTGACAGAGGAAGCTCTTCGTTAAAAACTGTGGAGCTGCTCAAAGAATACTAGAAGTGGGACGTTACGCTAAGAAGAAGAAGGGCGAATTAAAAGGTACAAAATATATTACACTTATTTCACTGGTTTAACCACGGGGGAGTTTTAGGGTTAACCCAAATGTTACTAATGGCAAACCTTCAAGAGCTTGTTAGGCAGTTCATCCAGTAAAGTATTCCTCGAGAAGTTTTTTTTACGGAATTCATTATGAAATTACTCTAGGAGTTCATCATTAAGTTCAGGTATCAGTAGGTCGGCTCCAGAGGCACGTTCTTCTCCTCATCAACTTAATGTTCAAAAGTTCTTTGAGGAATTCCACCAACAATTTCTTAAGCAAACCCTCCAGCAGCTTTGTAAGTAATTCCTCCCGGAGTTTGTTATAATTTCCCTCCAATAGTCACTTGCGGGATTCCCTTTTTTCAGAAGGAGCTTTTGAAGGCATTCCGGAAGAAACTATTAAGAGAACCTTGGAAAGAATTCCTAGAAGATTCCCGGAACAGCTGGTCCTGGGAGGCGCCCCTTGAAACCCCTTAAGGAATCTCAGAAGTTCCTGAAGAAATTCTAGATAGAAACTTTTTAGGAATCACAGAAGAAACCTGAACGAATACTAAATTAACCCCCGGAGTCTTGAAATAAATATGTGTAGAAACAACCAAAGCCGTAGCATGGGGTTGGCCAGGTTGGCCCCCGCCAAGGGCGCCAGCCTCTAAGGGGCGCCGAAAAGGTCTAAGGCTGGAAGGAACAGTATGATGCTATTGTTTTCTTGTATGTTACCAAGACTTCAAAATTTCTAAGATTGATCGAGTGTTTTTACATTACGTTACTTCTCAAAAATTCGTTCTCTAGATTATTTATCATGATGTTACCTGTGAATTTAGCTGTTTTTTTTATTTTGAGAAGCTATTTTGGTTTTTTAACGAGCAAAGCAAAATCAATAAGTTTTTGAAATTCTAGTGAGTTTTTCTCTGAAAATTACTGGAAACTTATTTTTTGATATGTTTAAGAGTGTTTACAACAAGTATTTTAAATGAAAAATATTCGGACGATGCTTTTTCTGATTGTTATTGTTATCACCAATAGATGTTTCTTTGGGCTTAATTTTTTGTAAATCTAACAGAAATCATTCAAGTAGTATTCACCCACAAATCAGGGATTTTCTTTATGTTCATTCCCTCAAAACAAATGAAATAATTCGGGAATTTCTTTATAAATTTCACCAGGTATTTCTTCGGATTTTTTTTTCTGGGTTTCTTTAAGAAAATTAAAAAAAATATTTCTCCAGAAATTCTCTCAAAACCTCCTCGAAAGATTAAAAAAAAAACAAATAAAAAATCTTCTGGAGATTCTTACTAAAAATTCTCAGAGAATCCCTTCAAATGTCTTGAGGAAGGTTTTCAGGAAGTTATCTAGGAATTTATTCAGAAATTAGTCAAAGAATTCCTCTCAATATTTCTACATGGATATTCAATAATTTCCTTCAATAGATTCCTGCAAAAAATGTCTATAAGGATTTCTAAGTAACCCTTCAATAGATTTCTTTAGTAATTCCTCCATAGATTCCAATGAAAAATCCTCTGAGAATGAATTCTTTCAGAAATTCTTCTAGAGATTTTTGATAGAAAATCTTCTATGAAACTGTACCATTCTCACTAGGGATTGATCCATAAATTTCTGCTAGAATTTCACTAGGAAACTTTTCATGAATGTCTTCATGAATTCCTCCATAAAATAATAAATTTGGAAGTATTTCAGAAATTTCTACAGGTTTTCCGTTAGAAAATCTGTCATTAACTTAATCCAAAATTTATCCAATGCTTGCTTTCAAAAGCCATTCATAGATTCTCTAGATTCTCTGGAAATTCATTAAAAAACTTTTTCAGAGATTCCTTCAAAAATTCTGCCAAGTTTTTTTAACTCTTCCAACTACAAACTATTACGGGCATTTCATCAGGCATTGCGTCACGAATTGATCCATGAATTCCTGCAAAAAATACTCCATGATTTTCATTTAGAATGCTTACCTAAATTTCTTGAAGATAAATGCAGGGATTTAGGGGGGCCACGTGGTGTAGTGCATCACACGTTCGCTTTACATGCGGATGGTCATGGGTTGAATTCCCAGCCCCCTGAACAACTTCTCGTCAAAGCCGCTGAATGATACAGCACGGAGGACTGTGCTTTGCGGACGGCCGTCCATCTCGGCGATCGGACAGCGACTGAGACACTTGATTTTCTCTGATGTTGTATACATCAAACCAGACACCCGAACAATGGCAACCGACAAAATTGGCAACACCTCAACGGACTACGCTTTGGATTTCGCTGGGAGCTGAGAGAGTAAAAGGAACAACTATAGCAGCAGTGTATGCGATCACCCTTCTACGATGATAAAGTAGAAGTGCTGTAATCGGCATTAAAATAGAAATGAATAGACGATGCAAAGATACCACATTGTAAAGATATTAGACTATGTGCTATAATAAGTGTAGATCATATGTCAATTCGATTCAGCTCACGCAGTGCCTAATTGGACGAAAGAGCTTAAACAAATAAACGCTAAGAATAAAAAAAAAAATGCAGGGATTCCTCCACAATCTCTTCTTTAATTTCGTTCAATGAATGCAGCAAACATTCTTCCAGAGATTTCAACAAAAACTCATATAGAGATTCCTTCAGGAATTTCTCCTGGTATTCCTCCATTTCCATGGTTTGTCTAATGATTTCTGAAAATTTTCTTACAGATCTTCTAAGAAATATTTTTATTGAACTTAAGAAGAAACGTTTGGTGAAGTTATTAGAAAATTCTGGTAAAACCAATTGAAATTATAGTCGAAAATAAGTAAAAACCTTTGAGGATTTCTGAAAGCTCCTGAAATTCAATTCAGTATTTTTGAAAATAAAATTCAAAAAAAATCAGAAAAAAAAACTAAGATTTCCTTAAAAAATGTATGCATCATTCATGTTACGAATTAGAAAAGTCACTTCTAACTATTGTGCTGGTCAAAGTATGATTCTTGAAATGCAAAATGTGTTCGTACTTATACTCTTTGAAAACTTCGAAAACGTACTTATAACTTTGAATAAACAAATTTAGCAAAATAATAATGTCTAATTGTCGTGGGGCGCCAATCTGGATGCTTGCCAAGGGCGCCGTGGGACCCCGCTACGGCTCTGGAAACAACGATGGAATTCCTGGAGGAGGGCCAGGAGGAGCTCTTGAAGCGGTGAAAACAGTAAGTCTTAAATCCCACACACGCGAACGCTACATTTCGAATAAAATCAAACCACTCATGGAAATCTGAGGATATTTTTCTAGCTCCAAATTATAAAACGTCAAGGTCACAAAACGTCAAGGACTTGTAAAAAATTATTTTAGCAACCGCAGCGTGCAGTGTCCTATTATTAAACATGGTTGTGGGCCGTTCATATTATACCACAAGGACCAAATATTGGTCATCTTAGATAAACCCTCCTGCCTTTCCTTCACTTCGTACACTTTTGTCCATACAAAAATATGGAAATTTGTATGGAACGCAGACTTTGGCCAGACCCACCTCCCCCCAAACCCCCAAAAAGTCTACGTGATTTATGAACGTCCCCTCATATATGGACTGTATCTAGTTGTATGCAAAATTAGAGTAAATTAGTGTAAAACTGAGTAAGTAATAATAGAAAATCGCTCAAAATAGGACCCCCTGCCAGAGTGGCCTCGCGTCCTATTGTAGACAATGCTCTATCCTTGATTTTAAACGCATAATCAGCCTTATTTTTAACACGCTTCGATCCGTCTTCAGGGTGGCTGTGTTCTTCTTTTAGTACACATAAAGTTACGAAAATCGAATAAAAAGAGGAACAATTGTAAATACTGAATTCTAGACCAACATGTGAAAAGGGCGGAACAACCATTGCACGCCTCGACTTCTTCCGTTTCTCTTAGGCGTATTTCAATTAATTTATGCAAACTTGTCCTGTTATCAGATAGAGGGGAGTCTGCTCTATTTTTTGCTGGTCAGAAATAACATGAATAATGGTACATACGCTCAGGAGGAACGGGAGAAACAGACATTTTTGCAATTTATTATGAGCGGGGAAGATATTGTCGCGCTTATATTTTATTACATAGAGTCCTGCGGCGGTCGTACACTCGCAATGCATATCGCCGCATGACAGTCGCAAGGCAGAACAAAAGAAAAAGTTTTCCCGCCAAAAACAAAAGCACGTGGGTGTCGCGAAGTGACAGATGTTTTTGAATGTATTTGTGACGAACGGCAACAGTGGCTCAGTGGAATATGTGTTCTTGCTGTCAAACCCCATATAATGGAATTATATACTTTTAAATCTGGTGACGCTGTTATGATTAGTGACTGTCGCGCTTATATAAAAAACCAGAGGTAGATAATCGCCATATTCTGATTTTTCTTGAGAGGCTTAATATTCAAAACGATCACAAGAGTGCGATGTTGCAAAGAACTCAACCACAACCAAAAAAGCAGTACGACGTCTGCCGGGACATCCAGTACATAATAATCCGAATTGATTTTCGGCTCTTTACTTCTGACGTATCACATTGCGCAGTAGACATGTTCAAATGTCTGGCAACCCAGCGATTAAGTAAAATATTCGAATATTATGATAAAAACGAACTCCAGTTTGCCTAGTGGTTAAGGCTATGGATCGCCAATTCAGAGACGGTGGGTTCGATTTTCTCGACTTCCTGAACATAGCGTATCATTGTACTAGCCTCACAATATACGAATTCATGCAAATTCAATTGATAACTGTGGAAGGGCACAAAAAAAACACTAGGTTGAAGAAATGCAGGCCAAGTTCCAGTGGAAACATAGAGCCAGATAGAAAAAGAAAATAAAAATGAACTTGTGGTCAAATTTCAACTCACTTGTTACGCATTAATGTAACACAGCGCAACATTTTTTTTTCTCCCAAGGGCAAACGTATGTGTCTCTGACAGATTTTGTGCTGCTGAATCCGAATCCGGGCTCAGATTTGCTCCAGTATGTCACAATTTCGAGCTATACCTACCTTAATTTATATGGCAAAATGTGCAGTTTTGGATTTTTTAAGCAATCAAAGAGTAAATTGGTCAATTAACATCTAAATTAACGCCTAATGCAAAATAATTTATTTTACTAAATCAAATTTGAAATATTTAAGCATTTTATTGTAATTTATTTTGAGCCGCTATCTGAAAACAACGAACGGATTTCATCTGCCAACAGTTTCCACTCCAAAAATGTCATCCATGGACATGTCATCAGACAACTTTCATTCAGAAAATAAAGATTTCTGGATGTCTCGCGGAACATAACTAGACTTATCACCGGCAACACAACTGCTCACACTGTACAAGTATATATGAACGATTTTTGGAAGATATGAAAGATCTGATTTCGAGCTATTTTTATGTACATACAGGGGATAGAAAAAATGATCGGAACATAAAATTTTCACTTTTCAAAAAATGGTCAAATAGCTGTAACTTTTTGAAAAGTGTATCAGAAAATCTGAAATTCTCACTGTAACTTGATAAACTACACTTCCGTGCAAAAGTTTGGGGTCACTCCCTCAAAAACATGGAAATGTTTTTTGGTAATATCTCAGTCATCTTTCATTTAATCCACTCGTTCTTAGACTCTATCGAAAGATAAAGAGTTAGATTTGATTCGTAGGTACTTTTCACCAAATTCATATGATTTTTTAGTATAAAAAGTTTACCTAAACTTACATGTTTTTCCTAAATCTGTACGAAAAATTGTTTTCCGTGTAATTCAAAATTGGGTCGACCAAATTTTAAAATTAAAGTTGCATTAGAAGGAACCCTATTTCTATCCTCTTCGAGAGCCATTAATTAGATTTTAGCGGAAAAATTCATAACATAATTTAAATTATCGAGTTCAGTTTACAAGTCACCGTGCAAAAGTTTGGGGTCACCTTTCAAATGAAGTCTGAGTCGAATTTTTATTCAATTCGTCATTTTGTTGGTACAACTCGAATTCTCTCTATGATAGTTGAATAGCAAGACACAGAAATGGTTAGGAAATGTTCATAAACTGAGTTCTAGACTAAGTTAAGGTAGAAAATGGTATATAAAATCCATACTAAAACAGCTACAGCTATGTTCATAAAAATAGCAGTGAAAGCCGTTTTCCATACAAAATGACCAACTTTGACATACTGCAACTTTGTTCTCATATGAGCTATTGAGCTGAAAATTTGACAGCGAACTGCAAATATGATCAATTTTGTCCTAACAAAATTTGAGAATTTTCGAAGCACGTGAAAAAAAAGTTAAACTCTATGTGAAATTGTTCAAAATAATAGCAGTGAAAATAAATTGAAATGTAGCTTTATATTGAAGAAGCTGGACATATTTTCGCTAGCTATTTAAACAGTTCCCTTCTTGATTACAAGTTAAGTGCGAAAGAGGATAGAAGTGAGATAAAAATGACTTATTCGTGAATTCTAACATATATAACCGTAAGTGTTAAAACCACAAATACACCAATACCCCAAAAACCATTACAACGAATGTCATTTCTCCGAAATGACTCCTATAACATTCGAGATTTCGGGTTTTGGTGCAAAGCAAAGGGATAACTTCTTGATGAAAATGTCATTTAAATTAAATTATTTAACATTCCTGAAACTTATGGATTTTGGGGTAATGGTATGTTTGTGGTTATAACACCTACAGTTATATAGGGTAGAATTCACGAAACAGTCGTTTCTATCTCACTTCCATCCTCTTTCGCACTTTATATAACGTACTTTGCTGATTTAGTATTGATTTTATATAACATTTTCTACCTTAACTTAATCTAGAACTTTGTTTATGAACATTTCATAACCATTTCTGTGTCTTGCCATTCCACTATCAAAGTAAAAATTGAAGTTGCACCAACAAAAATGACGATTTGAGCAAAAATACGACTCAGACTTCATTTGAAAGGTGACCCCAACTTTTCCACGATGCAGCATACTAAGGGGTGACCCCAAACTTTTGCACGGTGACTTGTAAACCTAACTTGACAATTTACATTATGTTATGAATTTTTCCTAAAATCTAAAAATCTAGCTAAAATAAAATCTAGCTAAAATAAAGCTAAAATCTAATTAATGGTTCTCTAAAATGATAGAAATAGGATTCTAATGCAACTTTAATTTTTAAATTTGGTCGACCCAATTTTGAATTACACGGAAAATAATTTTTCGTACAGATTTAAGAAAAACATGTAAGTTTAGGTAAACTTTTTATATTAAAAATTTCATATAAAATTTGTGAAAGGTACCTACGAATCAAATCTAATTCTTCATCTTTCGATAGAGTCTAAGAACGAGTGGATTAAATGAAAGATGACTTAGATATGACCGAAAAACATTCCCATGTTTTTGAGGGGGTGACCCCAAACTTTTGCACGGGAGTGTAGTTGTGTTTCAGAAGGCTCTTAATATGAGTCATAAACGCTCAAAATTTCATTGTATTCGGTTGAATGAATCCGGAGATATAGCATTTCAAAGTTAGCTATCGGATAACTTTGACTTTTTCTACAATCTTTCTAACTTTATGTAGAACATCTTTCCCAAAATTGGACACAACTAGTTGATCAACTACAGTGAAAATTTTAGATTTTTTGACGCACTTTTCAAAAAGTTACGGCTATTTGACCATTTTATGAAAAGTGAAATTTTCGCCTGTCCAGATCATATTGTCTATCCTCTGTAAGTGTTCCCGTTGAACATTTATAATTGCTCAAAGAAAAAAAATCATACCTTATATCGAATTGAAACATAAATTTTAAGAATTTCACTAGAACGGATTGAGAATTATTAGTTCAGATATGAACATGTCTATTACGCAGGTGTTTACCTCCACCATTCATAAAAGTATTCTATATGCCTACAGTGCTGTTGAAAATAATAGCAATGTTTTCTATTTCCACAAAAAAAAAAAAACATCGGCGAATCATTATAATATTGCTAAAAGGAATCAATTTAATGGAAATATTGTTACAAATCTACGAATTGTCACAAAGTAATTTTAAATTTTTCATACAAAAAACTAACAGCATCTAAAAGTGAACATTATTTAACAGATCAGCACGCGCTGCTACTAATTTGAGCAGCACTGTCTATATTTAAGCGCACTTGAGTTGATCGCATTTCTTCTTTGTGGTGGCTATACATCCCTACCGGAAATTGGTTTACCTTCTCAGCTTGCCTACTTCAAATGGCTTTTCTAGCATGATGAAATTGGTCACAAAAAATAATTCCAAAATCACAAGAGGATCAATAAAATAAAGCAAATGAGGAAGGCAGCGCATCGTATCACCGGTAACCCCGTTACCACGCACCTTCACATAGCGGTTGCTGTAATCGGAAACCTAAAGCAAGAACGAAGTCAACTCCAGTCAATTGAAGCTCTCGGTTCAGTCGAAACAATTCATTTATATCTACTCCAGTGATCCTACATACAGCTCAGTAGAGCATCGGATACGATCCTGATCACATCGCACAAGAACATGGATAAATGGATTGGAAAGGTGGCCCTGGTGACCGGCGCCAGTTCGGGCATTGGACAAGAAGCGGCCCTAGCTTTGGCCAACGCCGGAATGGTTGTAGTTGGCATAGCTAGGCGGGTGGAACTGATTGAAGACCTTGGCACCAAAGTGACCGGATGTGGAAAGATTTACGCCCGCAGGTGCGACGTGGCCAATGAAGATGCGATCTTGCAGACGTTCGGCTGGATCCGGAAGGAATTGGGTGGAGTCGACGTTCTAGTCTCCAATGCTGGAGTGTTTCTTTGCAATTTTGTTACACGTTAGTTCAGTTTAGTAGTATGAAGTGAAAATTTAAAAAATAATTAATTTTAGAAAGCACTACAGCGGATTTCCGTGATACCTTCGATGTAAATGTCGTAGCAACCTGCATCTGCATCAGGGAAGCCGTGAAGGACATGAAGGAACGAGGAGGTCCAGGATACATCTTTATCATCAATAGCATTCTGGGAAAACGTATACCGGATGTGTCGGTTCCAATGTTCGGTGCCTATCCGGCGTCAAAATTCGCGTTGACTGGTTTGGCCGAAGTTGTTCGGAAGGAACTGATATACTTTCAATTGCCAGTTAGGTTAACCGTAAGTTAATTATCGGTGCTAAAAATCATAAATTTGAATTACCATGATTCAAACATTGCAGAGTATTCACCCAGGAATGGTACAAACCGACATGATTAAAGTTTTTGATTCATCACTAGCTCAACGGCTTCCAAAACTGAAGGTTGGAGATATAACTTCAAACATACTCCACTGCTTGACATCTCCATTGGATGTGCAGGTGAGCATTGAAGCGTAACGATAAATTCTAGTCAATCAAGATCGACAGCGAAACTGTTGATCAACCGAAGAAATTCGATACGATGATATTTATAAAAACGGATACAGAAAACTGGTGTTCAGGTTATGATTGGATGATTGAATTTCATTTTCCTTATGTTTAACGAGACGAGTGCTGGCAAAATGGTATAGGTTTTCTTTATTCTGACTTTGCATTCCTGGTACAGATTGAAATTCTATTGAATGTAAGGAATGTAAGCACTTCATCTGTTTTGATTTTAGATAACGTCATGATCAGTGCCCAAAGGTTACCTCACAAATATCAAAAGCAATGATTTCATTATTCTAACAGCAGAGCTGAAAATGCTACTTAATTCTTTCTCACTTGTAATAAACATTGAGTGGAATTTTCATTGTCATGCGTTTTAAAGATTATCCATGTACCGTAAAATGGGGTAACTTTGATAGTTTTTTAGAAAATTTTCTCAATATTTTTCTTTGTAACGGTATTTCCCCTAGTTTTTTTTTTTTTTATTTTTAAAACAAGTACTGGGGTATTAGTTATTAATTGCAATAGAATTTTATTTTTTTTATTTGCGCAAGAATCATATTTTCATTTTGGGATAACTTTGATAGTGTCCTGAAAAACACATCAAATCCTAAAAAATCAGCAAAGCTTGAAATCTAAGGAGTATGAACATGATGATAGAAGCCGGGTGGAATATATTATATTGAAATTTTATAGTAAAATATGGATTTTTTACAATATTCTACATATAAAAATTAGTTTATTGAGTACTGACTGAAAAAAACACAGTGAGTTTAGCTATCAAAAATCATTATCATTGTAAAAATATATTTGAACGATACATCAATATATGATTAAATGCTATTCATGGTGAATTCTCTTTTTTTGGGTTGTTTCTGAATGTTTTATAAATAAATTTTGAACGGAACAGAATAATTTACATGAAATTACAAGGGCATTGCATACTTTTAGACGTTTATTGGTGTATGGAGATTTATGTCCTAATTTACAAAATTGATTCTAGTTTGTAAAAACACACTTCGTTAAGAGATTCAAGGGCAGATTTGGAATCTACAATGATGGATCTACCGAGAATTAGAGGCCAGTCATTGAAAAATAGATAAAACAAAGTCGTACAACAGATTGTTTGAAGGAGTTGACAAATGACAAAAATATCAACAATTTTTATTTTTTGCCCAAAAAGTTTAATATAAACTCGGTTTTAATGAAAATACGTTCAAGATGGACTTTCATATGTGTTTTGATCTACGTTTGCCTTTTTTTTAATTGATTGAATGAACCATAGCTATAAGATAGACAATACTATGCCTGTCGCACTATCAAAGTTACCTGCATTATCAAAGGTACCCCATTTTACGGTACATGAAAACGCGAGTCAAAAATACATCTGTAAACAACTATTTCACCCAAAAATTAATGTTGAGCAATGTGATCTTTTTGGCTAAATATAGGCTTCTGCACATAATTCAATAAAACTTTTGTTTTTTTCAGATCGATGATATTACCGTAATGCCGTCTATGGTTCCCTCTGCCCAATAAGATGTTTGAAAATTGTCACAATCAACCGCCAATCTAAAATAATGAAGCTTGTACTAAGGGAAGGTAACCGTAACAGTTAATCTCATGCTTTCTCTTCACCACTAGGTATATATGAATTCATTTCACCGACAGCACGACAAAATGTGTTAGTCGAAAGACATGCATATGTGTAAACTATTAGATGACAATAAAAAATCGAACTTGATTCGATTACTCATGATCTCTGTAAATAAAAGTGAAACATTTCAATTGACCGAAATCTTATTGCCCCTCAGCAATACTGTCTATTATCCAGATCTCACTCACAAAGTAGAACACATAACCCAACGAAGTCATCATTCAAAAAGGGATGCACGTTGCCAGAGAAATGAAGCCGTGCATATGTATGCCGCCTACGGACTTGATGTGCAGCATTGAAGAATCGACGTTTGGATTGAATTAGCTAATTCGAATTGCTGGTTGGTCGGGTTGGATTTGACCAAGTAACAGCACAACGGATTCCATTTGGCTTGATTGACTTGCTAATTTTTAATTGAGGCCAATTGGTTCTTTCTAAAGTGGATGTCTATCGGCACTACATAACATGAATGTCTCAACTAGTCCATTGATTTTATTCATTTAGTTCAGTATGATTACCAAGATAATACTAAGTCAGCAATTATACGCCACAAAACTTGATTTCCTACTGCGTTATTGTTCTTCTAACATCGGGAACTTCGTCGGTTTTGAGCGATGCTCCTCCAGTTTACTTGAACGTGTAGATCTTCTTCAATCGCGGTCGCCCATGAAGTCGCTGGCCTCTACCTGATTCCCTGCTGAATATTGTTTGCACTATTCATTCTTCCGCCACTCTAGCCCACTGAAGTCTGCCGAATTGTATACGTTTCACAATATTCCCATCTTTGTGCACTGTACAACTTGGTACAATTGGTACTCCATTAACCCTATCCCGCCCATGACTTCTTTTAGTGTTTAAAAATAGTTTTTATTATTTTTGCTGAAAATGGTAGAACAAATTCTTATTTTCTATGCCAAAATTATCGTTTAAGGCTATTACAACTCAAATATGAGGTGGTGCTCTAGAGCACCACCAGGCATTTGGAGAACTTTATTTCATGATTTTTCTCGTTAAAAATGGTCAAATCACAGGATGCTTCATTTGACAATCCAAGAAAATCACTTTCCCAACCAGTTTTATACAAATTCATTACAATTCGAGACAAGTTGTTCTCAAAAACTTCGAACTTTAATGCCACCAGAATTCTAGAATGGGGTGCAAACAATGATTACATTGGAAAATTGCTTATTTTTTGCACGCCATGTGCCCAGTGGTGCATATACACTGTGGTGCATAATTGATCGGACAAACGCCGATTTTCATACAAAATGGCCAAGTTTAAGATGCTGTAACTATGGTTTGCTTTGTTGGATTGAGCTCAATTTTTAACACGGAACTACAAATATGCTGAAATTTGTGTATACAAAGTATAAAATGTTTTCGTTCACAGGTCTGGGCGTGGCAAGGCGTTGAAAAAATTGCAAAAGTGATCGGACAGCGGTACCCCTTTGATTTACACGCGTGCCGCTGTCCGATCACTTTTGCAATTTTTTCAACGCTTTGCCACGCCTAGACCTGTGAACGAAACATTTTATACTTTGTATACACAAAATTCAGCATATTTGTAGTTCCGTGTCAAAAATTGAGCTCAATCCATCAAAGCAAACCATTGTTACAGCATCTCAAATTTGACCATTTTGTATGGAAATCGGCGTTTGTCCGATCAATTATGCACCACAGTGTATGCACCATTCATATTGTATCAAATTAAGGGTATTTCAGTTCTTTTCAACGTATGATTACACAAATGAATAGTAAATCTGTTAGAGAACTATGTTTATTTCAACCCATGAGGATAACTATGCCATTAATTGAGACGTCTAAGTTTGTCATTATTTTTTTGTCGAAAAAATAGATTTTCGTGAAAAAGTTTTTTGACAAAAACATTGAATTTGTATGCGCATACTTAGTGTAATGCCTTTAGATAGAGAACAACATGTGAAATCATGATTTACAATTAAAAACATTCAAAAAACTGCATTAGTTTCAGAGATACAAGGGTTGAAAGTTATGGTGCTCTACAGACACCATGGGCGGGAAAGGGTTAACCCTCTAATACCCAACCCCGCCTCTAGACGATGAGAATTTTTGTAATTTTTGCTTCGTGGAAAATCTTTTTTTTTATATTTTTGGCTGATATTTAGGACTGTTTTGTATATCTCAAAATGGTTTTTGGTGTATTTTAAAGCATATTTACATTTTTAAAAAAATCATTGAAAAATTGATGTTTTAGTCACCTTTTAGAAGTCATTATTTATTTTGTACTGAATCGCTACTTTTAACATATTTTAAATTTTTCCCAAATCATTCTATCCTAGTTTAATAGTTTAACGTTGAACAATTCGTCATTGAAATCATCGTCATCATCAAACATTTGAAAGCAGTTTTTTCGTTCATAACAAAAGTCTTTGCTATGAAAATATATTCACTGTACTGCACATGAGGAATGAAATGCAGTGAATATATTTTCATGGTCGATGTTGTGATTTACAACGAGAAAACTGCTTTTTATTTTCCGAAAAATGATGACGGATGCTTGAGCCTTAAGGGAATCGAATACACTCTAAAATTATTTTCCTTAAAATTACACGGAAAATAAAATTTTCTATGAAAAAAAATTGAAATAAAAATATTTGAACAATAATCATATACAGTCGAACCTCCATGAGTCGATGTTCCTTGACTCGACATCGACTCATGTAGGTTATTTTTTCCATACTGAAAAATTATTTCTGGGTTACTATGATGGTCCCCCAAAAAAGCTTCCTAAAGGATTTTGGTTCCACTACTCGATATTTCCTTGAGTCGATGATCCCTTCAATATCGACTCATGGAGGTTTTACTGTAATCTAAAAATGTTGTCATCTCAAAAAATATGTACCCCAAATAGGCTTCCAGGAAAAATATAAAAGTGTGGGGATGTTCAAAAATAAAAATTAGAAAAATCAAAAACTGGAATTCACGAAATCAAGAATTAAAAAGAATCATCTTCCAAAACATGTTTAAATCGATTTTAGATGACGAAAAATGATATTTAGATCAAAATCAAAAATTTGGGTATTAGAGGGTTAACGTCCACGCCTCGTGACCGTAGAGGAAAACCGGAAGAATTAGCGTCTTATATAGAGCGAATTTCGTTTGCGTTTGCAAGTTACGGGACCTGGGCTTCGTGGCCGAGCGGTGTCTCGTAAGCCTCGGAGTGTGGGTTCGATTCCCACTCCAGTCGGGGAAAACTTTTCGTTAAACGGAAAATTCTCCACTGGGCCACTGGGTGTTATATATGTGTTGTCCGTTGTCGAATGTTTGTACTGTTCAGTCTGTAGAGGCCGCAAGGTCGAAGACGGTGTAATTGTCTTTTTTTTTTTAAGCTAGTTACGCAATCCGTTAAATGCCCTATTCGCAGCTGCAATACGCCTTTCAATTGACGGAGAACGTCATTGTCACATGTCACAAATGTTTCAAATTCTTCAAGAACTTCAAATACATCCCCACCAACCACTACCTCAGCACTAACACCAGTCGACTTGCCTATGTCTCCACCCGCGATCATGTACTTCGTCTTGGTAGAGTTAATCGTCAAGCCTATCTTTTCTGTATCTCTCTATAGAGCATAAGCACCTTCAACTGCCCTACGATCAATGCCAATAAGATCAATATCGTCCGCAAAGCCGTGGAGCAAACCTCCTAATTGCCCCTTTGAGTGCAATGTTGAACAGAAAATTTGAAAGAACATCACCCTGCTTCAATCCATCCAAGATCACACGAGGTAGACACTTCGTTTGCGATCCGAATAGCCCAATTAGGTTCGCCGAAAAACAATGTTCCGTCATTATCTGCCAAAAGCTTATTTCTTTTTACTGAATCGTAAGCTGTTTTAAAATCTATGAAGAAATTATGAATCCGCAAATTATATGCCCGAAATTTAGCTAGGGTCATCCGCAGGTTGAACATTTGATCCGTCGTTGATCGGCCCTCACGTAAACCAGCCTGGTATTTGCCGACGAAGAACTCCTCAAGAGGTATCAGTCTGTTGGACAGGATACGCTACAGCAGGGGTTCTCAAACTTTTTCAGCTTGCGACCCACTTTTGGTTTTTAAAGAATTTGGCGACCCACAAGAGCGTATTTTCATAAAATACGTCATTTTTGTAAATTTGGACTGACTTTAATAAATACATTTTATCATTTCCATAGGCTTTGGATCAATTTACTATTATACTCTTTCTGTTTTTTTTTTTTTGAAAAAGTCAAAGTAAGATTAAGGTACCCAAGTGTCCAGTTTCGGTAAACTCTTAGTCTAAAGAATTTGAGATAAGTTTCCAAGTTTCCAATCAAGTCTGACTTCAAGCAGCACTTCAAAACAGGTTTTTGGTTTTCTCTCACATATTGCAGAAATAAACAAAACAAAATATATTTATACAGATTCTTTAAAGATGTAATAGCAGTTTTGTACTTCTGCAGAACTTTAAAATCTACTACAAAATGACAAAATGAGACATCAAGTTGAATTTTCAGAATTATATTTCTGCTGGATGGTCAGACACACTTATTTTATTTATATTTTTATTGCAATCATTTTCAGTTGTTCTGATTTCTGCGAAAGTTCGGATTATCGATACTCATCAGAATTTTTCCAAAGTTAACCTTAAATTCGGTAAAGTTCAGGTTTCTTGTCGAAGTTTAGTAAGTTTTTGCTGGTTTTTGATAAATCTTTTTTTTTTTTTGATATTTTAACTGCTGAACTTGGTATGTAAATATTTAACTGACAATGCAAACTGCAAGCAACAAAAAATACTTTTGATTGAAAACTCATAGTTTCAGAATCGATTTCAGAACACAGACAATAGAGCCAATATTAAATGTACTCCAGACTAAGACTTATAATACAAAATTTTGAATAGCATTAAAGAGACACTGCACTTCTAAAAATAACTCTGTCGATTTTCCAAGGGAGTACAATTAGGATAATTAAGACATTTATTACAATATTGCCCAAGCCTTCGCGACCCACCAAAAATCAGCCCGCGACCCACCAGTGGGTCGCGACCCATAGTTTGAGAAACACTGCGCTACAGTATCTTAAACGCCGAATTAAAAATTGGCACACTCTGTACCCTTTCTTGTAGATTGGGCATATGAGACCATCCAACCAGCTGATAGGCAATTCTTCACCCACCAGTGGGTCGCGACCCATAGTTTGAGAAACACTGCGCTACAGTATCTTAAACGCCGAATTAAAAATTGGCACACTCTGTACCCTTTCTTGTAGATTGGGCATATGAGACCATCCAACCAGCTGATAGGCAATTCTTCATCCTCCCAGATTTGTACAACAAACTGGTGTATTGATTGATGTAGCTCCTCGCTTTCGTGCTTAGGAAGTTCGACCGGGATCTCGGAACGTCCAACAATCGTTAAATCTCTATCAATTTGGTCAGCTCACCTTGTAAACACAATCTTTGCAGGGTTGCTACAGGCTGTCTTAGAAAGTATGGGTATAGTTATCGGATATCAATCATACACTGCTATCGCTGTACCACTGACCGGTCAGACTAAAGTCTGAGTATCCTACGTAGGAGTCGTCTCCATTCTACTCGGTCCATGGCTGTGCGTCTCCAGTTCCGCATTCTGCGAAGGGTCCGCAAATCGTCCTCCACGTGATTGACCCACCTAGCTCGCTTCGCACCACGTCTTCTTGTACCGGTCGGATGACTCTCGAAAACCATTTTAATCGGGTTGCTATCTGATTATTCTGCATATCTGCTATTCTCCAAGTCTCGTCTTCCATCTGCACTCCGCCGTAGATGGTACGCGACACCATCCGTTCGTGAACTCCAAGGACGCGTTGCACAGTGGCGGGCCTCCATACAAAAGTCGGACAAAACCTCAAATGTTAACCGAAATTGCTAAAATTCACAGGTTATGATAATTTTAGTTCCCTAAATCTAATTCTGATATGAAACTTTTCATATATTTTGATTTTACTATATTAGGGTGGTTCAAAATTTTAAAATCCGCTGATTATCGACAGCATGTGAAAAATAATCAATAAGCTATCACGATGTGCTTTCTGAACGTAGATTTTGATTTTCCTTTTAATTCGGGGGTTCCTCAATCATGTATTGGTATTGAAAAAAAATATAATTTTGTATTTGTTGCTGTTAGGGTGGTCCAAAATCTTTAAAACTACATAAATCATAAGAAAAAATCGTTTACCCACGTTTTTTTTTCAATGGATCCATTCAGATACATACTAATGTTAGCTGACAAGACGTGGTCTATTCTCAGGGACTGCCCCTAGACCACGTGACATTTTACGGTGAGTACACGAGGTGTGTTAATTCAATCGTTATGGGATCATATAGTCTAATATAGTGAACTGCGTAAAATTTGAACTCCTTTTTATCAATCTCGTTTCAACAACTTCGTATATGCTCTTCCGAGTTTGGGTTGTAAGGTACACTGATCTCTGCTATCACTAGTTGAAGCAACCAAAACAATCCTATCTGTAAAGAATTGGTAACTCACATTCGCAATATTGAAGAAAGTTTTTGATAAATGATCATCAAAGACCGGTAATCATATTAATGCTCTACTGTTCATTTCAGCAAATATTTTCAAAATCTTTATCACTCTGTGTGTCGTTTAGTAGAAATGTGTTTGAAGAAAACGCATAAATAACATACAATTAAACTTAAGGTTTAAGAAAACAATATAGAAGGTTTCACTAAAAAGCGTAAAATGTTCGTTTCATAAAATTGCGGTTAAAATATTCAAAGATAGCCTTGATAATCGCGACGTTTACGCAGAAAAATATTCAACGTAGCGTTTTACGCCGTTCAGTGAATTCTTTTTATATTTTATAGATGATTGTTGCTTTGAACTATAGCGATGTAAGTGTAGAAAAGAAACGCGTAGATGTCGACGTATTTGTGTCACTATATATTGAAACTTCGATAGAAGTTCATGAAGAGATTGCTTCCAAGGTTGTTGAGCAATTCTAACGACTAAGATGAATCGAAGAAACGACCAGTTCAAGAAAATCAAGATGCAATGGTTTGTAGTTGTACATGTTTATACGGTTGTTTTTGTCTTTCTTTTATTTTGAAGGTTAAAGAAGTTGTATGTAGTGTCTAAGTTAATAAAGGCTTATTCATACTTTGTCATCATTCCTTTCCTCTCCAGATTACTGTTTTTAACTGGAGCACCCTCCTTCTTGTGTTTTTCTGTCAAAAAATAAAATAATATTAAAAAAAAATACCTAATAAAAAAAATGTTAAAGCTGTGGTTATTACGTTATCAGTCAAATCCCAGCACCCCAACAACCCCCCCCCCCCTGCCCCTTTCACCATCTGACTTTGTGAAGGTCTCTTACATGAATGAAAATTACACTAAACTGTTAGTATTCTGAAGTCAATTTGGACTACGTTGAGATAAAATTTAAACTTCAAACAATATCACTTCTTCCACAACCATGCGGCTCCATTGTGACCTGATAGAAAAAAAAAATTTTTTTCGCGCTTAGCGCAAAAATGCGCAAACAGTGACCTATATAGCCAAAAACTAGACAAAATTACACGTCAGATCCGGGATACGGCGTCGTTTTCTGATGTTTCCTAAACAAGTACTGGATCTCTTTAATACGAAGTTTTTCTCCAAAATTTCATAAAAGTCAATATGTTTGCATATTGTAAAAACATAATAATTTTGTGATTGGATTCCAAACAATCCCTGAAATGTAATGGTTATTCATACCCAAAAACACAAAAAATATTGTCACATTATTCAAATCTTCCTAACTTGTACAACGAACTCATGAAAGAATCTCATAAAATAAAGACAATAAATACTAGTTTAGTAGCACATAAAACTTCAACTTTGAAAAAATATACAAAACTCAATTTTCGACCAAATGACTTGAAAATTTGGGGTTTTCTTAGTTGAAGTATCTTTAATGGAAGAAAAATATTAGAAAAATAAAATATTGAAGTCGATTTTTGAGGTTTTGTCCGGCTTCCGGCCACTGTGCGTTGGTCCGCTGCATGCATGTAGAGTCCATCCATCGTGTCCATAGAGGACTACCGGACTAATCAGCGTTGTGTAGATATTTAACTTCGTATGACGGCGAACTTTGTTCGATCGTAGAGTTCTTCGGAGTCCAAAGTAAGCTCGATTTCCTGCCACGATGCGTCTCTGAAATTCTTTGCTAGTGTCGTTGGCGGCGGTCACCAGTGAGTCCAAGTACACGAATTCTTCAACCGCCTTCATAGAAATTCGGGATGGCGAGCGCGGAGATTCTACTTGGAGCCCTTTGCCATCATGTACTTCGACACATTAATGAATAATCCAATTCACGTGACTTCATTCTTCAGTAGAATGTACGTATACGCCATCGTCTGAAATTTGCGAGCTATAATATCAATATCATCAGCGAAACCAAGCAGCTGAACGGACTTCGTGAAAATCGTTCAACACGTGTTCATCCCCGATCTGCTTATTAACTCTCTAAAAAGCAATGTTAAACAGCAAGCACGAAAGACCATTAACTTGTCGTAACCCTCTGCGAGATTCTAAGGGACTCGAAGGTGTTCCTCTGATCTGATACTCGAACTACGCACATCACTAGTTTCATTTTCGCCTTGATCAATCGTATCAGTTTATCCGTGAATCCGTATTCTTGCATAATCTACCATAGCTGGCCTCGATCGATTGTATCATAAGTCTATTTAAAATCTATTTATTTATTTGTGTTTACATCAACAGACTTCCTGTAGTCCCGATGATATTAAGAACTTAAAACTATTTAAAAATGTCACAAATCACAAACAGAAATTACATTACGAATCACATGTGTACAATATTTCCTACTTAAAATTATGTCAAGTTATTCAAAAAGTCAGTGAACCTTCGCTTTATTACGTTCCTTGTCAGATGGAAGTCAAAGACTGATGCCACACGGTTGAAAATACGTTGCAAACCTAGTGGAGCACTTCTTATCCCGTAATTGTTACGGCGAAGTGGAAGCCTCAGCATCGAGCTGTTCCGCAGCAGCCGTGGTTGAACATTAATGTTCACTTGTCGTAATATAGAATCACAATCTATTCGCCCTTGAAGAGTATCGGCCACGGTCAAGGCTCTACAGACATCCCTTCGTACACCGCCTTTCGTAGCTCGGAAGGCGAAGCGGGTCCCACCATGGTAGCGTACGGAGCGCGTAACGGATAAATCGACGTTGAACTGATTCGATTCGCTCAGTGCCGTTATTGTAGTTAGGACTCCAGACTGCTGATCCGTATTCCAGCGTTGATCTGACGAGGGAGCAGTAGAGCGTTTTCAGACAGTAAATGTCGGTGAAGTTTTTCGCCACTCTGAACACAAAACCCAGGGTTCTCGATGCTTTATCGACGACAAAGGATATGTGGTGAGAGTATGTTAGATGCGAGTCTAACAGCCCAGATCGTTAACACACTGCACTCGTCCGATAGGCGTGTCGAATATCTTGCAGTCGAAAGGCATTGATGGCTTTTTTCGCGAGAAGGAGATGCATGAACATTTTTCAGGGTTAACGGTGAGACGATTAACTTTACACCACTCTGCGAAACAGTTGACCTGCTCCTGAAGTAAGCGGCAGTCTGTAGTTGATTGGATTCGCAGGAATAACTCCAGGTCGTCCGCAAAAGGCAGCCGAGGAACTTTGAGAACCAGATGCACGTCGTTGAAGTAGGTAAGGAAAATCAACGGTCCCAGATGACTACCTTGTGGTATACCTGACGTTGCGCAAAAACTCGACGAGCGAGAGTCTCCTATTGCAACTATCAATTGACGTTCTGTGAGATATGCACGGAACCATCTCAGGAGGCTACCACCAATTCCAAGTCTATCAAGCTTAGCAATCGCAATGTCGTGGTTGAGCTTATCGAATGCGGCAGATAGATCAGTGTATATCGCATCCGTCTGAGTGCGCATAGTCATACTATCGGTAATATACGACGTAAAACACAGCAGATTTGTGGTTGTAGAGCGACCAGTAGTAAACCCGTGTTGATCCGCACTTATATATTGTTTACAATGCGCATTAAGGAAACCCATAACAACCAGCTCAAACAGCTTCGCTACCGCATTGAGTGATGTGATTCCGCGATAGTTGTTAACATCTCGCTTGCTTCCTTTTTTGTATACAGGAAACATCTCAGCCGTTTTCCAACGATGGAAAAATGCCAGTAGACAGAGAGAGCTGAAAGATCAATCGAAGTGGTTCCAGCAAATGTCCAATGTTGCTCTTCAGGAAGACAGATGGAACACCGTCAGGCCCCGGCTTGAACGAAGTTTTTAGCTGTGATGCCGCTTTCGAGATAGTGTCCACGTTTACACTAGTAATAATGAGCGTTTGATTAGCCAAGGGAACGTTTCGTGCTGCGCTGGCGATGTGATCAGTGGAAAGCTGTTCGTTTTCAAACACACTTGCGAATTTTGTAGAAAACAGATTGCAGATTTCCTCTTGCGTTGAACCGATTACGCCATTCAATACCATGGACGATGGCAACCCTGCTTCTTTACGCTGCTCGTTCACGTGGCTCCAGAAGGATTTCGGATGCGATTTAAGCCGTCGCTCTATTCTCCTCTGATATAGTTGGAAGCAGAAACGACTCAAACGCTTGTATTCGTAGTTCAATCTTACGTAATAGTGTTTCAGTGGCATAGTGCGAAATTTAGAAAATCGTTTAAGTGCTGCCTTTTTGGACCTTTTCAGCGATCGAAGATCACTGGTCATCCACGGAACCTGGAAATCAGTTCGTACGACTTTCTTTGGAACGTGTCGATCAATGACATACCCCAAGATGTTGGAAAAGGTTTGCGCTGCGATGTTCACGTCGAATGCATCTAGGATGAGCTCCCAATCCAGGTCAGACAACACTTCAGCTATGCTACGTATATCAGCTCTCCGGAAATCGTAAGACACAGCAGATGGGTTGTTGATAAAATCGCGAACGACATTTGTTTCGATGGCGACTAATAAAGGTGGATGATGGCGAACAACCTTAACTAGAGGAGCTGGTGCCATCGAGATACTAGGAGCTGTACTGCGACCACTCACAAAACAGAGGTCAAGCACACGGTTGCTTTCGTTCAAAATGCTATTATGCTTTTGGTCGAAATACGAAGAGACCGAACGTGCGAAAATTGATTTTTAACCTACTTAGAAATGTCGCAACTCAATTTGGATTAGTGCATATTGTTGCTCTTAATTAGCTTAATGATGCGCAACAGAAAAAATAGATTCAAATTTACTTCGCAGCTGCAACTTCGCATGTGCTTCTAGCGACGACTTCGATTTGGTGGTGCGACGATAATATTGATTTGAAATAGAGTGGCGGTACTGTAGCTGTCTAGAAGATTTACGGCTCCGACGTGAAAAGTAGAATGCTCGTGATCAGGACGAAGAAAACCACTGTGAGTTGGGAACCAAGCTATGCCGGAAAGGTTGAAATCGACCAGCACCATCGTTTCGTCACAAAGATTTGCGATATTCGTAACAACTGCGACAGAGTTACAATGTGCATCGATAAGATCCACATCTCGAACCCGATCCGGAGGGATGTATAACGCGCATAGGAAAAGTTGGCGGTCGCCAAGCTGGATTACCACCCAAACTTGTTCAATGATGTTCCATGAATCGTTCTCGATCAGCCTAGCTTTTAGCCTGGAATGAGCTGCTACGAGGACGCCTCCTCCAGTAGCCTTTCGACTGTTATTTGCATTCCTATCGCAGCGGAAAACTTCGTATGCATCTCCAAAAATGCAGCTAGAGGTATTACGGGGGTCTAGCCATGTTTCGATTAAGACGATGACATCGAAGCACTGGTCCAACACAGCTAAATGGTAGTCTTCCAGGAGGCCGTTCATCCCGCCTACATTTGGTAGTAAACTGTTGTAATGTCCGAGGGGTCAATTTGCCGAGGGGTCGCAGCACTGGAAATCGGGAAGCCATCATGTGGAGAAGTAATAACTTGTCGATCATACTTGCCGATAGCTGAAGTTCGGAAGACCCCGTCAGCCATCCCAAACACAGGACCGGGACGACTGCTGGTCGCTGGCGGGAAGGGCTCGACTGTGTTGGCAGGATCAGGGGCTTCCTCAAGGCTGGCGGCAAATGTGCGTCCCGGTGTCGAATCGGAGACTACGTTGGTCGAAGCTGAGCAGTGGGTGGAACTGTGACGAGTTCGAGCAGTGTCGGATGTCGTTTGTGTGGAAGGAGTACCGTCGGTTTTCCTGCAAACCAAAATGCTTCCAGGTTGCGCAATGTTTGTTGGTGCACTATACTTGCCGATGATAGGAGTACGGAAGACCCCATCAACCGTCCCAAACACAGGACCGGGACGACTGCTGGTCGCTGGCGGGAAGGGCTCGACTGTGCTGGGAGGATCAGGGGCTTCCTCAAGACTGGCGGCGAATGTGCGTCCCGGTGTCGAATCGAAGACTACGTTGGTCGAAGCTGAGCAGTGGGTAGAACTGTGACGAGTTCGAGCAGTATCGGATTTCGTTTGCGGGAGGGAGAACCGTCGGTTTTCCTGCAAACCGAAATGCTTTCAGGTGGCGCAATGTTTATTGGTTCACTATACTTGCCGATGCTAGGAGTTCGGAAGACCCCATCAACCATCCCAAACACAGGACCGGGACGACTGCTGGTCGCTGGCGGGAAGGGCTCGACTGTGTTGGGAGGATCAGGGGCTTCCTTAAGACTGGCGGCAAATATGCGTCCCGGTGTCGTATTGGAGACTACGTTGGTCGAAGCGGTACTAGGAATCAAGGATCGGTATATTCGCCTCACTCCATTCATATTCACTCCTCTTTGCTGAAGCGAATCGAGGGAGATGCAGCAAACGGATCGTCGTGATCAAACACGCAACCCCATCAACAGTGGGAAGCGATGAGCCAGCTGCTTGACATGAATATTCGTTGCCATTCGTCGCAGTTTGGATCGCAAGCGAATGAATGAATGGCGAATGGTGAAGAATGCTGGTGAGCGATCGAAGCGGCTATTATCATAAGTAGAAGAGAATTTCTGCATGTAATGCATACATTTTTACTGTATTGTTGTTGAAATCCTAGATTAGCAAAGAAAATAATTCAAAAACATCAAAAATTCGTATGCACAATATCAATCGCATCACTCACGAATCGCATTCGCTTGCGATGCGAATGTGGACGAACGAGTAATTTCCAAGTGTGGCTTCCCACCGTTCGCCGGAGTTTACTGTCGTCGCTGACAAGCATACACACGAACTAAAGCGACAACCGTTCGCTGCTGACTGTCTTCGAATGTGGAAGAAGATGAAAAGTGGAAATCAGGAACCCTGCTAGGAATTCGGAGGACCTCGTTGATTATCCCTATCTCAGGACTAGGACGACTGATGGTCTCCGGCGGGAAACATTCGACTGCATTGGGAGGCTCCAAGGCTTCGTCAGGGCTAGCGGCAAACGTGCGTCCCGGTAGCGAATTGATGCGAATCACAGTAGAAGCTTGGTAGCAGGGGTAACGGAACCGCTTGTCTGGAAACCGAAAAGCTTTCAGGCGATGCAAAACTTGATAATTGATTGTACTTGCCGGTTTCAGGAGTTTGGAAGACCTCATCTCCCAGCTCACACGCAGGACCGGGACGACTGGAGGTCGCTGGCAGGAAAGGCTCGACTGCGGTGAGTGGAATAGAGGCTTCCTCAGGGCTGGCGGCAAAGTTGCGTCTCGGTGTCCGGATACTAAGGATGCGATGGTAATTAATCGGAGTAGACGAAAAGACATAGTCTGCGCTGCGTCTAGGTTGCGATCATAGCGTCTTGTCTGGTATCAACACATCGGTTCGACTCCCGTGGTTGGAGTTGAGTATTGAGATGGTCCAGGCACTGGAGAAATTGTCAGGTCGGCGAGTCCAGACGAGGTAACCACATGTTTTTTGAGTTTCCGTTTTCAAATTCGCGGAAAAGAATTCCCTTAGGCCATGTTTCTGCACTCAGTGCAATTTCACGCAATTTAGGATCTAATCCAATTTTGTACGAGATGAAACTCAAGCGACTCATGTCAGCATCCTTTTTGATCAGCGGCACAACCTTAACAAGGTCTTCACATTGTACACAATCCTTGACTAACTTTTCGATAGATTCTGGTTTAACGCTTGGATGGATGCGAGAAAGATACAGCCAGAACAGTTCTTTGGGTTCGGGAACTGTAAGAACCTCGGTAAAAGCGTTGTCCTCCGTTGCCACTTTAGTGCCACCAACAAGTGGTTTACTAGGCGAGATTTCATGGCGGCGTCGTTTCAGTGGAGGTTGACGTGAGGGAAGTTCAGGCTTCAAGAGTGTCGGAGTTGACAATGCAATCCCCTTTGACAACTGAGCTATCTGCTGTCCTTGCTTAGCTATTTCCTTCCTTAATTCAGCATGGGCCTGTTCTTGCTTCTCGGTAATCGCCTCGAGCGCACAGCCAAAAGACACCATGTCTGATTTGAACCGACAACATTTCATGAGCTTGGCGCATTCATCGCACATCCAAGCTAGATTTGGACAAGATTGAACAATGTTCATGAAAGGTTTGTTGAGCTTCGCGTTGGCAGAGCACCGTAAATGGATCATCCTGTCACAAAACGCCATACAAGTAACTGATTCTTCATCTGATTTAACAGGCTTAGCGCAATGATCACGCGCAGTAGACATGATGAGACAGATTTTGTTACACCGGTGGAGATGCTCTAACTTGCACGCAAGAGTTGGATGCAACAGCGTAGCTATGTTTATCCGAAAAGTACGGTAGCCGGAAAAGTGCACAAAGGGAACAGCGAATAGGAAAACAGAGTATCACTGACGAAATCAAAACGACGTTTTCTCTATCAATTCACTATCAATACGTAAATTTTCACTGCACTAATGTTCACACAACCTTCAACTACAGGTCAGAGCAAAATGCGACTATATTAAAACTGTTTGACACGGGTAAACACAGTGGTAAAGTTACAGCAGAAAAATAACGATACGGAACGAAATCAAACAAAAACAACCAATATTGAGTTCTCAGTCAAAACTGTCCTCGGGGTAATATTGTATTGTATTGTATTTATTTTACTAAACGGTAACATGTTAGTTTTGAACTTTAAGTCATGTCAAGGAAAACCACAAATGGGAAAAAATACAGATAACACTGGATAACTATAGGCAATTCTGGTAATAGTTACAAGTAAAAACTATTGCTATATAACTTATTTGGTTAGTTGATCGTATACAGTGCAGTTTTTCATAATTGAATTTTATTGGCTTTTCTCGGTGAACTTAATACTACTCAAAGAAGGAGGGAGTAACGAAAGTAATGAAAGAAACGGTGGATAGAATCGCAAGTGTGCGACGAGAGAAATTAAATAGAAGTTGAAAATTAACAGAGGGCCATAATTGAACAACACAATCACAACGACGACCCCTTTGCCTAACGTTCTCGTGTTGAACGGCTAGGTACTAGTAGTTTGATGATGACTACTAGCCCTAGACAGGCAAAAAGATCGTGGTTGTGATCTGTTAAATGTTGTTCGGCTTTGCTTTCGGTTCTATCGATCTGTGACACTTGTTCAGAGATTCATATCGAGCGAACGTTACTTATTTGATTTTCGCGCTTTCATCTCGTATGCTCCTATTGTGTCCAAATGATCTTATTCGAACCGAGTTTCATTCTTTCTTGCCAACTGGATTTTACTTTCTAGGTTTAATCACCGCATGACTTTATCATAATTGAATTTTATTGGCTTTTCTCGGTGAACTTAAGGTGACTTGGTGCATCACAGAATTTTCATAGGAATCATTGACTTTTTAATTTTCAATGATTGTTTACCTCGCGTTTTTGAAGTGATAAAAAACGGGAAATTTTGCAGTCACGCAGTAGAAAAAGTATCATCACACTCACCACGAGTGAGCATATGGGATGATACATTTTCATCCGAATTTGCGCTTTGGTAACTGAGTTTTATCACTTTGAAATTTCGAGCGAGATTTCAATGATGCTGATGACGCACTACGCGTCGTTAATACTACTCAAAGAAGGAGGGAGTAGCCTAGAAAGTAAAATCCAGTTGGCAAGAAAGAATGAAACTCGGTTCGAATAAGATCATTTGGACACAATAGGAGCATACGAGATGAAAGCGCGAAAATCAAATAAGTAACGTTCGCTCGATATGAACCTCTGAACAAGTGTCACAGATCGATAGAACCGAAAGCAAAGCCGAACAACATTTAACAGATCACAACCACGATCTTTTTGCCTGTCTAGGGCTAGTAGTCATCATCAAACTACTAGTACCTAGCCGTTCAACACGAGAACGTTAACCCTCTAATACCCAATCCCGCCTTTAGACGGGGTATAGTTTGAGCATTTTTGTCATTTTGTGTTGAATCGCTACAATTAACATATTTTAAATTTTTCCCAAATCATTCTATCCTTGTTTAATAGTTTAAGGGAATCGAATACACTCTAAAATTATTTTCCTTAGAATTACACGGAAAATAAAATTTTCTGTGAAAAAAATTTAAAATAATAATATTTCAACAATAACCATAAAATCTCAAAAAATCCGTTCCCCAAATTGGCTCCCAGGAAAAATTTAAAAGTGTGGGGATGTTCAAAAATAAAAATTAGAAAAATCAAAAACTGAAATTCACGAAATCGAGAATTGAAAAGAATTATCTTCCAAAACATGCTAAAATCGATTTTAGATGACGAAAAATGATATTTAGATCAAAATCAAAAATTTGGGTATTAGAGGGTTAAGCAAAGGGGTCGTCGTTGTGATTGTGTTGTTCAATTATGGCCCTCTGTTAATTTTCAACTTCTATTCAATTTCTCTCGTCGCACACTTGCGATTCTATCCACCGTTTCTTTCATTACTTTCGTTACTCCCTCCTTCTTTGAGTAGTATTAAGTTCACCGAGAAAAGCCAATAAAATTCAATTATGATAAAGTCATGCGGTGATTAAACCTAGAAAGTACAGTGCAGTTTTGAGAGACGTCAATGTTGATTGTTGCCTCACGGAGAGTGGTAATGCGTTCCAAACCGATGCGCCATATACCAGCACACTTTTGCGTAGACTAGTGGTGTGCTGTGGCAGGATGAAAGATCTAGCCCGTTCGTTCCGGCCTATTGGTGTATGCTGGGTGATGTAGTCCGGATGGTTACCATGGTAGGCCGCATACATGAAGTGACAGATACGTCGACGGTAGAATTCAGGGAGATCACATCCAACTATAGTGTGTCGCACCAATTCAGTCGTTTCACGTCGTCGAAGTCCGTAGACAAATCTTACCGATGATTTGAAGCAGCGATTTAGTTGTTGTTTTTGCAGTGCTGAAAGCCCAGGGTAGAATGCAACGTCACCGTAGGAGAAGAACGGCATCAGAACGGCTTGCATCAGTTTTTTGCGGGTTTCGAAAGGCAGTACCCCTTGGAAGCGCCGAAACGTGCGCAGGGTACAATAAATTTAATAACAATAACAATAATAATAATAATAACAATAATAATAATAATAATAATAATAATAATAATAACAATAATAACAATCAATGAACAAGTGTTGTGTGGACACGCTGTATTCGCGGCATTTCTGCAACACCTGGCGGATGGTGAACATCTGGTTCACCCATGAATCCATCCTGATATTACCCCGCGATCTTTCTTGCAATCGGTTTTAGACGGCGGCATACTCCTACCTTACAGGGACAATGCCAAGAGCCAGCAAGCGAAAATGGGCACACACATTAAAACGGGGCCGAGGAAAGGTAAAGAGGAAGATACATGAAGGACAAACAAGAAAAATGTAACCCTTTTTAAGGTGATATGGGACGCCTTTGTTTTTGTTGCAAAATGTGAATTAGAATCTGAGATTACCATCTTAGTAGCGACATAGCAATGGCGGATATTTCCTCGATCGTCCCGTTCGCCCTTAAACGCCTAGTGCTGAATAAAGTGTCTCGAGTATACCAAAGTGGAGAATCCTTGTCGTTTTGACAGGTCTCCTGCTCGATTGGAACTATGGGGATGACACTAGATCGACTATTCCAATTTTGACGTTTCTTCTCTTTGTTTTATCCAGGCTCGTTAGTGCTGAATGGACTGTGACGTATCACACGCAATGAGCCACATTATATCGACTATAAATATGATTCATTATGATGTTCTAAGACTACCTAGAGCTTAGCGGCCCATTAATTTTACCATGTACTTACCTTAACTTCTGAGAATGTTCAGATTTGCTACCGGCTGATGCGGTAGCATTTGCGTACGCTGTTGGAGTTGAACGTGCTGCTGGTTTATCATACCGAATCCACTGTTACTGCTTGTCGCGTCGAAAATGTCCGAATTCGGAGTGGTGGCCGGCGGTAGTGGTTCAGGCTCTGCCGTTGGAACCATTGTGACTACCGTTGCCGGTATTGCTGCCGGATTAGCGCCTTGAGGCTGAGTTACAGTAACGGTCGGTGCCTGCTGCCTCTGGGGAACCCACTCGGGATGCGATGCTTTCAGGTGGATTCGCAAATTGTTCTTGGTGGAGAACACCTTCTCGCAGTATTTGCACTTCTCCGGTTTGTCCCCGGTGTGGGTGGTGTAATGTGCCCTCAGCTGTTTAGCCGTGGCAAATTTGTGCTTGCACTGATCACACTCGTACTCTTTGAAATGCGCCTGCAGATGCGAGATCATGTTGTTGACTTTATCGGTGTTGTAACGGTCGCAGTGATTGCATTTAAAGTGCATCGGGTCACGGCTCAGTACGGTATAATGCTCGATCCAGGATTTTGCCGGACGGTAATTGTCGTTCTTGGCATGCACCTGTAAGAGGAAATAGAAGGAAAGTGAATTTAAACAAATGATACAATGATTCCCAAAAGCATAGAGCTTACCTTCAGATGCGTAATAAGATTGCATGACGTGGCAAACTTTTTCGAACACAGATTACACTGAAAGCTGCGTTCCTGACTGTGCTTCTTTAAATGCACATCGTATGATTCCAGACTTTGTAGAACCTAAAAGAAACATTATGTTAATTACATGTTTTCAACAAAAACATCCATCAACTCACCTTCTTACAGATCACACACTCCATTCCGCGGTTTTCATCGTGCAACCGCTCGTGATTTCTTCGTTTGTTCGGATGATTGAACACCATATCGCACTTGCTGCACTTCAGTTTCGTCGTGTGATACTTCATGTGCGACTTCAGAGCATTCTGCGACCCGCAAGTTTTACCGCAAATTTCGCATTCAACCTGACAGGGAGCGCCAAGACCCAAGTGAAACACCTGGGTGTGGTAATATTTCCCGGCCGAATTACTGTACCGACGGTCGCAGTAGTCACACTTAACCGGCTGGGCATGCATCTTCATGTGACTGTTCAGACCCCTCACCCGATTGATGACGACCGTTTCCATGACGCACTCCTTGCACGTGAATGGAATTTTGTCAACGTGGGTCGAAAAGTGTTCCAGTAAGGCCTTCTTACATCCCAGGGACTCGCTATTACAAATGTAGCACTTGTAATCGTGCATCGTAGGAACCGGGCCCGTAATAATCGGCAACTTCCGTGGCCTTCCACCAGATTTTCGTTTCTGAACTGGTTTGTTGGGATCCTTCACCAGCTTTGTTCCCTTTTTGCGACCCCGTTTCTTCTTTACCTTTACTTCATCATCTGACCCTTCGATTTCATCACTTTTCGAACGTCTCTTGATTTCGACGTCAATTTCAAAGGTCTTGTCTTTTTCTTCGTCGTCTCCATCTTCTTCGACATCCGATAGTTCTATATCGCTTTCCACCTTCACCCGCCTTCTATAGGCTCTCTTTGCTTTTGGCTGTGTTTCTGGAACCGGTTTCTTGGAGTTTCGAGTAGCACGGGTTCTTTTCTGGGGAGCCTCATAGTCACTGTCATCATCGGTTTGCATCGGACTTAGGGCAACCGGGTCGTCGAAATCGCTTTCGTCATTTTTATCATCAGCTTCGACCTTGTCCAACGGTGTTGGCGAAAAAGAGCTCTCCGGTGGGTTCACTTCTTTCTTACACCCATCGGCAGCAATTGCTGGTTTTACCTCGTGCTTTACGACGCCATCCAAAACTTCACTGCCGACTGATATTGACAGGATTTTAAGGGGAAGATCGTCATCTTCATCGCTGTCCACAATCTCTTCTTTCACATTGCTGAATTCAATTCTGAAAATTCAATAGGTAAAAAGGAAGATAATTATTTGCAAGAGGAATCTTTCAAATGTTTTTTAAAGGAGTTTTTAGAAAAATGCACTGAGAATAAAAAGATTATTACAGGAACACATTGATTATTTCACCAAGTACCGAACAGATCCCGAAAGATTTTCAATAATCTGCCATAAATGCATTACAAAGTCATGGGTTGACCCGTATCCTTAAGTTTTCTGGTGCTAGTCATAACATGACTAAAATAATTCGGATGAACAACTGAATGGGTAAAATCCTCTAGAAATTGCGCAGATAAGCTCCCAGAAATCCTCCAAGATTTTATACAAAAATTATTTAAAAACATATCTAGTAAATCCATCAAGAAATTGGCGAAACCCCAAAATTATAATCATAACTTACAAATGATTGCCTCCGGCCTTTTTATCTGGTCCATCACACTCCACCAGCTCCTTCTTAACCAATCGTTCAGTCTTATCGTCGTCGCTTTCCTCACGATCCACTTCAGCGCCACCCCCGTCCAGAGAGTCATCGTCATTATCCGCTCGTTTGGTGTATTTTCTCTTCCGAGTTTGTCCCAGCTCGTTCACCGCATCGTCCCAACTCACTTCGGCACCATCCACCTCCGCCAGTTTATCGCGCAACTTCCGGTCACTGTCGATGAACAGCGTCGCATTGTCGCGCATCCGAATCAATTTGACCGCACACGATTTGCAGATGGATTTCGGCAATTTATCATCCTCCTTTATCTACGGAGATATTGTCGTCAATTGCGCATCAATGTGGTCACAAAAAATCATGAAACCTACCTCCAGCTTGACCAAGTCCCGAATGATGAACACCAGATTATAGTTCCGGAAGATGGTGAAAATCGACCGCAGAATGGCAGTTGTCGAGAGGCATAGCCTACACATCCGACCCTTGCGGGGGGCCATAACGATGCTGGTGCGTTGGCGAAGAGCACAATAATTTATTCAGGAAACTTGGCTCAATTAAGATCACGGAAAACGGAACCACTCTGGTAGCAAACGACGCGGATCCATCAAAGATGCGATGTGTACAAACAAAAATCCTCCGCAAGCGCATCAGCTCAGTTTGACGTTTGGAAAAAGTCGACATAGCCGATGACGCAACAAATGGTCGTTGAAAAATTACGGTTGCAGTTCAGAAGGATGTTCTTTGGCCTATAGGGCCTATTGGGCCGAACTATGGGGTTGCGTCAAAAGAACTCAATTTTGGGTAGTTTGGCGGTTCCGTGTATGTTGATGCATGGGAAATTCCTTGCCTGAATCGCCCAAGATAACCGGTTTTCTTCGATCACAGTATGTTGTGGCAGCAATTGCGATTACACAAACCATATTAGCGCATTTGCCCAAAAGTACACGCGGCAAATCACTGAGGAAAGGAACAGCCGCGTTTTTTGCTCCCCTTTTACTCAATTCTTATGGGAGATAACATTGCGGCGTTTCCTCAAGTGCGGTTGTTCCTTTCCAAAAGGATTTGCCGCGTGGAATTTCGTGCAAATGCGCGTTTGGAACATTACAAAGGCCGCGCGGTGTATCATTTTCAGCAAACCAGTCAATAAATGAAACAATTTTCATTATTTTTTAATTTTATGGCAACCAAGTGAGTGAGAGCTTTTTAGCGTGAACCGAGCACTTTTGACGTTTGCGGAACGACTGCGGCGGTCGAAACCACCGCAACCCCGTTGGATTTTTTCTATTTTACCGCAGTATTTTTTTTTCCTGCAACGCATCAGGATATCAAATCTAGATTGAGTTTAAATAAGGGCGAAAGTAACATGAGAGAGTTCTCTTCATCGACTCTCTCTTCTGCAAATTAAAGTGACAAGGTGCAAATTCAATCGAACTTTTTTACACTTAGACGCTAGATTGCATTGTGTGGTAGTTGAGTAGTAACATAGTAAGCCAAGCATTTCTGGAGCAACATTTGAAAAGGGCATACAAGCATTGGTAAACAATGACTTCACACGTCGCTCCTGAGCCCCCATCAGCTTATTCATAAAAACTAAGACCGTTATCAGATAGAGCAAACATCGATCTTTCGGATAACGGTGATCATTTGCGTGGGCGGGCTGCTGTTATGCCCTACGGAGCGTTTTCGAAAAAAGACACAAGACCTCTTGGGCCCTTTTCAAATGTTGCTCCAGATTTTATGAAAATACAGAAGTTGTTGAATTGTCAATAAAGACGGTTATCACCCACCACAAATGGCGACGAGGATGGGATTTATAAAAAAAAGATAATCATAACGGAGATGGTAATTGTTGGATGTATCGACGTGCTTATCCGTAACGTATATTGCTACGAGCGTCTGGAGTTGAAGTTTTAAAAAATAAGGATTTGCCGGTAATGATACCAATGAATTGTACTGCTTCTTTGCGGCCATTAGCAAAAAGTCCAGGGCGGCGTAAGGAATACTGGAAGACAGAAGTCTATTAACCATACAGATCCGCATATACCCAATGAGAAGGTCCAAATCCAACGTAGTGGAGTACGGATGCACGTTACAGGGAGTGTCCGGAATAGGACCTCGATACTCTAGTCGATATATTTCGGTAGCTGTAAATTGCTTGTAGTTCGGTGATAGGTAAATATGAACAAAATGTATCGCCTTAACGGACAATGCGCTAGCAACGCGTTGGTCCAGAGAAGGCGCAGAAGAAGTATCAAAATCCTTAACGAGCAACACGTTATTAACGTGTTGGCTCGGAAAAGGTAAAAAAAAAGTATCAAAGTCCTTAACGAACAACGTGCTGCCAACACGTTGATTCAGAGAAGGCAATATTAAAGTCCTTAACGAGCAACTCGCTGACGTCGTGTTGGCTCGGAAAAGGCAGAAATAATCAAAGTCCTTAACGGACAACGCGGTGATGCGTTGGTCCGGAGAAGGCAATAACAAAGCCCTTAACGAGCAACTCGCTGGCGACGTGTTGGCTCGGAGAAGGCAAACAGAATCAAAGTCCTTAACGGACAACGCGCTAGCACCGGGTTGGTCCGGAGAAGGCACAAAAAAGTATCAAAATCCTTAACGAGCAACACGTTATCAAACGTGTTGGCTCGGAGAAGGTAAAACTCAAGTCCTTATCGGATAACGCACTAACAATGCGTTGGCCTGGGAAAGGCAGAATAATTCTTTTCTTGTTTCAGCTATCTAAGAGAAGAAGAAGGAAAACGAGATAACCGAGCTAGATACCTAAAAGCAGATATACTCCGGAAGGATATTTTGAGCCAGTTTTCCATGACAACGACGGAAGCGGATAAAAAAAACTACAGAAAGTATGGCAAATTAGTGATGAAAACCTAGAACAGTGCAACGCGATATACATTTGAAGGATTCGCAAACATACACTGATAACCATAGACTTAAACTAAGATATTAAGGTCAGAAGTAAATCGGTTCGGTTTTATGACGCCACTTGCTCCCCCAGAAAATTCGCCTGACTACAATTTCGCTTGAAGCGGCGCCTCCATTTGTCTTTTCGCTCCTCTTTTTCGGTCTTCCATCAAAGCAAACAATCGATCGAATAATTCCGTAACCAGACAACGACTTTTTCCCCGTTTGTTTATTTTTGTTTTACAAAAAAAAAATCCGGAAGTGTCATATAAAACTCTGTCTTGAGAAAACTTACTCCGGTTCTGAATCTCATAGATATTTTCGTACAGGAAGACGAGAAATACTTATGGAATTACTCCTAGAATTACTGCAGAGGTTCCCGATAGAATTCCTAATCAACATTAGCATTGCTACCTAGATTCGCTTTTACCAAAGGCTCCGCTTGAATCTCAATATTGTCTTCCCGTTCGTTCAATGATCGTGACTCGGGTCGTGATCAAGCGAATACAATGAATACACAATATTTGACAATAATTATTGATTAATATATAATAATAAATAACAGAAAATCAAATATTACTTTTTTCTTTTCATTTACGTCTTATTTTTATATAATAGAAATGCCCTTGTGACCAGCCTATCCATGCCGAACAGCGAGACTCTAATTTAATTCCGATGTGTAAGGCTCTGTCATTGTCGCTCGCTGAGAAGCGGATAGACCATCATGTTATCGTTATCCCATAGTCCATAGGTGCACCTCGCTGGCAGCAGCAATTATCTCTTCGGCTTCGATCAATCCTGGAATAGCAGAATTGTTTGTTCATCGATAATCCTATCATTTTGCTGTTCTTTCGGTAGGCACCATCCTTGTTCCAGTTTCCTTTAGCTGTGTACAAAGTGGTATGATCAGTCGAAAAACCTTGGCATAGGCATTTATTTTAATTTACAAGTTTCGTAAGTTTTTACACAAAACAGCAGAGAATTTCTGGAATCGTTTTTTTTTCGTTTAATGGAACACTGAGATCTTGAAAAGAAATCATAAAAGTTTTCAAAGAAAATTGAAAGTTTCTGTTACTCACTTGCAAGCTCACTTTTGAATTTTGGATGAGTGAATGTAAACATTATTGACAGCGAGAAGCGTCAAAAGCGCCGCCTCCTTATGGTCATTCAAAATGATGTACTGGGGGATTGGGGTCATCGAAAAATAATGAAACTGGAGCCACGGGCGAATCGCTAGTTGCATATTGATTGTTGTGATAACCATTCCTGGATGATGTTTATGATGACAGCTGATCAAGACGTTAAGCTATTCTGGTTAAGGTATGTTCAGTCTACTTGTTTCTTTTCAGATCCATTGCTTGATGGGAAACAGTTCACCAATATCTGAGGTTTCATTTGCGTGTCCATGGAAAAAGAAAGATGAATAAACGATACTCTACCAATAGAGATGTAGGAGGTTTAGTTCGAAGGGTGCGATAAGATCTACCTAAGAGCAACATTAACGGCGGCTACTATTCGAGCAACCCGCGCAGCGCTACCATTTTGACTTAACCACCCATTTCCACACCGGTAGCAATCAAATCAGTCACCTTGATTCGTATCGGGAGGGCTGTCATATTCCCATATAATTTTTAGCAGCGCAACTGTTCCGCTACTATATTTGGTCACCCACCCATAGCGCTACTATTTTGCGAGCGCATCCAGCAGCGACCGGTAAAGTTTGCTGCAATGATGGAGGGCTGCCAAACGGGGTATAGAAGCGCACCGTTAAAGGTGCTCTAAGTAATAAATTAGCAACACCAATGCCATCGGTGTGACGCTTTCAGTGTGTTATACCAGCAATTAAAAAAAATAACAGGTTGAATAAGTTAGAAATAAATACAGTCATAATAATACAAATACTAGAAGAAATAGGATTAAAGGTCACTGGTTTAAATCATATTTTATTATAAAGAAAAGGAGATGTGGTAGTTGAGTAGTAACATAGTAAGCCAAGCATTTTATGAAAATACAGAAGTTGTTGAATTGTCAATAAAGACGGTTATCACCCACCACACATTGCAACCTAGCGATTTATGACCTAAAAGTGCAACCATACTTGCATCTTGTCACTTTAATTTGAAGAAGAGAAAGTCGATGAAGAGAACTCTCTCATGTTACTTTCGCCCTTATTTAAACTCAATCTAAAAATTTTTTATGCTGGAAACGATCGTTTGATTGCGAAATCAAAACTACACTCAGAAATAAAAGTATACACGGAATTACTATTATTTATGCATTTTGTATCCGCATCTCTCTCACTCTCTTTCTGTTTTCATGCTATCTGCCGTTTAGCCTGGGTTGAAGAGAAGTCTTTCGTCAACCCAGGCGAAGCACCAGATAGCATGAAAACAGAAAGAGAGTGAGAGAGATGCGGATACAAAATGCATAAATAATAGTAATTCAATTCCGTGTATACTTTTATTTCTGAGTGTACAAAAAAATTGACGTAACAATTTTAGGTAATTTCAAAATGTTCGCCATAATTTGTCGGAGTGTTTCTCTTTGTCGGGCTAGTCGACATTAGTTGGATAACCCCCTGACATTGAAATGTCAGTGTGTTCGTTTTTGTTCCCAGCTCTCGGTGTGTCCGTCACCGAAACGTCAAAGTTCCCGTCGCGACTTCGTCGATTCCACAATCTACCTCGAATTTTCCAATTTTAGCTGCCGCCGTAGGTTCTCCGCACCAGAAACCGGTGCTTTCCTTATTTTCCCCTTTCGGTTAAGTTACATTTTGTGAAGATAGGTACTACCAGCAGCATGGCCGTTACAAATGTGACCAGTGTCGATCAGTACAACAAGCTAATAGGGTGAGTATTTCGCATTTCTCTTCGGTGGTTCCCATGTTTGTTCTTATCAACACTGTTGCTATCTTTCGGCTAGGTCATCGTTGGTGTCGGTGGCACTCTTCTCCGCCGAATGGGCTGACCAATGCAAACAGATTCTGGCTGTTATGTCCGAGATGGCCAAGCAGGCGCCGTTTGGTGGGCTTCAATTTTTGGACGTTCCGGCGGAAGATCTGTCGGAAGTGTCGCTAAAGCATCAGATCGATGCAGTTCCGACGGTCATATTTTTCAAAGCTGGCAAGGCAGTTGACAGAATCGACGGAGTGGATGTCGCTGCGCTGACGGCCAAATGCCGCAAATTTGCCGGCGCTGGAGACAGTACGGTCGAAAGCGGGGACAGTTTAGAAGATCGTTTGAAGGCACTGATAAATCGCTCCAACGTTATGATATTCATGAAGGGCGATCGAAACACGCCTCGATGTGGATTCTCCAAGCAGCTGATAGGCATCATCAATGAGACAGGGTTGGTTATGCGGAGGGAGACAGATAACGATGATGGTTGATTTGAAATTCAAATTTTGTTTCTTTTGTCCAGGGTGCAGTACGACACATTCGACATTCTGACGGATGAGGAGGTGCGACAGGGTCTGAAAGTCTTCTCGGATTGGCCTACTTATCCTCAGGTCTACGTCAAAGGTGAACTGATCGGAGGGCTCGATATCATCAAAGAACTGCTGACCGCTGGCGAACTGAACGCGACGCTCAATGCTTAGTGGATAAGCCCCAGTTCAAGTTCCAGTCGTATTGTAAGTATTTTAACCGCGAGGGACATGGAAGACAATGCTTTTATCTATTGAAAATGTTCTGGGGTTTCGTTCACTGATACACAAAATAGCTTACAAATACTAGGAGAGAGTGTAACATGAATCGGAAGATTTTTTTAATCGAGAAACAATTCTTCGAAAGCCTTAGTTTAATCGCAGCAAGCGTGGGATTGTGAGGATCACTTGGGCATTCTAAACTATTAATTCTTTTCGATTTTTATACGTGCTAGGCAGGCTTGTTAATTGCACGTGAAGGCAACAAACGACCGGAAAAGATTATTCGTTTGGTTGCGTCCGAAGCACCGGTTGAGGTAACTGTTCTCTCTCTTCTTGGGGTAACTGTTCTCTCTCTTCTTGGCGTAACATTGGGACAAATCCTGCTTCTCAGCTTAGTGTTCTATGAGCACTTCCACAGTTATTAACTGAGAGCTTCCTCTGCCAATGATAATTTTGCATGCGTATATCGTGTGGCAGGCACGAAGATACTCTATGCCCAAGGAAATCAAGGAAATTTCCTTTACGAAAAGATCCTGGACCGAACGGGAATCGAATCCGTCACCCTCAGCATGGTCGTGCTGAATACCCGTGCGTTTACCGCCTCAGCTATATGGGCCCTGAGGTAACTGTTATAATGAGCTAATCGAGACGTTCTTCATTATGAATAACAACTGTATCCGAGTACGTTCGTAATCAAGACAAGACTAAACTTTATTACATGATATGATCACAATCATATTCGAATACTAAAGAGAGTTCGGCAGTTACACCGAGCAGGAATTGCCACTACAATCCTTCCCCCTTTAGTTTATAGCTTAATAACAAGGTTTTAAGCTATTAACATGCATACAAACCGATCGAACATTTTAAGTTTCTAGTTTCGAGCACTAATAAATTTTCAGTTACACTGTCTTGTAATTTTCTTTTTTCACGCTCCTCTTGGGTGCTATCCAATATGAAATATTCGTGTTCTGTGATCACGGACGGCGCATTTTCATCGGCGCCAAACGGCGTTAATCAAATATTCACCATGCATGGATCTATTGGGTCTATGTCATTTGGCATAACAAAGAAGGGTGCATTTCTATTATGCCAAATGTCCATTATGCCAAATGACCGTTATGCCAAATGTCTATGCCAAATAACCTTATGCAAAACGACCTTATGCTAAATGACTTTATGCCAAATGTCCCGCTACCATAAAAAATAGACGAGCTTGGTGGTCTAGTGGCTACCGCTTCTGATTCTTATGCAGAAGGTCCTGGGTTCAATCCCTGACTCGTCCCTTTCCTCCTACTTTGTATCTTTCTATCTACTTTCTCTCTCACTCTCTCTCTCTCCTACATATACATCTCACGTATATTCGTATGTTCGTAGCGATCGCTAGAACCAGAAACGGATTGAAAAAAAAGCCGTTTCCCCTCCTTCGAACTTTTATCCACCGCACAGTGTCAATCTATCATATCATATAACCAGGGTGGCCACAGACTCGGGAAATTCGGGAAATGCGGGAAAAAGTCGGGAATTGAAATTCATCGGGAAATATGCGGGAATAAGTCGGGAATTTTGTTTATGATCGGGAATTTTTAAAATAATGTGTAACGCCTCCAGAATGTAACATCAAACCTAGATTTTAACACAGTTTCACAAACCTCTCCCAGGACTTAAGTCCAAATGACGAAGATGAGCATTGGTTTCTGAATTACGAATGATTTCTGGTTTGAAAAAGATTATCCGAATGACAGGTTTTTATTGTGCGGATGCTCGAGTCAAATCAGGCACAAACATATTTTAAATCACAATTTTTTAAATCAAAAATAATTTTAGTAGATAAATTTTAAATGATTCTATCAGAAATACCCAAAAAATACTTCCCCAACATACCTTCAGAATTTTTTTTTGCTTGGTACAAATTTCCTAAATCTATGAAAACGTGCCTCTGAAGCAAACCTACAGATACCTGCTTAATCAATAAAGTTAACCAGAATTCATCAAAATCATTCGCAAAAAATTAAATAATTCAGGGGATTCACTAAACAGCGTAAACCGATTAAACTGTTTAAACGCCGCAATCACCAAGGCAATCTTGGATTATTTCATTCGCAATATCATGAAACATTTCAATAATCAGATAATCACGGCTTACGCAGTTATATAATCTGTTTAGTTAATACCCCTATTGTTTTTTTGCGAATGATTTTGATGATTTCTGGTTAGAAGAACATATTAATTTCGTAGGAAATTCTTTCAATGAGTTTCCGTTGAATATCTCACAACGCTTTTTGACGAGAAATTCAGTTCGAGTATAATCGAGAATTCATAACTTAATTTGACAGTGTAGGACTTCCTGGTATTAATGGCTATTAACGGCTATTAAGAATTTTAGGCCCATTTCTTGTAGGTCTATCTGATGTTTTTTTTTTTTTGCGTTATTCTGGGTTATTCCTATGGTCTGAATGCTACTCAAAATCGGCTGTACTAGATTCGTTTTAAGTTTCTATAGAAATTCGACAAAAAATGGACAAATTTGTTTTGTTTGGAAAGATTTATACTCTATGCATCAGTTTCCATCAGTTTCCACGAGTTCCAAGTGAGTTCTTCAAAAATGCGATTAGAAATTAAGCTGAAATTCGACTAGAAATTGTTTATGAATATGAATATAATAAATAATTTCTAGCTGAATTTCGCCAGATATTTTCAAAATTTTTGAGCAATTCATCGCTACACTGAACGGCGGCTTGCGGTGAAAATTACTATTCTGAGGGTCAATTTAAATACACAACGCCACTAAATTTGTGCAGACTGAGTTTCGTTTCAATTCAACAGAATAATGTTTTCAATTTTACCATGGACTCGATTTTCAATTAAAAAAAGTTTCTGTTGGCAACCGGATTCGAACCAAGAACCTTGACATCACCAGGCTCGCACGCCGAGTGGTAGCTATCGAACCGGTTGATGCGAGAAGAAACAAAACGCACACAAGAAGCGTTGGTGGGTCGATGATCATGTTTTGCCATGGTAAATTTAAAAACATTGTTATGCTTGACATTACTGCAAGCCGCCTTTCAGTGTAGTGCTCTATAGTAAAACTCATATTTTTTTTTTGAAAATCACCAATTCTCACTAAACAGAACTTTTCCATTTTTGCAAAGCTCCAACAGAAGTTTATCTGAGTTCTGCAATTTTTTTTTTCTAAACGTATCTTCAGAGCCCAGTTTCCTTAGAAATTTTCCAAGTGTTTTGACATAAATCGCCAGCGAGTCCTTGTAAAAACCTTTTATGTATAAGATATATTGAAATAATTATACATATTTTATAATGGATTTTGGATTATTTTTATTTGGGTGATTTGTATATGAACCTGTTAATATAACGGGCTTTAATTTTCTTAATAACTATTTGTAAACACAAATTGAATGTTGAAGTATTGAATAGATTTCCTGATTTGTATGATGAAAAATAGTCCTCCTCTTCTTGGCGTAACGTCCTCACTGGGACAAAGCCTGCTTCTCAGCTTAGTGTTCTATGAGCACTTCCACAGTTTTTAACTGAGAGCTTCCTCTGCCAATGACCATTTTGCATGTGTATATCGTGTGGCAGGCACGAAGATACTCTATGCCCAAGGAAGTCAAGGAAATTTCCTTTACGAAAAGATCCTGGACCGACCGGGAATCGAACCCGTCACCCTCAGCATGGTCATGCTGAATACCCGTGCGTTTACCGCCTCGGCTATATGGGCCCCCGATGAAAAATAGTAAAAATAGTAAAATGAGTATGTGAAAAATATTTCACAGATGTATTTTTGCAATAAACTTCTATCCAGGAAATTTGTCAGGGTATTCTTCAGCTTTCATCAGAAAACACTCCAATAATTGTGCCTATAGGAATTATAACAGAACTGCATGAAAAATGCCACCCTTCACACTTTCAGAATTCCAGGAAAAGCGTAAAACACCTAGAAGGAATTCACCTAAGAGTGTTTCAGTTAGCTGACTAGATTTTTATTGGAACTTCATCAAGCATTTCTTAAGGAGTTCACAAAATATCTTTTAGGTATTACGTTACAAATATGTTTAAATATGGGTTAACGATATAAGACATCCAGAATAAGAAGCAAATTTCAAGCATATGTTACATGCAAATCTGTTTTGATATGCGTTTAACCCTTTACTTCCCACGACTTTGAACGACTATTTCTATGCCAAGAAAGCGTTTCCGAAAAAAAGTTATTGCAAATTGGCCAAATTTTACGAAATCAACGAAAAAAATGTTTGTTGTAAATCAATAGTTTTTTTTATTGTTTATCAATAGTTCCACTATTGAAACAAGTGGTTGGTAGTTGGGTTTACCTAATGTGATTGTAATCATTTTCTAAAAACTATTGCATCATATTAATTTAGATTCTGTTTGTCACGAGTTCGTCAAAAATCGATGGTACTCTAGAACAACCTCTAGAAGTAGAGGGTTAACGTCTTTAAAATATTGTAAAACTGTCTTAGTATCACTATGACACCGTAAATATTTCGGTAAGTTTTACAGATCCACTTAAAAGTTTGGATTCTTGGATGTTTTACATGCTCCACAGGTATATAAAAAAAAAGTCGGGAAAATTCAAAATCCATCCCGGTCAACCATTCCTTTAAAAATCTTTACATATCTTTATAACGATCTTTAAAGACGTTCATGTTAAAAATCGATAGCGATCGTCATCGTTTCCTAAAGAAATTTAAATGAAATCAAAGTCACTTCGTTAAAGATTGATAAAGATTTTTGACGGTGAATCGATATTAAAAAATAGTGGGATCTGTTTTATCGACCCGCACGAGTAACCCAAAAAGTTAAAAATAACATCCCGCTCACCACCACCCACCACCATTATCCTTCCCTGTTTATGTTTTATCATGTTTTTTTTTGTTATCATTTTCTAAATTGGAAAATGAACTTACATTTACAGGAACTTGAAAATGTTCTGTTGATTCTTACTCACTGAGCCAGGGCAATATAATGAATATAGATGGCCAAAAGCATTCAATATTGAACAAATTACTAGTCATTGTTAGTTTCTAAGAGATGAGCAGGAACATTCGGCATTGACTATCTGAATCATTGTTAGGAAATAAGAATTTGTCAACTAAAACGAGATCCACATCAATTAATAAGATTTCGAAGCGCAGGGTTTCAGGAAGGGCGACGAAATCACCGAAAACGAAGTGCCTTTTCCTACTTCCAACGATATCGTGTCCGATTATATGTTCAAAATACCTACCATTAGCATGAACTTTTGCCTATGTTGCCGTCCCAGGGAGAAATCCGACGAGCTGCAGCCTAATCCGGACCTAGGAAACATTTTCGCCATCGAAGATACATTGATTCAGTTTTGGTATCTTTTTTTTCTACTTCGAGCAAAACCAAAACATTACGCTTGTCATATGATGTATCAGAATACCTTTGCTCAGCTTCACCCAACGATACCAAACAGAACGGCAAAGGAGTATTGTGACAAATCTTTGTGTTTCGATATCAATATGCAAAGTTCCATTGATATCGAAAATTGAATATATTTCGATGAATATTCATGAAGAAAATCAAAGTTCTAGCGATAACATGAAATTACACGCAAATTAGATACATTTCGGTAAAGGTTTTTATCTTATGACCGATAAAGGATATTTTTCAAGTTTGGTTATCGATCGATAAAGTTGTTTGAATATATGTAACGAAATAATGAGTGAAGAATGGACAACATGAATCTTTATATTTTGGTAAAGAACTTTAACGAATTTAGTGAACTGGTTGACCGGGATGTGCCAAAAATAAACATTTCCCACCAACACACCAACATCCGCATGACCTTGTGCAGGCGCAGAGGATTCAACGGCCTGATGTGGGCAAGCGATTGCAATCATCACTTCCCTCCCCTTCCCTATTGACCTGCAACCTGGCGCAGCAGGCGCCATTGTCGCCTAAAAATACAAGACCACCAACGTTCACACACTGAAGATGCCTGTTAGTCCCAAGCAGCTAACTTATTGGTTCCTTGTGTGAGTGTAGCTGATCTGGTGATACTGGAGTAGCAACTGCGAGCGGTCAATCAAGATCAAGCTCAATGTTGCAAACTGAGCAGTAGTAAGACGCGGTTAACGACGGTTAGCAACGGATAAATGCGGATTTTGCCCGTTAGCAAAGGAAGTGTCATTCCCCCTGGGCCAAAGCAGTAGCCAGCGTATTTCCTGATGCTTCCAGACGCGGGTGCAACTTTCATCTGGCAAAAAATATGTGGAAACACATCCAAAAACTGGGTCTTGATGACTCTTATGGCAAATCAGTTTAAGCACAGACTTGTTAGAATCCCAAAATGGGCGCTACAATGGCCAACTTTGGCACCTACTCACGATTTCGAGCGCACAAATCTCTGCGGAAACAAAACCAGAGCTCTTGATCTTTTTTATTTTAAGCTAATTACAAATAAGCAAAAACAGAATAATAAAATGCACTGTTTTTTGAAACTTGCTTCTTGAGTTTTGTGCATCTGAAGTTCTTATGCACTGATGAAGCGGGATTTCAAGACGTTTGTCCTTAAGGGCGAACGGGACGGTCGAGGAAATATACGCCATTGCTCTGTTGCCACTAAGATGGTAATCTCAGATTCTACTTCATATTTTGCAACAAAAATCTATCATTGTGTATGCTCACTTGCAGTGCATATGCTGATTGGTTTTCACCATCTTCAGTGCGATAGAACTCGAGATTACCATCTTCAAAATCGCGAGGCAAATTGTTAGAAAGAGAGGCAAGATAGGAAAAATAACACGACGTCCCGTTTCACCTTAATGTCAAATGGAATTTAGGCAACCAGAAACCTTAGTTTTCTTGGATCCGCAAAAAGTTGACCAAGGTCATTGATGGTCGAAGTACACACTTAAATATCAGTGCTTTGTTTATAACAGCTAATTTTGAACGCCTATTAACCCTAAAAGGGATACCTTCATGGCCTCAGTTTCGTCACCTCGCTGAGTGTGTTCCATCAAAGACGAGCTGTGAAAGGCGCCTGGGGTCCAATGGACCCCATGTATCCCTTTTAGAGTTAATCAGTGAATACAAACAACGGACAGTTTTGTCTAATTTATCAATTGAGTAATTCACATGCTTTGCAAAAGTCTGATTGGAGTCAAGGATCACTCCAAGATATTTCCCATCATTTTCCCAATTTGGTGGTTGACCGTTTGTGGCTATTGCTGTCCTAGGAAGGTTTCGTGCTGCCCTCTTCTTGGTGAAAAAAAAAACTGTTTGCGTTTTTGTTACATTCATTTTGATGCGCCATTTCCGCTGATAACTTTCCAGGTTGTTCTGCGCATATTGTAGCTTAGTTACGATTTGAGCTAGATCCTTGTCGGCCGCTAAAAAAGCTGTGTCGTCCGCGAAGAAGGCATAGACTACTCCATCAACCATTATTGTATCTGATGTAAAAATATTATACAATGTAGGGCTCAAGACTGATCCTTGAGGGATTCCAAACGGTATGGGGGTGCGAAGCAGACGTAGAACCGTTGAGCGTTACTCCAAATCGACGATTGGACATTAACGAAGAAAATATTTTCACCAGATACCGTGACCGGCCCTAATTCTCCGCAGTCCCTAATTCGGCGCACTTTCACGAATGTACCACAAAATCATGGACGCTAATACAATATTAGCTTCAAATATATTTTTTGAATATTGTTTCAATAGTAAGAAAAAAGTTTGCGAAGAAACATTTTTCAAATCAACGACCATTATTTAAAAAAAAAAATAAAATGGTGTTGCAAGTACTGGAAATTGCCTGAAATCTGTGTCCGTTAGCGAAGCTGCTAAAAAGTTGCCTCATGAGCTGAAGCATTTTGCGACATAAATAATGAGGATAATGTCTGCTTTTCCATGCGTATCCTGTACTGCTGTCTTCGAGGAACCAGAATCGGCAAAAACAATTGAGTTTTCTTCTTCTTTTTTTAATCTTCTTGTTCTTCTTAGGTGCGCAGAATTAGGAACCGGTATTGAATGGTGGTCCTAATTCTGCGCAGACATTTCAAAACTAAGTTTTGAGCATATAATTAGTAAACAAACATCATATAAATGCCACCATACGCGCCAACTTGTGACGTAGTTGGGGGGGCGAGGCCTCTCAAAACCAATCAAATTCGGAATATTCCGACGCAGTTCATCTAGTTTAGGCATATTTACGTGAAAACTACTGCATTGAGGTGAAAAAAGTTGAATTTTGTCCAATTTTGAAGAGCTTCGCCCCCCCCAACTACGTCACAAGTTGGCGCCTATGAATGCCACCATAGTTATAACTAGGATATTATATGTTTCTAGCAATCCGGTGAATCTAATTACGTCTTAACAAATTAGTTTATAAATTTAAAGGCTAATTTACGATTCTTGCATTATTGATCTGATAGTTCGACCGGACTAACCACTTGTTTTAAACATTTACTATCAACCTCGGGAGAAATTTTATGTATTGTTGCAAGCATTCGTCAAATGCGACATATGATGTGAGTTTACATGGAATTTTCTTAAACAGAGGAATCCCTGGAGTTGAAAAAGAATGAAGTCTCAGTTTGCAAACAAAGATTGTGCCACCTTGTCATGGTCAAAAAGTTTATATTGCCTTAAGAAATGAACGTAAATTTTACTAATATGGACATATGTGGATAACTAAAAAGCTTTACATAGTAGTATTCGATAATGCTACAAAATCCTTTTGTGTATTATGATTTAAATTCCCTTTGCTTATTAATCAAAGAAGGTAGTATCAATGTTGGGGACATGCCAAGTTCCAATATGGTCATAATGTCATAAAAAAGTTGAAAATGAAGAATTCAATTGAATTTCATCTATGAATCATGTTCTCATTACAATATGTTATCTTTTTAGAGTTTTTTTTTTCCATGTGCGCAGAATTAGGAACATTCCAAAAAAGGGTGCGCAGAATTAGGAACAAAGACATACTTTAGAATTTTCATGATTTTACATATAAATTGAGTGTTTAGTATGAGAATTATATTTTTCCCTGATTTACAAAGCTGATAACTATGCGCGGTCAAAAATTCAGCCAAATCGGTTCGATTTGGAATTTATTATAGCTGATTGAAATTGAAAAAGTCTTAGGTGCGCAGAATATGGGCCCTCCACGGTACAATGGACAGTTTGATTGATGCAGCTTGAAGACCACCGCCTCTTGCCATACGGAGTCATAGGCCTTCTCCACGTCAAGAAGCACCATGCCAGTGGATTTTCCATGGCTTAATTTCTTGTTTGATTCGCACAAGTTGATGAATTGTGGAGTGGCCTTTTTTGAACCCAAATTGTTCGTGCGGAATAACTTCGTTTACTTCGACGTGGCGATTCAGTCTATTTGAAATCAGTCTTTCCAGTATTTTGCTTAAGCCGCTCAATAGACTGATTGGGCGGTAGTTTCCGGGACAAGTAATGTTTTTGTTCGGTTTAGGGATGACAGAAGCATGTTTCCATTTTAGTGGGAAATAAGTTAGTCTGAGACAAGCATTAATGATAAAAGGCAGACATTAGTTTAGAAGTATTGTAGTCGTCATCTTTTATATCCCTTTCGTGACGAACCAGCACAATTGTGCTGTTGAGTGGTAGCATTTTTGCATATTTTTTCATCTGTTTATACTTTGTTTTATGTGGTGTAAACTGTTTCAATAATTCAGCCATTACTTATACTCGTTTGTGTGTAAACAACTTTTTTTACGTTGCCTGTGAGATTTATCACAACGAGGTGAACAAAAAGTGGACAAAAACCGTAAAACATGAAAAAAATTTGTCTGTCGCATAATTTTTATTTCTGATTTGTCTAGGTAGTCAAAGCAAGAAATCGAAAGATGAAGAGTAGTTCTTTCATATGAGGTAAAACAATTGTTGTTTTGTTGGGAAATCTAATGTCGTTTTCGTTTTTGATTCAGTTCCAACATGGGTTGGAACTGGATCAGATCACAGTTTCAACCCCAACCCGACTTCGGTTTCGCTTGTACTATAAAGTTTGTTTGACGTTGATTGTTTACACATTTTCCGCCGATCCAGTTCCAACCCAGGTTCAAAAACGAATTCGACATAAGAGTTCTGGAGAGCCAAAGTTGAGCCATTTGTATGGAGATTTCAATTTTTTGCGCTCCGTCACGAAAGGGATCATGTCAATAAAGTTACGTTGTAATTTGTTATTCGTTACACCTGGAGTTTCAATGCAGTGACATGTGTCTCGGCCACCCTGAACTCCAGGTTGTAACACTATTCGAAAAAAAAATCAAAATGTCATCGCTAAAGTTAATAGCGAACTTACTGCAACGACTAAAGAATCTGTTCGAGACCATTCCGTAAATGAGGCGTTTATAACGGAATAAGCCCATGTGCGTAATAAACGGTTATACAGGGTGTTAGGTTGGTGAGTGTGAACTTTTTAAGGGGTGATAGGACCATAAATGATGAAAAAAAATCTTCTACGCATATGGTCAAATCTCAACCGTTACGTAGTTATTAAACTTTCCACGTTTTTGACTATGCTTGCCTTAATCTGGCGCTATAACTTGAAAACGATCAAACTTATCGCAGTTTTTCAACCCTCATTCGAAAGATTAAATTTTCTATCAAATAAGATCTCTAAACCCGTTTGGGGGGAGCTGCTTACCAAATCTTCCGGCCTATCACATCTTGTAATTTTTATACTCCTGTATATCAATGATGTGACACCAGTGCTGAAAGGGCACTGTATATCTGACGATCCAATTTGCCCGGATTGTATGTCTCAGAAGATTATTCCAAAAAATATTCCGTCAAAGTATCACGAAAAGAGTACACTGAAGTTTTTTTTTACGCGGTTTTTTTTACGCGGTTTTTTTTTACGCGGTTTTTTTTACGCGGTCCGTCCTAAAAAAAAAACGCGTTATTTCAAGACCCGTCGTAAAAAAAAACCGCGTTATTCCAAAAACCGTCGTAAAAAAAATCCGCGTTTTTTCAAAAACACGCGTAAAATAGTCAGCACCACATCTAACGTGACTTGACTTTTTTTACGACGTTTTTTGAAATAACGCGGTTTTTTTTACGACGGGTCTTGAAATAACGCGGTTTTTTTTTTACGACGGGTCTTGAAATAACGCGGTTTTTTTACGCGGTTTTTTTTTACGCGGGACCATTACCGTCGTAAAAAAAAACTTCAGTGTATTGTGAACAGTTTGATGTATTTACGGAACTGAGTTGATCTCTGAGCTGTAGATACAAGGCCAAGCCCCCCTGGCAAGGTGCCAAACTGGTAAGCTTGGGTCATTGTTTATTGTTAGATGTCTGGAGTCTGTGATAGGATTGACGTTGGCATATTCATCATAGTAAAATTAATTAGTAAGATATTAATTGAAACAAAATTCGTTAAAAAAATAGTTCATGGGTTAATGATCGAACTCAAATAATGCCTAATAAATCAACTCGATTTCTGATACCTCCAACATGATTTTAACCACTGTCATGATTTTGCCCACTTGATCGAACAGTTAGTACTACACGTAACTCAGGTTAATTCAATAGTCGCTACCACAATATGTGTCTTCTGTAGTTTTCTGTAGTTACACTATCCATTTGAAGATGTCATAGTAAATAGTAGTAGTTCATATAACCAATACCTATAAAACTATCCTTCAATCCTCTTTGTAAGATTTGGTGGATAGCATGACAGCATTGATTGAAACACGAGAGCTCTTATATCATGCTATTATTCGCATGGTTAATTATTTTATGAACAATAATTTTTTTGACGAATCCGATTTAAAATAATTGAATAGTAATTTTTGTTAAGCCATATTAAAATAATCACTATCATTATCAATGAATGCTATCCGCTCAAGATCTTCGCTACATTGTATTTTGAATTACTGGAGGCTTCATTTATTAACAAATTTACAACAAACACGCTATAACAGTATCTAAAGAATCGTGAGGGGTGAGAAACCTGAACCTATCTAGTAGCAGTATTCATATAGATTAACAATTATACTCTATTATTTTCAATCATTGCAACATTATACTAATATGTGCTGGCCGCCCATTTGCGGAGTTGTGCGGCCCATTATTCTCTTTCCATTCCAGAAACGACCATTTTGAAGCAAGAAGTGTCCCAATGGCCAACACAAACTGGACTTGTCCGAAACACATAAGCTAAGTACAACAATTTTATAACCAGGCACCCAACTCTTTCTCTCTCTCTCTCTCTCTTCTTGGCGTAACGTCCACATTGGGACAAAGCCTGCTTCTCAGCTTAGTGTTCTATGAGCATTTCCACAGTTATTAACTGAGAGCTTCCTCTGCCAATGACCATTTTGCATGCGTATATCGTGTGGCAGGCACGAAGATACTCTATGCCCAAGGAAGTCAAGGAAATTTCCTTTACGAAAAGATCCTGGACCGACCGGGAATCGAACCCGTCACCCTCAGCATGGTCGTGCTGAATACCCGTGCGTTTACCGCCTCGGCTATATGGGCTCCCCAACTCTTTCTACTACTTTGCTAATAGATAATGCAATATGCATACTTCAATATCAATTACCGTCAGTGTACCAGTAGCCGCTCGTGTTCCAATAGCCGCTCACCGTCTTCAAAATGATGTCTAAAGGGTCTAACTCGTTTTGTAAACAAACATTGTTTCTGTCGCTGTAGGGTCTATCTCGATCCACCCACGCATCTGGGGGCCGTTATCGGAAAGATCTATCTTCGTTCTTTCTGATAACGGCCCCCAGATGCGTGGGTGGATCGAGATAGACCCTACAGCGACAGAAACAATGTTTGTTTACAAAACGAGTTAGACCCTTTAGACATGTTGATGCAGAATTTATCTTATTTACATTTTTCAATTCACTTTAAAGTATCTAACACTGATTTTACAATTGTGTATGTAAACTTGTATCTTAATTATGTTCATTATTAATAGTAGTCTGATAATCCAAGTCTAGTGATTTTTTCCCAAGGAAAAGAAAGAGTTGGTGTCATAATCAATACAATACTTGAAACTGGAGGGGCGGGACATTCGAGCCTACTCATCAGTGGAAAGGACTTGCTATGCTAATCGGTTTAGCATAGGGCAGATACAAGTCTACTGGTAGACGTATCGCCCAGCGAAACAACGCAGATTGGCCACGGCCCGGGGGTGCGTTGATTATAACAGAATATAACAGAATAACAGAAATAAGATCTTTAAACCCGTTTGTTTTGCTGAAAAGCTTAGTTTTCTAGAACAAACAAGCTCAAAAGTAGTGCCTTTTAGATGGTTTTTGACAATTATCTTTGAAAAATGCGTGATAAACTTTGATTCTTTGGCAAAGTTGTGCTCCTTGTTTCTCTCTACAATTTGTTCTTTAACACCAAAGTTTTAGCTCTTCTCTCGTTTTCTTGCAATTTGGATTTAAACGTCGAATTTTGCATAGCAAATTTATAACCGCAGCTGAAGGCTCGTTTTTGCGCACTGTATTTCTCGAGTTGTCATCGGCGCGCACACCCGCCTGCCGGACAACAGCAACAAGGTGCGTATAAATTAAACCGACGACGCGCGCTGCTGTTTTGTTACTTTGGCATGGTTTTCGTGATTCCCGTGATCTTGTGAGTCCTACGATGATTTCTGTAGTGAACTTATGATTCCTAGTTTGTGTTGAGTATCCCCGGTGGATAACCTCCAGTCTCTCATTCAGCACGCCGGTTAGCCATGTTCGATTTGGCTCAGAATTGCAAAAAAATAGTAGTTGATACCCTAAGGTACAACGTTGTAGAAGACCATATCATGATAAAACTTAATTTGGTTGCTGTTTTAGCTAACGAGAGCTGGATGAGGACTTCTGCCCCCGTTTATTCCCGGTTGTTACATGTAGCACGTGTTTGCCATTCGAAACTTGCGCGCTACATCCTAGGCAGCTATGTAAGTCTTCGCTGTCTCGATTCCCGTCAACGTGCGTGAACAATTGAAATGAATGGACAACATAGCCGCCAAACCGACGTGCTGAATGAGAGACTGGAGGTCATCCAACTTCCCATATGTTTGGGCTGAGAATCCCATACAAACCTTCTACTCATTTGCGCTAGCTCATTTTTTAACCGATTGAGCTGAAATTTTCAGATTGTTCTTCTCTCTCAAAAACACGATTCTAGAGGGTTTCCCGTGGAATTTTCCGACATTTTTGTAATTGGGGCAGTCTAATGAGCATAGTATAGCATAGCCGACCGCTATCGTCAAGTTCGTCAACTTTTTTTTCACACCATACAAATGTGGGCCGGTCTAATGCTCTAAAGCTCTCCCAATATAGAAATGATTTAATTTTTCGATCTAGGAAAGCAACCTCAAGGACGCTTATTCGTATAATCTTTCGACAAAGTAATAAGTCAACTAAGTTGGTGAGTTGGTAAATGCAAATTTTAATCCCGGAGGCCAACGAAGAAATGTGCATGTTAATTTGACGCTTAAGCTACTTTTGGTTTAGCGTAAAGTCGAAGTGAATTGAAATATTTTTAGCGTATGAAAGTTTTCACAATAAATACAAACATTCGGTAAAAAAAATCATGAAACTAGCGTTGGAGCAGTGAAAAAACTCAACATCTTAGAGTATGTTGATCCAAAGCATTTTAGTGTGAAGTCTGCCAGCTTATACGATTCTGCAATTAGTTGGTTGCTCCTTCTCGCTTCTTCTGCAGTTCCTTCTCGAATTGCAACAATTTGATTTCCATCACCTCGCGAATCGCATCTCGGATTTTGGATTTTTCCATGCCCAGAACTTCGATTTTTTCCATCTGTTCCTGAACGAAATCGACCCGCCGCTTGAAGAAGTTCTTTGCGCTTTCCAAGTCCTACGGGAAAGTTTCGTAGGGAGAAAATGTAAATCGAGCTTAGCTCATTACAATAAAAGAAAATTAACTTACATTTTCCACGTAGTAACCGGTTCCAATGTCGATGATTACATTGTCTGCATCTTTGATGGTCCCGGGAACGTACATGCTCCTGTGTAGCAAAATAAAAATGTAGTGGAAAAGTTCTCAAACGAAGGTATAACTCCCGTCCTCTCTTACCCCGTCAGTGGCACCAAAATCTGTTTCTCGTTCCAGTCGGGTTTGAACTGTTCCAGTGCTTCCTTCGAGCCGGAGTATTTCACGCGAGCCATTTTCAGAGTTTGCAGTGATTCTTGAAAAACGGTCAGCTCCTAAAACGCAACAAAAATACCGCCAGTTAATAGATCGTTCCATTTCGGACCGACCTCTCCCAATCCCACATACCTGGTCCAGTTGATTCTTCAGCTGAGTCAGCTGCTGCAGGTTAAGTGTGTTCAGATCGACCTGCTGCATATGCGGCTTCTCACTGGCGGAAATAGCGGACATTTTTGGGACGGTGGCACTACTTAACGGTAACAATCCAGGATAAACTCTGTGGATTCACTGGCCGGTAATCGATTATTTACCGGATAAGGCAAAAAACAAGACGACGAGCTGTGTGGTTCCCGTTCTAGGAGTTCACAAGCACCAACCAGAAACGAAAAATCAGAAACCGAACCGAGTGTTGCTTTTTTTTTATTTTTTTTTTCTTGAAATGTCAAAGTTAAACCAAGAGCCAGTTGCGTCAAGTACTCCGACAAACAGTGATGCCGGGAATTCATCGTTGAAAAAAAAACACTCATGCATGCAGAGATTCTAGATTGAGTTTAAATAAGGGCGAAAGTAACATGAGAGAGTTCTCTTCATCGACTCTCTCTTCTGCGAATTAAAGTGACAAGATGCAAATTCAATCGAACTTTTTTACACTTAGACGCTAGATTGCATCGCAACCTAGCGATTTATGACCAAAAAATGCAACCATACTTGCATCTTGTCACTTTAATTTGAGGAAGAGAGAGTCGATGAAGAGAACTCTCTCATATTACTTTCGCCCTTATTTAAACTCAATCTAGATTGTTTAGAGCCTGTGTCAATTGGGTTTTTAAATTTTAAGAAATATTATAATATATTTTAAGGAATATAATATATCTGGAGCTCGATTTGAAAAGGTCGTACACAGACAAACAGACGTAACACTTGCGAAATTTCCATCGACCATGCTTTCAACGATCATTTTAAATTTTCATAGTTGTGGCATTCACAACCAGAGGCGCGCACATCGTTTTTCTATGCGTTTGACGTTTCACACTAGCGCCTTCTGTTGACGATATTGCACAACACAGTGATTCGTGCAACTTTTCCACCAGGTGATGGTAGTGTGAACTGGGCGATGGATTTTCATGAAAATCGCTCAAGGTGTTACGTCTGTTTGTCTGTGGGTCGTATGTACACCCGCATAGGAAGAAACAGTTTGCCATAAAGTGAAAACAATATATCTCTTCTACGTGGTAATGTTAACTTATCACAAATTGTTGCTTTTATATTGAACAATATGCGACCTCACTCGGTGTTATTATTAAAAACAATTTGAACAATCTATACCGAACAGTAACAGTGTACCATAGTGTTCGCATAATATTGAATGATATGGGAAAAACAACTTCACATCACGGTTGAAACATTCCGCTACCTTTTGACAAAATGTTGGTTCGAATATTTGCACCTCACACCTACACGCGTGCATTATACTCTTTATTAACATAAATAAACAGTTTGACAAAATGTTGCACACATTGGTGTTCGTGAGACATAAATGATTCGAAGAATCGCGCAGCTCGTTGAAAAAAAAAAAAGGCGGCAGATCAATCAATCAATAGTGTTGAACTGTTTAGTTTCATAGTGTTTACTGCGTTGTATTTATATTTTAACAGTTTTATTACCAAAAGAAGGTTTCTTCATGCGATCAGGAGTGTTTTTGCATCACGTTTCAACTTGTGTTTACCGGCACAAACCCCCAAGCAACGAGGTTTGGCAGTCGCGTTTCCCTCGCATCGATGGCAATTCCACCGGGTCCGCCAGCAAGGCGAAGTTAACGGGGAACAGCTCGCTACTTCGTAGGAGGAAGCAGTGACCCGTGCAAACGTGGGACCGTAAGATGATCTTCCGGGGCAAAATATTATCCGGAAGAGGATGCTAAGGTAAGTTTGCTTTTTTTGCTTTAGAACTACGGTTTAGGCCATAAGTGAAGTGCTAGCAACTTGGAAACTATTATATAGCTTTAGATTGGTTTCCGCCAGTGGTCTGATATTGACTCATGATGCTAGTTTGTGGATGTTAGTCAAAGTCAGTTTCGTTTCAAATTCAGAATACAAAATCCTTGTCTTTCTATTTCCCTCAGCTTCATGAAATGGATTAGAGAAACCGCCAGGCGCTCAAGGAAAGAAGACAAAAGAATGAAAATGTTCCGCCGAAACGAATCTACTGCTACAGAGACAGATCATCTATTTGTCGTACAGCCCGGATCTAAGCCCGGATCATGGATTAAGGCGATTCAACGACTGCGAAAGGTAATTGGCCAAAACATCCGGAGTGAAATGACAACATTATGGATGAGATTGTGAGCGTGCTGAATTGCGATCCATTTATCCAGCCGTCGGCCGTAATATTGAGGGAACGATCGATGCACCAAGAGGAAATACCTATAACTAGGAAACAATCTTGCTGGAGGAAGATAAAGCTACCCACGGAGAAGGAGAAGAATTTGATGAAAGTGGAACAGCACGTGAAAGGCTGAAGCGGAACTCGGCTAGATAGGACTCGGGCTAATTCCATTCGAAGAATTACAGATTGCAGAAGTATGAATCTGCTTTCGGCATAAGATAGGGTTTGGGATCATTTGGGCAGGGGGACCTATTTTGGGACCTTTGCGCTCTAACTCATTCAATTTTGTACCAACTGGTTTGTTGTTTACGAGGTTTTTTATATGCACGCACTGAGTGTCCCAAATGGGGCCCCCTGCCCAAATCATCCTGTTCCGGGTGAAAAAAAAACACCAATAAAATCAACTGACAAATGTTTATATTTTGTATAGATAATTTCATCTTTAATGATATAGATGTACAAAATAGTTATAAAAAAAGTTATACCTAATTAGGTTTGAAAGCAAATAAACAGCCAATTGGAGAACATTCAAGTTTAAATGATTTTTACGGTGAAATAAGAAAATGACGGTTTATTGAAGACGTGCGGGATTGAATCAAATCGAATTTGTGTTTTCAGTTCACTTTTTATTTGATTTATTAATATGTGTCCTGAAGGCATCAGATTGATTTGATGCAATCATGCAATACAAACACAATGACCCAACCAATAGTACACATGTAACACAACCGTTCAACATATTGTTGTTACAACTGTATAAAGCTATAAAGCAATTGTAACACATACATTGATTTTCTATTCAGATTTTATAGGCCAACTGTTCTAGAACTGTTTGCTAAACAGCGAACTGAGCAAAAAAGGATAGTATATTGACCTTTTGACAAACTGTAAACGAGAAATTTTGTTCGAGAAAATGCGCGATTTTTTATTGTAACATAACTTAACCGCCTATCCCACATACTGTTATTTGCTCGAATACCATCTGTCATACTGTTAAAACCGTGTGTGGTACTGTTGATTTATTGTTATTTTGGGTGTTATACGACACTGTTGGGATACTGTAGTAAATAGTTGCAAACAGTATAGTAGACAGTGCCAGTATTGTTCGTGATTATGCGGGCATTTGTCGATATAAAATTCGATCAGTTTATTTTAGTTATTGTAGCAATAGGGAAGATACTTTGGAGATTTTTAATGATGTTTCCGTTCCGCCTGTTTTGTGATGATTCTGCTGTATGTATCAACTTTGTTCAATTTCAACGGTTTTTGCTATAATAAGCGAATCCAGCTGATCGAATTTTTAATCGACAAGAGCACAAACGACCTTTTCAAATCGAGCTCCTGATATTACAGTCCGGATTCGCTGGTTGGGTCACGACTGCGCCCCGATTAGCGAATCGTGTTCGTTCGTTTGGGCAACTGACAACTGATCAAAATGCTCTAGACACACGCAAGTGACGAGAAATACGTCACGGAACACTCACATACTTGCGTAAACGTTCTGTATACAGGAGTTGTGATGCGACGGCGGTCAGACGTCAAACTCGTTTTGACATCTATTTTGACATTGACAGTGCTTTTTAGTTGGGTTTTGCCCCAACCAGTGAACATTCAACCATCGAGACAGCCCATCTAACGAGCTCTCAACGAACGAATCGTCACTGTATTGATTTTTTGATTTTATACGAAAGAGCACCTTTTTCTGAGCCACTATGATTTTTTTTCAGATTTTTAGAACTTTATTTTGGTACCTAATGAAGACCGGGAACCGGATGGCAAACAAAACACGCCGAATAAACTCAAACAAATTTTTATTGGTTGTCTTCGCGTTAACAATTTTTCTCGAACTGCTCATCTCGCTGTTGGAGGGGCCGCTCTCCAAATCTCTACACCCAACTCTACCCAACTACAATTACACTCTAAAGCAAAGCATCGCATTTCTTCATTAATTGGCTTCTTTAGCGGTGTTGAAATAATTCCATATTCTAAATCTGCATGCCAAACTTGTTGGCAGATTCCAGATGGCGACAGTGGAATACCCAAAAGGAGTTTCGGATTGTCTGGTGGAGAAATCACACACGACGTTACTTGGTTAACAACTTGGTTTAATAAAAGTAAACGAGGATAAAAAGAACAGTGTACACGCGGTAGCGGACGACGAACGAATGCTGAACGACGATGGGCGCGCAACGCAATGTAGGGGTGCGCACATGGCTGTGCGCGATAGGGTTGAGCAAAAAAGCACACAATGAAAAATGTCGAAGATGTGAGCATTGCCCCCTTCAACACTCCCCCTCAATGCGAAGACTCTTTATCTGGTGGGCCTTCGTCATGTCCGAGCAGCTTGCGTAATCCCGCAAGCTTCACGAGATTCAGCAACCTGTTCCCGAAGCCCGCTTCTGCCTGGTGTGTCGGGAGAGGGTCTGAGGAAATCTGCTTGCTGTCGTCGAATGAATCCTTTCGTCCTTCTAGCGGGTACCGGTTGATCACCAGTTCATCGGTTGCATCGTACCTCACGACATCCTCCTGGAACGACACATTCCTTGACGGCGAATCGCTGGTCATCCTTACGACCGTGACTGATTCTTTTTCCTGTACGTGATCTTCTGCTATCCGAGTTCTGGGGTCTACCTGGCCTTTTGAACCATATCGATAACCAGAGGTGGCTGGCGGCTGTAGCATGTTCAGATAGTACAACCCGCCATGTTGGTGTCCGGTAGCAACAACCGCTCCATCAACGCCCACTATGTCACATCCTTCACCAGCAAACAACACTTTAAAGTTCTTCTGTGCCAACTGATCGACGGAAATCAGGTTTGATGAAAGCCCTGGCACATATTTCACATTGTTCATCTCGATCTTCATTGCCTCACCAGATCCGTCAATACCGTACACAACACCACTTCCTACGCCTTGGCACTGAATGTTCTTCCCATCTGCCAAAACGATGTATTCACCAGAAGACTTCTTCAAGGACGTAAAGAACGACCTGTCGCTGCACATATGCGCACATGCACCGCTATCGATGACCCAGGATCCACACTTTCCTCCACCAACAGCAAAAGCAACATTTCGCGAATCACTTTGCGCTACTTTTGCTTTCCCGCACTCACTGCAACTAGTGCATGATGAATCTGCTTCCTTCTTCAGCATTGCCAAGTACTTCCGACAGTTGCGCTTGATGTGGCCAGGATTCTTACAGAAATGACAAATCCAGGAATCGACATCCGTTCTGGCCTCCGTGGATCGCATTGCTTTTTCACTCCTGGCAAAATCACCTCCCTTGTCACCCCCTCTTCTTTCCATTTGTCGATTGTACTCGTCCACGAGCTTCGACTTGACGACATCGAGCGAAATATCATCGTCCGACCGACTGTCTAATGCAGTAACCAATCCGTCGAACGAGGGCGGTAGACTCCGAAGCAACAGACATATTTTGGTATCCTTGTCTAAGGTCGTACCAGCCCCATCGAGACGATCGAATAAATCATCGAAATCACGCAGATGAACTTCCATGTCACCGTCCTCCGCGAGATTGCAGGCGCATAACTTTTTCAAGAGTGACACCCGAATCGATCGTGTCGTCTTTTGATGGTACCGTTTCAATGCCATGTACACATCACGCGCGAGCACACAGTTTTTAACTAACGGTAACTGATTGTCTTCGAGAAGCAATATGATCGTCGCTTTGGCTTTTCTGTTGTCCCTTTTCCAATCTTCGGTACGATCTTCTTCGTCGAATACCGGCTCGTCGATCACGTGCCACAAATCGTCGCGAGCCAACAAGTTCTCCACGCGCACATTCCATGTTTGCCAGTTCGTACCATTCAATTTCGGAATCGAAAACTTTGCATCCCCCATTTCGACTCGAAAACACTTACTCGGGTAGGCAGTCAACACACCAACGAACACGCCGACTGGCAAACAGCTCCTCTCAACACGGCACTTTTTCTTCGTCTCTTCCTCGAGCGGCGGCTGCTCAATGCACTAGGGAACACGATGGAAAAACCCCGAAATCTTCTTTTTCGAGCGATGAATGCTCGGCACACTGTTGCTTTCTCCCCCTGGAGAAGCAAGCACTATTCTTCTTCTTTCCCTTCTTCGAACACCTTCCTCTTTCTCCCCCTGGAGAAGTAATCACTTTCTTTGAGAACTGACTCGGAAAATCACTTTTCTTCACCCTCTCCTGGGGCGGAATACCTGTCCGCAACTGTTTCCTACACTTTTCACCACGCGAAACTTTCCGTGCCGACGCAGCAGCGGAAGAATAACACCCTATCCGGCTCTTCCCGGCCGAATCTTTCCACGCAAACTTTCTTCCTTTCTGGGCCGCTAGCTGGGGCCAAAACCTGTTGGCAGATTCCAGATGGCGACAGTGGAATACCCAAAAGGAGTTTCGGATTGTCTGGTGGAGAAATCACACACGACGTTACTTGGTTAACAACTTGGTTTAATAAAAGTAAACGAGGATAAAAAGAACAGTGTACACGCGGTAGCGGACGACGAACGAATGCTGAACGACGATGGGCGCGCAACGCAATGTAGGGGTGCGCACATGGCTGTGCGCGATAGGGTTGAGCAAAAAAGCACACAATGAAAAATGTCGAAGATGTGAGCATTGCCCCCTTCAACAAAACTGAGCTGAAATCCAAATTTTCATGAATTTTGGTGCCCGGGAACCTATTTAAAAATCAGTTCGAAGTTTGTATGGGAGCGATTTGTCGAATAACCCCTCGTCGCATTTTGTACTGGGCGGAGCTGTCAAGCAGTTGCTCAGCTGTCAAAAGGTGATTTTAAAAAATTTCTTTGAAATTGATTTTAGGTACCAAAATAAAGTTTAAAAAATCTGAAAAAAATCATGGTGGCTCAGAAAAAGGTGCTCTTTCGTATAAAATAAAAAAATCAAAACATTTTCCTAAATTTAAAAACCCAATTCAAGAAGTTTACACTAAAATCAATTTCAAAGCAATTTTTTGAAAATCACCTTTTGACAGCTGGGCAACTATTTGACAGCTCCGCCCAGTACAAAATCCGACGAGGAGTGATTCGACAAATCGCTCTTATATGATATTCCAATAGTGCAATAATATAGGACTGACATATAACGATGATCGGGAGAGTTGGCTCAGTGTGCTCGATTGGCTCCGGTCGAAAGTGACAGTCCGCCAGACTCTAATTATAGGGACTCTAAGCGTATCTGGTCCTCTATCCAGCGCATTGCCCGACGTATGTCCGGCGCACGGTTTTGGAATAAATAACCAGCTGCCAACTTTTCGTAAAAATGAACCACTGTGGAGCGGGTTGATTTGATTGATCACCGAGCTACCCCTCGTTCGTGCCGGCGGCGAGGGCGGCGAGATGGCGAGATGGCGGCGCGTTCGTGTCAGAAAAATGTCAAACCGCCGTCGACGTTTTGTCACTTCGCTTCCACGTGAACTGACGTTTTCAGCTTTTTCTTCATTCGTTGTTGAGTCGTCGCGGCATCTTGTGGAGTTGGCTCGCTCGCTCGTTCATTTTTCCCTTTGATTTGAACCCGTTGAGCAGCATCGTCGTCTGCTGCTTCAAAGTTGAAATTTCGGTGGCAAGTTTGATTTGAATTTGGTGTGGTTTTACGAGTGAAAAGTTGTTTCTAAGATGAAGAAGTTGTTGATCTTCGCTTTGCTGGTGCTGCCAGCGGTTCTTTTGACCGTGGACAGTGGTAAGTTGCGTGATATTTTGGAAATCGGCTCTCACGAGGGTTACTTTCACTCCGACGTGGCATTTCGTAACATTTTGGATGTTTCTTTTTTTTAGGTTCCCGGTTGATGGCCCATGCCACGGAAGATGAATTGGACGAAGAACTGGATGTGGAGGTTGAATCGGATGATGCTTCGGTGACTCAGACAGATGAAGCGGAGACGGATGATGAGCCGGAAACAACAAAGTCTCCCGACGCCGATACGTTCCTTCTGTTTACACGTCCTCTGCATTCGAGCGGATCCCAGCTTGAGCTTCCTGCCGGATACCCAGTTGAGTTCCTAGTCGGATTTGCCAACAAGGGTAGCGATGACTTCATCGTAGAAACCGTCGAAGCTTCCTTCCGTTACCCAATGGACTTCAACTATTACATCCAGAACTTCTCCGCTATTCCGTACAATCGTGAGATCAAGCCAGGCCATGAAGCTACCGTGTCGTACTCGTTCCTCCCATCGGAATCGTTTGCCGGACGACCATTCGGTTTGAACATTGCGCTGAACTATCGCGATGCCAGCGGAAACCAGTTCTCCGAGGCCGTCTTCAACGAAACCGTGTCCATCACCGAGGTCGATGAGGGACTGGACGGAGAAACGTTCTTCCTGTATGTCTTCTTGGCCGCCGTTGTTGTCTTGCTGCTAGTTTTGGGCCAGCAGTTCCTGGGATCGTACGGCAAGCGCAAGCGGTCTCCAGCGGTTCGCAAGACCGTTGAAACCGGAACCACCAACACCAAGGACGTGGATTACGATTGGATCCCGGCTGAGACGCTGAAGAAGATCCGTAAGTAGAATAATATTGTTAGTTGAACTCATTATACCTATCACTTTGATTCCGACGACCGATCAAATAATTTTGATAAATGATTTTTCATTAGGAGGGTCTGTCTAAATGACGATCGATTTTTTTTCGCTAACTTGATCGAATCAAACTAAATCATTATTCTTCTTGTTCATGTAGCAAAATGTAGTCGTACCCAGCGGATTTTAACCAAATAATCTTTGGAAAATTTAACGTCGCACATTCTGTAATAACAGCCGATAAAGAGAAATCAATATTGTCAGTTGGACAGGCCCTTATAAAAAAATCGTCATAAATCATAAATTATTAATTTCAAGGAAAAAAGTAGAAGTTAGAAGTAGTTTACTTTTAAAATTTAAAAACTTGAGATTAATGAATGTTTATAGTTGGTCGGCGTTAAGTCAGACCGGATCATCTGTTTTTGAATGATTTTGGAAAAAATGTCCCACAAGCACATGGGAAATCATATCAAATGCATTATTTTCCAAAATACAATAGTTATTCTATATAATGATACATCTGCATCAAAATAACATCGAAAAGTTTAGTTTTATCAAATTCCTTCGTTTATCTTCACATGCCTGAAAAATTGTGCATTAATTAATTAACTATTAATGCACATACATGGTATATGAAGTAATAAACGGAATAGACCATGTTGAGAGTCGCTTAATACACTTTGCATAAGCAGCATTGTGAGGCTAATACTGTTTCTTTGTTTTCAGAAAACTCTCCCAAGGGCGGCAAAGTATCCCCCAAGCAGAGCCCACGGCAACGAAAGGCCAAGCGAGCAGCGGGTTCGGACGAGTAAATTGCATTTAAGTAGCTAAGTGACAACAACATCAACAACTAGCAGAAGCTGGGAGCAACTTGTAATCTGTAGTTGCAGCAACTTCTGGTGTCCTAGAGGCAGAGCTGATGGGAGATTATGGTGTTCATCCCAAGCAAAACCTCAGCTATCACGCGCCAATATGCGAGAAACCTCCTTTTTCAGTGCAGTGAAACAAATAAGAAGTAATTTTAAGGTTTTGCGCAACTACTCATAGATTCTGTTTTCAAACATCGCATCCATTCGAGAAGAGACACAAGTTTATTATTTAAGAATGTTTTTTTTTGTTTTTCGTTCGCGATTTAACCCATTAAAAATAACCTTCCCCCGATTTGGTGTGAAAGTGAGACTGTGTACTGAGATAACATTTAGCAGAGAACTGAGAGAAACATTAGAACGATCCGTGGCACCCGGGAAAACTTGTTGTGTCGACGAAGAAATACACGGCAGAAATGAGGCTTCATTTGTGGAAGCCCATCCAGGCAGACTCCAATTCTTATAGATGGATAAGTTTTTGTCGTTGTCGAGTGCGTTTTTTTGCTTAAGTTATTTTACAAAATATTAAAAAAAATCGTAAGACAAGTGTAAATTCAATGAATGATTAATTATTTGGTGATGACCTATCCTTGTGACGAGCTACGCTGAAAAATTGAGTGGCACTAAGACTGAAGGTAATTCAAATTCGTTAAATAAAAGTTTTCATAGTTTTCTGACAACTTGGTTTCTGTTACAGGAATGCAGTCTATGCAAGGTGAGTAATTTTACTTATTTATTTCACTTATATTATCAACACACAGTTACTTGAATCAGAGTGAGCAGTCATTAGAAAATATTTCAGCATACCTTGATCAATCTAATTGATTTGTACTAGTTTCTCTGGAACATATTGTAAATTCTAGCCTCTTTACCGTCTCAATCAGTCTTTCTCTCTCATCTACGTCAAGTTTTAGGTTTTATGATATCTAGAATCGGATCAGTATTTTAATGGAAGTTTGCATGTTCAGTAGCCATATGATACTTGAAGTTGCTACGGATTCAAATCTGAAATTCTCTGAACCATTCAAGTCTACGTTTACATTTGTAAAATTACATTATACATGAGATATAACCCCCTTAGGCTGATACAAATTTTATTTTCACTTTTTGTCTCCCCCCCTTCACAATATGTCGGCTGGATTTTGCATTTTGAGGGGGCAGATAAAAAAATATTTTATTTTATTTTATTTTATTTTATTGATGCACAAGGGGGTCATAGGGCCAAGTCTCCAATGCAAGTCCGGGAACTTGCATTGTCCATAATACACCTTTGAATTTGGGAGTAGGCATAGCAACCTCTTTAGCTCTGCGGCTTTTAAGTTTTGCGTGGCCTTAAGGATTGGGAAAGGTGGGAAATCGATGTGGTGTATTGAGCTGTAAGGGAATGTGTTGTTAGTTAAATGGTCAACGTAATTTACCTTTGGGTCGCTTGTTTGGGGTAAGCTTTTTGAACATACATACTGGTTTTGCTGGGTTGCTCTTTCCTATTTTCGTTCGATCGTGTTGTTTTTTTGTGGTAGGTAGTTGTGATTAAATTTTGGTTATGTTCTTGGAATGCTGCTTCGTCCTCATCGCCATCTCCATCGAAATACGATAAGCCTATGTCATTTGCTGTTTCTAGCAAATCGTCTTCGTAGTCCAACTTCACTATCTCCTGCTACAATCGCTTCGTCGCTTTCTTAAATTCGGCTGTCATTACCAATGTCCTTCCAATTCCAACGAACATCCGTCCATATCCACCTCTTGTCTACCGCTGGATTTCCACGTGAAATAAGGTCTGTCAACTTTTTCCCGGGATTTTGTAGATTAGTGCTTTATGCATGCTTCCTTTCCTGAGACTTCGGAGCAGGTCTTAGACATGGCTGAGTACAAACAACGCTCATCTCCAGCGATATTTTTAACCAGCATCGCACCACCGTCGTACTGCATTACTTCCATTTTTCACTGCTATCTTTCATGATACTCAGATACATGAAAATATAAAAGAAATGTTAGTAGCGCTTTTGGTGATACTTTCACGACGTCCATTCAGAATGGTTCAACGGATGCAGATGCGAAGATCATCCCTGCTGACTAGCAGCGTTCATCAAACTCAGTTGAAGATGAAACTTAAAATATACGAACACGAAGAGCAACAAATAGACGAACGCGAATATTCTAAAAAAAAGGATGATCTTCCATCCGATCTTCAAGTGATCCTCACAAGTAGCATCTTTCGTTCAGGCACTTTTGAATGTCCGTATGCAACTTGTTCTCACAAGAAATCTGCCTCGACCAAGTTGGCAGAACGCGCCCATACCCCTTTCTGAACCGAAGGGCAGGGGCATTTTGAGGGGGCAGATAAAAAAATATTTATCAAAATATCGGGTCTTGGCAAAAATTCTTTAACAAATCCGAGGAGTTTTTAATATTTTTCAAAATGAATACTTTATTATTTTATCCCCCCCCCCCCTCGACCAACCAAAGAGTGGTAGGACATGAAGTGAAATAAATATTTGTAACGGCCTTATTAAAACCAACTCGTTATCGGAGATATCTTTAGAACATGTAGGGGTAGTCGGGGTAATTTGGCCAATGGGGCAATATGAGCACCTCATGAAAAACACATAAAATCTAGTAATTTCTGCAAATTCACCTTGCAGATCTAACACCGGCTTGATATTGAAGCGATTGAGACGTTAAAACGATGTACTGGAAGATCACATTAAATTAGAAAAATAATTTTCAAAAACATTGGCCAAATTACCCCGACGAGCGCAGACCAAAAACACCACGTAAGACTAATCTTGTTTAAATACCTTAGATTGCTTTTGAACTTATTTATTTTCTATACCCTATTGCTTTTTATATTTCTTGGATATCTCGAAAGATTGTCCGGAGCCGTTCTTACAAAGCATAGACATTCGTCGTCACGGATTGTTTTCAATTGTGTTCATCGTTCTTTTCTGCACCAGTACTCGACAACTTGTATAGGTAATGTAGTGTAAATACTCGGAAGTAGCTCCCGCAATCTAGCATGTCGCCCTTTTTGTAGGGTAAATCGGAGTAATCTGGCCACCCTAAGGAAAAGTCAACAAAAGATGCAGAAAGCAAGGTTTAAACTTCCGCACATTGTATGACCATAATGATTTTGATAATACTAAACTATATTGATGTGAAAATTTCAGTTAGATTGTGTTTACATATGAAAGAAAGATTTTTGGAAAAAGTTGTGTTTTTGGTCGATTTTGAACCGACGGGGTAATATGAGCACCCGATTTTTGATAAAGAATTCATCCTACATAATGAAACACAAACTTGATATGCGTCATTGTGCATCAAATACTATAGTATCAACTTGAAATATATAGAAAACTAGCTGTCCCCGGCAAACTTTGTCTTGCCTACTGCTTTTTTTGACGTTTCAAGTCCTCTAGCAAAGCCCAAGCCCCCGTTCAAAATGTATGAAAACCCGATTTTCTAAAATATTCAATTTGTCCATGTTTTTTGCCTCATAAACCTTCCTTGGGTGAAAACTAACAGAACAAAACTTAGACGACCCAAGTCGGACCATCCATTCGCAAGTTATGCGCGGTCCCACGTATGCCACTGCATTTTTATATATAGGGTGGGGCGGGGCAAGATGGGTCAGTGCCATTTTCGGGCGCATTACTCATGTTTTGATTATGTTAATAATTTTGTTAGATGACCAGCATGAATATACAAAAGTTTGGGGCATTGATTGAAAAATTATTCACTCTCATTGGAAATACAAAATAAAATGGTTTTTTGCCATTTTTCTTATGCGATACATTCCATATATTCTCCATATAAACGGCCGCGGGGCAAGATGGGTCACCTTCAATTTTGAACGTATTTTTGGAGCATTCAAAAGTTATTTATTTTTTATTACATGACTATCTCATAAATGACTTCAATCAAGCGGAATAAACGCTCAAAATTATAACATAAAATTATGATATTTTTTTAGTAAAAACATCGATTTTCAAGTCGCCTCAGGACCACTCAAATCGTAAAGTTTTTTATATTCCAAATAAATTTATAAAATGTTTACTAGTAGCTCTTGTTTACTCAGTATGGATATGGAGCATATTTGAATGCGGAACAAATCTTATATTTTGACGTTTTTCGTTGAGAAAATGTTAATTACTTAAAAGGTGACCCATCTTGCCCCGCACTTTTTTCACGGCACAAAATCGATCACTTTTTAAAACTGCTTGTTTAACATCATATTTTGTATTTAATGAACTTTTTATCGACTTTTAGCATAGCTAACTAGTGTATTAAAGAGTAGCGGACGAATGCAAACCAATCCGATTTGTATTTACGAAGTTATGGTGATCCATCCTTATGCGACCCATCTTGCCCCGCCCCACCCTATAGATAAATAAGTACAAAAGAATTCTAAGGTATTTAAACAAGATTAGTCTTACGTGGTGTTTTTGGTCTGCGCTCGTCGGGGTAATTTGGCCAATGTTTTTGAAAATTATTTTTCTAATTTAATGTGATCTTCCAGTACATCGTTTTAACGTCTCAATCGCTTCAATATCAAGCCGGTGTTAGATCTGCAAGGTGAATTTGCAGAAATTACTAGATTTTATGTGTTTTTCATGAGGTGCTCATATTGCCCCATTGGCCAAATTACCCCGACTACCCCTAGATGGGATAGGCGATACCTTCCACACAGACAAACAGACGTAACACTTCGAACATTTTTCGATTCAAATCATAGTCACGGAAACATATTCGCCCAATACTAATAGGACTAGATGGCGGTAGTGAGCAAACGTCAAACTCGAACAAAAACGATGCGAGCGCCACGGTTGGGCAGTTGGCCAACTATCAAATTTTGAAAAAGACCGTTAAATCGGTGTACGATGGGAATTATCAGAGTTTTACGTCTGTTTGTCTGTGCCTTCCATCTATTCCGCCGGTAACTCTTCTTTCTTCCAAACTTCCAAATCTTGTTAAGGACAGACTTGTTAGAATCCCAAAATGGCCGCCACAATGGCCGACTTTGGCACCTACTCACGTTTTCGAGGGCACAAATCTCTTCGTAAACAAAATCAGCGCACCTGAGCTTCTCATTTTAAGCTTATTGCAAGTGAGCAGGAACAGAATAATAAAATGCACTGTTGTTTGAAGCTTGCTTCTTGAGATTTGTGCGTCTGAAGTTCTGATGCACTTTTGTTGCGGGATTTCAAGACGTTTGTCCTTAATGACATAGCGTAATGCTCTCACTAGTGCTTCTCCACCGTGTTTTAGAAGCTCGCTTGGTAGTTAACATGCTCCAGCGACTTTGTTATTTTTCAATCAGCCAACCTCCTCTTCAAGCTCTTCGAGATCAGAGACCGGAAGTATTTCATCTTGTGCAGGTATCTATTACCACGCCACCTACGGTGCTTGCGGTGTCGCAATTAAGGTGCTCATCGTAATGATGTCGCCACCTTACGCTCGCTCGTGAGAAGTTTCCGCGATTGTCTCGGAACATGTCAACATGTCAAACCAACCAGAATTTAAGTTGGTTTTCATCAGAGTGTAAAAAAATCGGAGATTTAAAATGAAAATTGACATTCTCATTTTTTCATTCGTGTTTCGCCACATTCATTGTCAGCTGAATGCCTCTCTTTTTTCATTCCATTCCCTGTCATGAGCATTTTCTTGCACATTGTAACTTATTCAATTTCTGTTAACAAACACAAAAATCGACTTAATGAACAAATGGAACAGATGGTTAGTATTTTAATTAATTACTACACCAAGTTTTGTTGTGATTGGAAGTTTAAACAGGAGTTATGGACTAGTTTTGTTTCTCAGTGAAAATTGTCAGTGACAGAAAAACGAATGAATAAGTGAAAAAAAAATCATTCACCAAAATGAATTTTATTTTAATCCCTCAGTTGCGAATTTTCAAAATTCACTTTAATTTCACTCATTGAAAATGAAAATTTTAAACGCTGGTTTTGATGCAATCCCCTTCTTCCGTGGAATTACTCAAATTTGCATCAAACAGGGATAGTAGAGAGTAAGGCCAGTAGTACACAGGGTCAAATCTTTGACAAGGAAAGAACTTAAGAAACAATATCAGTTTGATGAAAATTCGATCGAGTCAAACAAGATGTTTGAGCATTGGTTTCTTTTTGGACAAATATTTAACCCTGTGTACTAACAGCTTAAGTAGTTCTCGTTTGATCGCTGCAAAAAAATTTACCCAGTGGTAAATTATTTTCACCCAGCGGAGACATTATTTGACGCAAATTTGGGTTAACCCGCCCGAGCAGGGAATGAGAACAAAACTATAACAAATTGATAACTTATTTTGTTATTGATAACCAAATAAAATCAAAACGATTTTACGTTTCATTTTTTTTTTTTTCAAATTTAATATCAAATTGAGATATCATATTGTTATCATAGCAAAAACCAGGGTGGCCACTCAACCGGGAATTCCGGGAATTACCCGGGAATCGCAAACAACCGGGAAAACCGAGAAAAAACAGGGAATTTGCTTAGAACATAAACCATCCTTAAAATTGAAGGTCCAGTATAATAATTTCTATTGCATCTACATGAGAATCATTATTTTTTCTTAAACATGATCAGTGTTTTTGTAATCTGAAGATACTGTATCGCAGATACTAGATGCAGAGTTCAAAACTTAATCAAAAGATTTTTCTTAAATTTTGATTTTATATCTTGGACTTTTTTAATAGAACTGTTGTAGAGAATTACAATTGTTTTTGAAAAAAGCTAAGGTATAAATGAAAAACTTTAAATAATGTGTCTTGGGTAGGATAGTCTGTGTATTGTATCATTACAGAAAAAAACTATTGCTATATTAAAAAAAATACCTTATTTTACCGCAGTGTTCCTTTACAATTACAAATGTGTATGATTTTAGAAATTCTGTTAAATCGATCATCTTCAAGAATTTCATAACATTTTTTCCAGTATTTCATGTTGGGCATGTTCTTTAGATAGTATCAGTGAAGAAAATTGTCAGACAAAAGAGGCTCAAAACAAGCAACAAAGAAGGCGCAGCGATTACTCTTTATCCCAACTGGTAACAGATAATGACATGATCCTGAAATTTTTTGTTGCAGACAAAACGGAAGCTGAATTTGTTGCGTACTTTTCAACTCGTGAATAATCAATTATTATCAACCCAAAATCGAAACTTTTTGATGATACATCTTCAGCAGCGTTGCAGTGTTTACCGACTCGAAGTTGCCGCTCGAAAATCACAATGCAAGGCTTAAAAATCTCTAAACTCGTGCTGCATGATCTTTATCCCATTCTTTTCAAGTTGGGACAAACCTATGTCGCATTGGGTAGAATGTCACAACAAATTCAGGTTGCGACATTGTCATTATTGTTGCGCGATGGATGAATTTTGATTCACTGGATAGTATACAATCGATTCTTCCAGGTTGCCTAACATTTCTCTTGATAATAAACCAAGGTTTTCTTCGCAGATTCTCCTAGAGACTTCTCCAAACATTCATTAAGAGATTTAACAAGATATTTTCCCAGGGATTTCTTGGAACGTCTTACAAGTAACTTTTCCGAAACAATTCAACCATATCAAGCAGTTTTAGCAATAATTTCCTTTTTTTTTCAAGAAAATTATTGATAAAATTATACCTAAATAATTTCTAAAAACGTTCTTAAAGATTTTACATGCTTTTCGCTGGCCAAGTTCGCAGGGGTTGACGGTATTAAAGTGAAGGAGTTTCATTTTGATTATTGTAATGTAGTGTTCTTTAGTGAAACATATCACCTTTTTAACACTTTAATGCGCCTCCAACGGTTCATCACGAACCGGCTGCTGCAGATGGAGTATGGCTGATCATATGCATCAGACATGCTCGATAAACACGGAGGAACCGCCGGAGCTCAGTAGAGTCTATTCCCAAGCAATAGTTCCAAGTCGGTTGGATTTGAGAAGGTTTTGATGATCGTTACAAATCCTAATAAAAGTATTATAGAATTTGTGATAGGTTTTGGAACCTTTTACAGCCAGCTGATTTTAAAATGTTGTTTGGGCTCTATTTCCCACGTTTCTCGGTTGATTTTGATTAGTAAATTATTAATGTCATAGTCGCCTTTTCAAATTTTTACAGTGGCAGTTGGTCATATTTTCTTTAAATAAAGCAATTAAAATCGACCGAAGAATTAATAGTGGGAAGGTGATTTGCAGCACTTAATTGTGCTGATAGATTCGAAGCTAACGTGCGAACACTTAAACGCATTGTTGACGTCAATGCGTTTGACGTGACATTTTGGACAAAAATTGATTGCTTTTTATTAACTGAACAACGTTACTTGTGTATGACTAGGTTGACTTTTCTAGGCTACGCTTAAAAAAATGACATAGTTTTTGTAGGGCGATAGGACAATTGGACGAATTTGAATATTTTTCATAGTATTTGTAGGAGGATGAATACATAATAGTTGACATGCAATCTTTATTATTTTAAAATTTTATTGAAATCAACTGACCAACTTGGCGTATTTTTGTTTATCTCTTAGATGGTATTATGACACCAACAGAAAATTATCAGAAGTTCAGTTACATGTTTCTGTGGGTTTTGGACCGATGACAATTTAAGGACACAAAAGATGAACACAGAGAAGTAGAAAACGATTAGCGAAATCAAAAAACAATTTGACACAGGATTAACTATAGTTTAACATACAGGGTTCGATTAATTCGATGAAAAAACATACGACAACTGACTTAACGAGAAGAAAAACATATTGAACCATACCAGAAAATCAAACAATAAGACAACACACAAACCGTGTGACCATAACACTACATAGGCAAATCCTGACTGACTGACCAATTGAAAACTTTCCAACCTTCTACCGTAACTTTCTGAGTCAGTAGGCAACAGTGTCTTAATGGATATCATTTTCCGCGTACGGCTGGCAAACTGCTTCTGAAAGATTACGTTCTCTTTTCTATCTTCGGGTCTAGTGTAGAGGTTTCAACTCTATTCAGAGTGCAGCTACAAACCTAGCAAAAAAAAAAACGTTCTTAAAGATTTTACATGCTTTTCGTCAAATACTTTTGGAGTAATTTATTTGGGAATTCCAACTACTGTATATTTTACCTATTTGAATCCTCCCATGGATTTCTTCAGGAGTCCCTCTTTCATTAGTATACTGTCAAGCATCTCAACCTAGATCTCAACAGTGAACATTATCAAGGAATCCTTTAATACTTTTTCCAGAGATTCCACAAACAGTTTTTACATTCCAGATTACCTTTACAAGTTTCCGAATAATCTCCCAGGGATTGCTCGAGAAATTGATTTGAGTTTTTTTTTTTCAAAAATTTAATTTGGCATTTCTATTAGAAATCTCTACCAGAGAAGAGAAGGCCATCTAACGAATCAGATATTGATTAATTTTCACTGCTGTTGGCCGCGACACCTAGCGGTTGAAGCCAATCTTTCTTCATGGAAAATTTAAAAAAATAGGCATCATTTTATACCAGCTGTTATAAACAAGAATGTTGTAAAACAAGGTACGGTTGGAAATTTTTGTGTTTTTTTTTATCCAAAAAGAAAATAATATCCAATAAAACCAGTTTTTGGCTTACATTATCTTATTTCTTATACTGTTCGGGACTTACTATGATTGGAAAACGTAAGAAAACTGAAATAAATGCATCCCTTTATTTGCCATTAAACATTTACCTGTACTTGTTTTCATTTATATATGTGTATTATTTGTTGCATATCTGTTGTTTCCAAAGTATACTACAAGAAGATGTCACGAAGCTGTGCACTAACAGTTCGGGAACTGTTTGTAAACACTTAGTCTCTGGCAGACATACGCGCCAACTTTAAGGAGAAATTTCAGAGAATACAAACATGGCTGCCACAATGGCCGACTTGAGCCCCTACTAACGTTTTTAAGAGCCCCAATCTTGAAATTTCGCAAACAAATGCTCTCGATGTGGAAAAGCTGCTTCTTTTTGCAAGTGAGCAAAGCCAGGATAAACAAGTGCGGCTTGGTTCGATGTTTCGTTCGTTAGATTTGTGCCTCTGAAGTTAGTATGAAAAATTGCTATGGGATTTCTTGATGTTTCACCTTAAGTTGAAAAAGTTGAATATTTACCAACTTTTGAGAGTTTCAGTACACCATCACCCCCCCCCCCCCCGTCAAAAGTTGGCGCAGGCAAAGATCCGACAAAACTATTTTTCGATAGAATTGTTGTACAGCTGGAGTTCAGCGACTGATTTTGTACTAGTAGAGTTGAATTCAATCGATATTTTCGTATCACAATGATTTATGGACGGAAAATGTGAATTTATTTTTTTCCGTTCGTTCCAAGTTCTAACACCTTTCAAAAAGCTTGGTGAACTGTTAAACAAAATGAGGGTAGAGCAGTGCTTGGAGTACTCTATTCTGCGCAAAGAGTGGATTGATGACTTCAAATGATCACTATACGTTATAGATTATCGAATGTCGGGTCAAATTTCATCAAATGTTGGACCACTTTTGGACCCACATCGAATAACTGTTGGCTCTATTGTACTGAATAATCAGAGGCCAGACCATTGGTATCCCCATAATAAATGGAAAAATAAATGGTAAGTTCAAAATTTCTATTGATCTCGAAACTTCGCAACAGCCGATCTCTGTTTGAGTTACAGTGACCGGCACGAAAAAAGATCCACCATAGAGTGGTTACAGTTTCTAAAGAAAACTACATGCAGAAATGATAAAATATACCTTTCAATGAATGCACTTCATCCATTTTATATTGTTTTAGTAATCTGTGTTGAAAAATATTTGGTTTTTGAGGAATAAAGTGATTTCTGATAAGATTGGGAAAATTACTTAAAAATTGGGTATGACATAAAAAAAGATCCACTTAGCAATAAATTCTGAAATTTCAAAATTTCGCCAAATTTTCACATGTTTTGTTTCTGGGTATAAACTTTTGTGATGTTTTAGACATATGAATTTTATTTTGACATGAGTTTTATCAATTTTAGGGTTACATGGGACGAATTTATTTTTCATGTTATATTTTTCAGTATAATCACACTTAGATTTTTTTACAGTATCCGGTAATTTTTTACCGAATTCTCAACAGCTGAACGTTCGGTAATCAGTTCGGTAATCCAAACTGGTACCGAACGTCCGGTAAATAGAATTTTCGAAAAGCTGTCAAAAATTACCGAATTTCTCCGGTAGTGCTTATTCCTAAATTACCGTAGAGTTCGGTAGTTTTTCAATTCCTATTGGATATTTTTACAGTTTTTCGGTATCTATGAAAATGAAAGATGCAGGGCAAAGTTTATTTGTTTTTATTTACGGTAATTGTAGAAAAAGTTGTGTATCTCGGGATAAACAAGCTTCACCATTTTTTGCTCTAATTTCCGCTCGATCTGGTACATAGTATGAATGCGACGTGAATTTTCATCGTTTTGGAGTTGGAGAAGCTGCTAGCGGCTGAAATATTGTGTTGATAATTTTAATAGAAAATGGCCAGACTCAATATTTGGATGCATACTTACACAAATATGATGCTTTGCCCGATAGTTACACCATCCTCAAGGAACTAGAACTTTATCAAACAATATCTGAGCTTTAAAATATGGAATCACAAATTCCATTTGCCACAACTTGACGTTTCGTAAACGTTTCTTACCACTTTACTGATTGTTCGGTAATGTAGAGTGCGATATACGAACTGTTCGGTAGTTTTTCGTACAGTATACTGCATTTTTTAGTTTTTGCAGTACGTACGGTAATTTATTTGACAGGTAGGTATCAAATTACAAACTGTTCGGTAATCAAATCACCGAACTTTTGTAAAATAGTTGATTTTTACCGAACAACGGTATTTTTTTCGCTCTACCGAATTTTTCCGGTGAAAAAATTACCGAACAGCGAAATAAAAACTGAGTGTGATGGGTAAAAAATTCTCTAAGCTACAGAAACTATTTGTAAGTAAGAATGAATGCTATTAATCTACAATACACACATACAGAGATGTACTTTTTGGAAAATTTTTATGAGTTTTGGTCGATTAATGCAAAGAAATGTACATTATGTGAACATTATTAAGGATTATTTGATAACTTAAAAAACTTACACGTTTGTGTATAGCAATGATCACCTCCATCTGCTTCTGGTAAAGCTTGCTGGAGGTTTATTCTTTTATATACACATTGATAATTACAAATTTTCGATGTATTACAAGTGGTACACATGGTGCTCACTTGTAATGTTTACTTTCAAAATAAAATCACATTGGTGTTAAATTTTGCGCATACACGAAATGAGTAAGAGACTAACGTCAAATCATGTTGGTGTCTTCGGCACATACAGTAGACGTTCGATAACTGCAACATGTTTATGTTATACTTAGCGAATGAAATTCGATAACTGCAACAACTGACAGACGTCAAAGAACTGTCAGTCGCTGCAAAATGCACCCAATGTGCATACAGAAAACATCGCACTGCAACAAAAGTGCATCTGATAAACATCGCATCGCTGTTGACATTTGATTTTGACGGATAGCGGTGCGATAACTGCAAAATTGTTGCACTTAGCGGACTTGCAGTTAAAAAGCATTGCAGTTAAACCGTTTGCACCGAGCGAACGTCTACTGTAGATACTTCTCAATATGGATTATTGAATCAAACAGACCCTATTCTGATGACTTACGTTGAAAATACGCTTAACAATTACGAATTTACTTCAAAATTATCAAAAATGTAAATTATTTCACTAAAACCCCAAATGCACAGGTATGCAAGACGGCATACACTTCACAGTCACATACAATATTCACCCTGTGGTAGATCCTTTATTAATGTTCGTTTCGACTTCGTCTACCTCGCGCACACGAATGCAACACGATTAGCAACGGGTATTGTCTGATTGAATCAGTCTCTTCCCTGCCGTGGGCCAACATGGTTTGTCGATCTCCGCAGCGCACGTGGTATCAATACTTTAATATTAATTAGATCTTAAATGATCGTTACCACAAGATGGCGACGAGGATGTAGAATCCAAAGTTTAAATAAAACAAATAAATTAATTTGTGTAGTCATATTTGCGGAAAAAATAGAAAGAAACGGAAAAGAAATTTGTTTCAAATCAAGTGTTTAGTAAATGGGTTGTGTGCATAAGAGAAAAGCGAAGAAAGTGAAGATGTTGAATTGCATGTTCGCAAATATGTGATTTGAAAAGTGGAATAATTTGTCATTTACAGTGCTAAACGGTGAAAAAGTAGGTAATAATGTTCAACCCGGATAAGCAAACATGCATCAAATCGGCTGCTGTGTATCGCTTTTGTTCGTTCCCTTTTGTGCTCGCCGCTTGATTGAATTCAAGGTCAGGCATTCAAAGCCGATCAGTGTGGCTCAATGGCTTCAGTGATAATTTGTTTATTGCTTGTGTGACGCATGCTGATCGATCGTGTAGATGAAAATAAATGAGTTGGGCGAATCAAACTTGATGCGGACTTCATTGATGTATGAGGTAACTGGGCTAACTTGGTAGAGCTGAAGGTAAGTCTCTGTATAATTTTGTGACTCTTCAATGCATAAGTTTCGTTGACGCGAATACAGTGAAGGGTGAAAGGGAAATGTGGTACAGGTGCTTAATATAAGCAAGGCAAAGTTGTGCGTTTCAGCGAAATAGAGTTGACAAGTAACATTAATTTTGAGGACGGAGGGCGAGTCGAATTATTTCCATGAATCACCCAAAGTTCTGAATGACCTCTTCTTGGATTGGGGGTGATGATGAAGTGAATGAAAAGATTTTGTTGTCGTTTTCTTAAGCGAGAATTGTTGGATCGTAGTAAAAAAATAACGAATTCTTGACCACGGATTTAAGGCTCCGTAACGTGTGTCATGCTTAGAATAGACGTCGCTTATTTCGGATGTTTGTTGTTTTTTTTTCGTGTGACCGAGATGGAACGTCGGCTTTACCTGAAGCAGGACAAGGCAGATGTGTCAGTCGATTCGGTTAAGGAGCACCCTACTATTTGATGCGTATTACGAATTTCCAGGTATTTTAATTGCAGTGTGGTCATTGTGAGATCGTTTTTGAAATTTTGAGTAGAGTAAAAAAAACGACAATCTTAGTAGCTATTTTTGCATTCTAGTGAATTTGATTCTCAATGATGAAAAATTGGGTGTTCTTAGATGATGATTTCCTTTGAAGAAAGCGGAAAAGTGTATGAACCGGATCATGAAGTAAACTCCTGTTCTTGAAAAAAAAATACACAAGAAAGAAATAAAAACAACAATGCTCTGTGATTATACGAATTAACAGCAACTGAGCAAGCCGATCTATGCTAAAAAAAAACTACACAATGAGATGAGCCCGTGAAACGCTGGCGCGCCGTGACTATGCTACTATGTATACGGAATCTTGGAAAAAACGGCGTTTGTTAGCTTAACTTTGGCAAACATTTTCTCAGAACTTCAGAAAACAAATCATGCGATTGCTAAAATCTCGTTGAAAATCAAGTTGGCCCGGTAAAAAAAAAAAAAAACAAAGAAAATTGCCGAGATTCGGCGAAAAAAAATAAGCGTGTAGATTGCTCTTGGATGATGCAAGTGAAAAGTTGATCGCTGTTAAATATTGCGTAGTACGACGTATTTGCAGATGAGTCGGGAATGAGATAATCGCTCTTAAATGGTGCAAAATGTCAACTATCAATCTTAGACGATGCAAGCTGACAATTGATCGCTCTTAAATGATGCGAAAAGTAGGATCGCTCTTGGATGATGCGATGATAAAGGGTTGCTGCTAGATGATGCAGTAAAAAAATAGATTATCGCTCTTGAATGATGCGTAGTGTGCTCACAGATGATTCTGGGAATAGAAGATCGCTCTTCAATGATGCGAAAAGTCAACTATCGCTCTTGGATGATGCGAGACTCAATCGCTCTTAAATGATACGAAAAGTAGATCGCTCTTGGATGATGCGGTGGTATATGATTGCTCTTGGATGATGCAAGCAATAAGATTATCGCTCTTAAATGATGCGAAGTTTATGATGACCGCTCTTAAATGATGCGAGAAGTCAAGTATCGCTCTTTAATAGTTGATCGCTCTTAAATGATGTGAGGAACAGATAACACCTGAATAATGGAAATATCGGATGACCGCTATTAAATGTTGCGAAAAGGTTACACTTGCTCTGGATTGATGCGATACGTCAAATGATATCTCCAATGATGCAAAAGTCGATGATAGTATTTGTTAAGGTGAAAGTAACCTAGTGCATCTTGACGATGAGAAGATGTCGGTATTGGTTTTTGAATGGATTTGACCTTAGGTAGATGTCGAAATAAAGTGTCCCTGATAGTATTGTGATGGAAATTATGAGTTGATAACTTTAGGATGATACAAAGTAGCGTAATTATATGCTATATGAAGAACAGTGGTGCGATACATGAAAAGTTAGTATGATTGGTGATATTGAAGCTCGAAGCACTGCAGTAAATGCGCGTGCTGAATCAAACGTCTACTGTAAATTCCAGAGCAAGATATTTCATGCATATTTTGAACTAAAAATTCTACGAAATGACAGACTTGTGTTCGCACTTTGGTTCGGCAGTTGTACTTTAATGCATACACAAAATTATCTAATGAAAAGGCATATTTAAGAAACTGTTTCTATCAAAACAACTGGATATACAAATAGACGCAACGAATAACCGAAAGAAAAAAAAACAACACATCATCTAAAAATTCTTTCCACTCATAGCTAACAATGCTGTGTTTGAGCAATCACTAACTGGCAGTAGTAAGCAAACGGAAAAAATAAACTATGTGAACTTTGTGTTTGACTAATTGACTATCTGCTGAATATTTGAATCAACCTTTCAAGATTTTCGGTGGAGAACAAGTAGAGTGTAACGTCAGTAACATGTGATACCTCTTTCCATTTATGTTTATGAACGTACAGTATTAAAGACGAGATGAATCAATAGAAAAAAATATAAGAAAAAATAACAAGGCGTGCTGTTATCCGGAGTCCAATACCTGAGTGTTTAACTTGAAGGGGTTGAAACATTTTCACTGCAATGGATACAAAAAAGGTGAAAAAAAGAAAATGATAAACATAATGTCTGAATGATTTGGTTTATAGCCCATAATATATGCAATAGACGAAGCGATAGGCGTCTTCTTAATTATACAAGTCAAAGTATCTTGTGAAAGCTAAAATTAGTGCTGAAAAATGTTTGTTGATGAAAATAATTACGTTAATGCCATTGACGACATTAATTAAGACATGCTTACTTTGGCAGACCCATGTGGTGGTAATATATTTGAGAAAAGAGCTGAATTAACGGTTGCGAATACTCTTTTGGGAAGCGGATGTGCCACGCATGTACCTGCATTTTTGTCTCCCTTAACAGTGAAAAATATGTCATGTCCGCTTATTGTGGAATTGGTGTTACCTCAAATGAAAGGAAAGATGTTTAGTAAGCATTGGATACTTATTATTTATAATTATTGTTAAAATAATCCGTGACAGGACCAGATGGACTGATGTACCGGTTATGAAAAAGAACTCTCGTTACGACAGTTTAACAGAAAAAAAAAAACGAGAATAAGATTTGTTGTTAGTGAACGTTACTGGGAAATAAATAAAAATGTATTGATACAGTAAAAAAAATATATTACTACCGCTGACAGAATTGTGAGTAGTTGAGACAGAACAAGTAAAACACCAATGAAACGTATTTCAACCATTGGCTATGTGACACCGGAGCTTTACGGTTTTCGGATGTAGAAAACATACACTGTAGAACTGTGGTCTAGAACTAACTTTATTACTAATGCTAAGCCTTATATATATGAATGAATGTACAATACATTCTACCTGATTTGACTCATTATCTTTTGGGTCCCTTTCTTATTATCTCTACTTTGTTATCGCCGCCACTATCGGTGCGTCACTATTTTCATTACAATTTATGGGTCTCTTTCTTGGTCCTTCGTAGAAGATTAGTTTATGACGTAATTGTCTTGGGTAGCAGAGAATTATCAACTATGCGCATATTGCAACTAACAATATGCCATGCGGTGCGCTGTATAACTTAAGGAAAATGACAACTTGAGTTTGAAATGCAAATTGATTGATTCGCGTTCGTTACATTCCGGACCCCGTAAATCTACTAGATTTACAATAATAATTGTCGATAAGCGATTTATTACTTATTATATGAAATGATATTAATATTGTCTTTTTACTTAGGACTAGACATTTGTGTTGAATTTTGGATACACATTTCCTCTATACAGGTTCATTTCTGTTTCTTCTGTTTCATTGTTTGGTTGTTGATTCTCTTCTGAACATCTATTATTTTCCATTTTGTTTACCGTCTCCCTTCTAATGTTTTTATGCGACAAAAAATTAGTTAATGAGTCCCAGAATGATGCTATTAGTTTCCAACTGAAACCATGGATGTCATATAATATCTGACTATGTATGATTGTATCAACAATAAATTTTAAACCTCGAGCGAATAGGTAAATACCGATGAATGTTGACGTAGTGTTTCCCAACCATGTGCTCCAAGACAACACTTTGTTCCAGTACTTATGTATTGCACCATCAATTATTTTCTCAGATAATAAAGCATCAAATCTAAAGCCTTGAGTATTAGGATTTTGTCCAGCTAAAATTTTATAAACTACAGAAGATGCTACACGTCTTTCGCCTTGTTCATATATCATGTTCCTCATTTTGACCAAACTGTTGGAATCATAAACCCCACTCTCCATTAAGTTTGGCAATGGCGTGTATGACCAGCTGGTAACAATATCAGTTGATAGTTTACTTGGCGCAGTGGTTTCTCGTAATCTTCCATCTGTGGTGTACCATCTGCTCCCAAATTTGAATTTGGCAGGAAGTAGAGGAGTACACTCTATTTCTGTTCCTAATGTTTGTAAAACGCGTGTAACTGGAGCTAAAAACATTGACACATTATTGTAAAAAACGGGAATTTCTTGATAACATTGCTCAGTAAATCTTGGTGTAATGTAAACAGGTTTACACTCCAAAACGTGCAAAACTTCGCCAGCGACTACTGCTGTGTAACCATTTCTCTTCATTATGCTGCTGACGAATTCATTCGGGTTAAGCCTAGCCAGTGTAAGCTTAGTTTCTAAAAGAACTTTATCTAACTTACACATTTCAGCCATAACCATATTGTAAATATCATTTAAAGATTGACCAATATAACTTTCTACAAGAGTAATTTTGGAATTAAAATAAGTAAACAAATCCAAATTTTTCCACTGTTTGCTTTTCGTGTAAATGGAGATCTAATACTCTCTGTTTCAATTATTAAAATTCTAGGATGATCAGTAGTAAATCCGTTGTAACCACAAATGCGAGTATCTTCTCGTGTTTTGATCGAAAATACTTGCTTTTCTGAAATAGTGCTGTAAACCACTGAATGAGTTTGCTTTATATTACCCTCTAAACTTGTAGTTTTATTGACAAGTCCTTCATAAATTACTTCAAATTCAGTTGTTTCACAGGACTGATTCAAGTCTACATTCCAGGTCAAATAACCTTCTTCGGAATCTAGACATGTTCCAATTGAATACGAACACATTAAACCATTTTTCAAATATATCTGATCATTTTCAAGGTCAATATTTGCAATATAGTCGTATAGAGCAATCTCGTACTCATAATAAACTAGTGCCCCAGTCCATGTATAGAATGGTGTACTATATGTGCCTCCGTTGCATGAATTTCCAGTCACGCTACCTACAATAAGCGTTTCACCCCTTGTAGTGGAATTTAACTTCAGCTCATTAATTTGTCTGTCATGAGTCAGCGATACAATTCCTAAAGCGTGTACCTTTGTACATTCTTCTGAATTGAACTCTTTGACGATGTAAGAATATCCATACTGATAATCTGAAGTATGCGAAAATGCTCCACAATGTCTTATGGACCTTCGAATTATTACCTTACATTGAAGAACTTTAGTTAAACTTTTTACATTCCTTTGTAAAACCTGTATTGTTATTTCTGTTGAACTCAAATTACTTTTCTGAGGAATACAAGAAGCTACATCAAGAAGCGAGTAACTTGTCATGTTTACCTCTGGGTTGGCACAATCAAATGCTATCAATCCTCTAGTTTCGAAACCAAAGATTAATGTAAACATGTATACAAGCAACATAAACGATATGAAGTTACTAGGATTTTTTGTTCTTATGGTTTTATTCGAACGTAGATTGCACATTTCTTCATGATCATCTTGATTCGGGATTAAATCTGGTGAATCTAGTTTCTTCGGTTCTGAAAGTGGAATTGTGTCATGACTTCCTTGAAAGTTTTGAGTTTGTTGAAATAAATCATCATTTGTTTCTAAAGATGGCTTTGGCTTTTGAATTTTCCGAACATCTAAAACTGCCACTTTGACGGCTGGTCTTTCATAAATACCTTTAGATGTTTTAATTTCAGCAGATCTTACTTGTCCATCTTTAGCCATTCTAACACTGATTACTCGACCTTTCAGCCATGTTCCAGGAGGTGCCTTATCATCAATTATTACAACAATATCGTCAACTTTAATAGGTTCAATTTGATTAGTCCATTTATTTCGTTTCAACAGTAATGGAAGGTACTCTTTCGTCCACCGATCCCAAAAATATTTCCCATAGTTTTGAACCTTTTTCCAATGATGTTTTTCTAAGTGAATTGCAGTTGGATCATAAGGTGGTACATATTCTCCAGCACGACCAATTAGAATATGAAATGGTGTCATTATTTCGTCGTCGATATCTTCTACTGGTATGTGTGTTAATGGACGAGAGTTTAGAATAAATTCTACTTGGATCAGAGCAGATCTTAAAATTGCTGGTCGTGGTAAACGACTACCATACTGCTTCAGCATTTTATATAGCGATAACTTTATGATTTTAATAAGCCTCTCCCATACTCCGCCGAAATGGGATGCCGCGGGAGGATTGAATGTCCATTTTAAGGCTAATGCTGCCGCATCACCGTTTCTCATTCTTTTATCAATATTCACAATTAGTTCTTTTAATTCTCTACTAGACATACATGTAAAAATCACACCCCAACGTTTTTCTCTTGATCGTTTTACTGCAACTTCAAATGGACCAAAGTAATCCACTCCAGTATGCGTAAATGGATACAAGAAAGATTCGGTCCGATAATCTGGTAAGGGTGCCATCATGGGTGGTACTGGTTTTGCGTTAGCAATAATGCATTCTTGGCAATATTTCTTGACCTTTTTCAAAAGTGACCTTTGTTTAATAATCCAAAACTTTTGAAGAATAGCTGCAATCACGACATTGTCATTCTGATGCAAATACCGTTCATGATATGTCTTTACAATTAAAAAAGAAATATTATGTTCATATGGTAATATAATTGGCTTTCTTGCTGATTCGGGTATGCTTCTTGCGTGTTCCAATCTTCCTCTTGCTCTGAGTACTCCATGATTATCAAGCATTGGACTCAATTTTCGTAAGTTGCTGGATTTTTCAATTTCTTTACCTTCTTTCAGTAATGTTACTTCCTCTGCTAAACAATCCCATTGAGCTTTTTTGAATATCGCGTTTTCAACCCATTTTACATCATCATAATTAGTGCTACGATCAAAATCTATTTTATTTTTAATCCAATCGGTAAACTTTTTTATTATTAGAGTTCGCTTAACCAAACGCCACCAGTCCGAAAAATAATCGTCCTGAATAAAAGAGTAAGGATGTATTCTTTGATGAATGTTTACATAGTTTCTCAGCTCTTCATCAGTTTCCATACTTACTGTCCAGTTTGGCCAATAACTTTCTGATTTTCTTAAAAACGATGGTCCATTGAGCCATAATGATGCTCCCTTTTTAATTTTTGTACCTTCATCAGCAGGGTTTAATGATGATTTTATATATCTCCATTGATCCATTGAAGTTGTTTCTAAGATTTCAGCAACTCGATGAGCTACGAATTGCTTATACCGCCTATGCTGACTATTAATCCAGGCTAGGACAGTTTGACTGTCTGACCACATGACGCATTTTGAAATCGAAATTCTTAATTCTTTCTTTACGGTATTCAACAATCTTATCCCTAATATTGCTGCTTGCAACTCTAAACGTGGTATGGATAACATTTTATTCGGTGAAACTCTTGCCTTTGCTGACACTATATTCACATCAGTGCCATTTGCAGTAACACTTCTCAGATACACAACGGCAGCAAAAGCATTTTCCGAAGCATCTCCGAACATATGCAACTCATAAAACAATGCATTTTTCAAGGTCATACATCTTGGAATCTTAAAATGGGTGACAAGTTTAAGCATATCTATCCAAGAGTTCCAAAAATTTGATAAACTATCTGGTAACTGGCTATCCCAATCAGAAGATTCTTTATGCCATTTTTGTAAAAGAATTCTACCATGAATTGTGAAGTTCGAAATTAACCCTAAGGGATCGTAAATACTCATTACAAACGAGAGAGTTTCTCTCTTTGTAATCAACCTTGTGAATTCCAATCGATCAAGTTTTAATTGAAATTCGATCAAATCAGTTGTTGTATTCCAATAGATACCCAATACTTTATCAGTTGGTATTTCTTTATTCTCGAACCATTTTATTTCTGAAACATGAAGTCTTTCTGAAGGAATAACGTTGGCAAGCTGTTGCGAATTTGTAATAAAATTTCTTAGATGAAATCCAGCATACTGTTGAATATTTATAACACCCTGAACAACTTCAGATGCTTCTTTAATTTCATCAAAGCTATCCAAATAATCATCAACATAAAAGTTATTTTCAGAAGCCTCAGAAGCCTTTGGAAAATCATCCTTAAAAAGCTGTGCATTATAATTTTTCACTGCTTGAGCACAAGCAGGAGAACACGTTGATCCAAAAATCATTGATTCCATCACATATACGCTCGGATCCCTATCGGCCTCACATTGTCTCCAAAGGTATCTTTGTGCAGGCTGATCTTCCATAACAATTTTTATTTGCTGAAACATTTCTTGTATATCCCCTGTAACAGCGATTTTGAACTCTCTGAATCTTAGCAAAACACCGAACAAAGATTTTACTGTGTCAGGACCGGAAAGCAGTGCTGAGTTAAAAGATACTCCTTCTACTGCTGCAGCTGCATCAAAAACAATTCTTGATTTAGGTGGGACTTTGTTTTTATTTGTCACAATAAAATGAGGCAAATAATAGGTGTTTGGATGTTCCTGTAGTAGCTCACGTGGGCTAAGCTTACGGGCATAACCCTTTTTAACAAATCCTTCAAATGACTCAATTGCCCATTTTCTTAGCTCTGGTTTCCTAGCTAATGTCTTCTCCAGTATTTCCAAACGTTTGAAAGCATTATTAAAACTTGGAGGGAAACTCATGCTTTCAGTTTTCCACAATAATCCTATTGAGTAATGTCCGTTTTCATATTTAATTGTATTTTTAATAATTGATTCAGCTCATTCTACTTCTGCTGATTTTGGTAATTTATTAACGACGTTGACTCCAAAGTTTTCAGTAGAACAATAATTTTCAAAAATTGCTCTTAAATCTGTACTTTCATGCTCTCTAATGCAAAAAGAATATGAAGGCTCACCTCTATATACCTTACCGAAAATCAACCATCCTAGTTTGGTACGCGCTGCCATCGGCGAGTTCTCGTCACTTATCCTTCTGTCGGTCGTCAACAACAAATGAGCGTGCTCCATACCAATTAAAATCGTGGGCTTGGCGTTGACGTATCCCTGAACTGGAACATCAGCTAAATAAGTGAACTCCTTCTTCATGTGTTTAATATCCAATGTTTGCGTTGGAAGTTCAATGTCCTCGATGGTCCTGACATCCTTCATTGAATAAGTTTTTCCTCCATGTCCGCGTATCCACAGCTGTACTCTTCGGCTAGGTGATTCCTTTGAAACGTTCTGCGTCCAGGTTAATTCCAGTGGTTCTGACCGTCCATGGAGCCCAAGTTTATCCGCTACCGATTGATCCAAAAGGCTTAATGACGAGCCGGGATCAAGGAAAGCGAATGTTTCCAAAGAGAGGTTTCCATTCTGCAACGTTACTGGTACTATTTGATAATATACCGTTGATTTTCGACTTCCATGATGATTATTGTTAGTTTTGTCCTTCTCCAGATTTTGATTTTCCTTGGGTTTCTCGACGGCTGCTTTATGCAATAAACGATTGTGCATTCCCTTGCAACCGTCTATTTTGCATTCTCGCTTGCTTCTGCAAAACTTACTACCGTGTCCTTTGTTCAGGCAAGAAAAACACAGTTTCAATTGTTGAATTCGTTGTTGCCTTTGCTCAACATTGAGGTTTTTCAATATGTTGCACTTGAACGTTTGATGCTCATGCTTACAAATGTTGCACTGCATTTTTGAAGGATTGTTATGAATATTGATTCTGGGCTTTTGTTCCTTTCTTGTAGGTGGTGCTAATCTCCGTAATGTCGTTGCGTGAGTTTGCAGCCACTTATTCAAATCATGGAGAGTTGGCTGACTGACATTTCTTTGAAGCGCTTCTGTCCATGTTATCTGCATACTAAATGGTAGCTTTGATACTATGTCAGTAATTAACCGATAATCATGAAGGAATTCTGGCTTGGCCAATGTTTCCATTGTCACAACCAAATCGTCCAATGCGTTAGCAATATCGATAGTATGGAGTTTGGGTTGATTCAATGTTTTTATCAGCTCGTTCAATAATTGCTGATAAATAGCCTCCGGTCTCCCATAAATTTCTTCAAGCCGTTGCATTATTCTAGGAACATTAGCAGCCCCTATCATCAAATTTGACACGCTCTTGGCAGCTTGGCCATACAGAGCTTCTTCCAATCTTGATAAATTTTCGAGATTGGTAAATCTACCTTCGGCAGATGTGTCCTTAAAAATGCTTTTGAATTTCGGCCATTCACGAGCCTCTCCACTAAATTTTGGAAGCTTGATTAATGCTTGCCTCGTCGCATTTAAAGAACCTTCAGACTGACGTCTGTTTGCCACATCTTGTTGAATTTTCAGCGATTCATTTAGCTGGTTCGCTAAATCAAACTTCACTTTTACGTCCAATAATGTCGCTCGTTCGATTTCCAGATATTCGCATTTGGCGCAAAGGAATCGCTCTTCTTGTGACGGCGTATGCTTAAGGTGCACACAACTAAGGTGGAACCACCTATCACAATCGTCACAAGACACCATATTATCCTTGGTGTCAGCTTCCTTGCATAAACGGCAGTTTCCGTTCTTATTTTCCACGAATTGGAACATAGCTTTTGATTTTGCCATCGCAAATGTTCACTTTACTCTCACCTGGTTGTTTGCTGCTACTTTGCTTCTCTGTTTCCTTTTGCCGGATCTGCGCGTTCACTTCTGATGACAGCTTCTAAAGGTATTTCCAAACCTTTTTGTTAATTCACACACTGCAGTTTCACTATTTTCAAAAATGTCCAATGTCCTAGTTTCACTTGAATTACCACTCTGGGTTTTAATATTCAACACACAAGGTATTTTAGACACGATTCGTGAATATCTATTCACAACTTTCGAATGTTTGCCACTATTGGCTCAAGATTTGTAACAGTTAAATTTTGTGACAATGCACAACACTCAGACTGCACTCCTGGCGACAGTAAACCACGTTACAAAATCAATCACTGTAGCTATTTATTACGACAACTTTTTATATTGTCGGAGTCCTTTCCACTTATTCTAGTTGATCTCCGCGCGCCGGTATCACTGCACAATTTCAACACAACGTCGCGAGTACTTTCCTCTCTGGAGCCACCAAAATGTGACGCCGGAGCTTTACGGTTTTCGGATGTAGAAAACATACACTGTAGAACTGTGGTCTAGAACTAACTTTATTACTAATGCTAAGCCTTATATATATGAATGAATGTACAATACATTCTACCTGATTTGACTCATTATCTTTTGGGTCCCTTTCTTATTATCTCTACTTTGTTATCGCCGCCACTATCGGTGCGTCACTATTTTCATTACAATTTATGGGTCTCTTTCTTGGTCCTTCGTAGAAGATTAGTTTATGACGTAATTGTCTTGGGTAGCAGAGAATTATCAACTATGCGCATATTGCAACTAACAATATGCCATGCGGTGCGCTGTATAACTTAAGGAAAATGACAACTTGAGTTTGAAATGCAAATTGATTGATTCGCGTTCGTTACAGGCTATACGTATCATTGGTATGAAGAAAATCGAGAAATGGTTCTAATCTTGCACTTACTGATTAGGGATGGCATGTCTTTGTATACAGTAATAAGTTTATAAACGTCGTGACAATACTGCAGCAGTTAAAAAAAAAAAAACTAAGATTATGTGCAGATCTTTTCGTCCATTCCATAGTGGCTTAACTATACGGATATCTGAAGACTTCATTGCGCCCCGAAATATGTCCGAATTCTATAAATGTTTGGCAACACCATTATCAGAGAAATATTATGTTTTCTGATTGTCACACATACAATGATGTAAATTGTTTGTTTTTAATCGAATAAAACACTAACAATGTTAACGTATGAAATACAACTCAATCTCAAATGATTAGCTGCAAATACAGACAATGATATTCATGATAAATTTAATTAGTTAAAATATCAGATATATACAGAATTAAGCTAATAATGGTTTATCAACTAAGAAAAAAATCACTGAAAATTATTAGCCGAAAGATATGCAAAGACAAAATGTAATTGATGGTCACAAACACAACATGTATAGGTGTAATAGATATAGGATCAACGCAGTGTAATATTCTGTAGTTGCAGCTGTGAATGACATGTATTGCTCAAAATGTTATCATAGAGCACTGCACTATTGTTAATTGGTATGTAATTTTAGCACTGATTGATCTTGCTCCAAACTTCCAGATGTAGAACAAAATACATAAATATAGTACTTTGTAGTCTATATATGCCCCATGGTATACAATAGGGAATTTGGGAGCTTGACTAATTATCGAGGTCATCAGAAGGCCGGCTCCAGAGGCACGTTATCCTCCATTTGGGACATTTGTGCCAATTATTTACAAGACGAAGAATTCAAATTATGCTCTTCAATTCATTCATGTTTATAGCTTGTGTGGTAAATTTAGATGGCTACTACTAGAGAGTAATAATGTGCATAGCAAAGTTTCAAACCGAAATAGTTTTACACTAATTCACATAATAAGAATGTGCAGGTATGGTTCGTCCAAACAAATCGAAAGAGGTAAATGATACCGATGACCTTGAGTTACTCACTTCTGTGTGAAAAAGGGTAAAGAGTGGAATAGTTAGGATTTGCAAAATATTCACGAGTGGTATAAACTGAAATAAAATGCTTACATTTAATTTAAAAAAAAAAGACAATACAACGTCGTCAGCCAGAAACTGCACAGACTATACAATATGTTTGAATATTGATTTTCAAATGTGTTTGAGTCGTTGTTAATAACTGATCCTAATAAATAAATATAATGAGTTCTTAAAGTGGATTTACGTTCGATACAATTGACAATCTTCTTTCCAGAGGAAAGGGGATGTGGTAGATCCTTTATTAATGTTCGTTTCGACTTCGTCTACCTCGCGCACACGAATGCAACACGATTAGCAACGGGTATTGTCTGATTGAATCAGTCTCTTCCCTGCCGTGGGCCAACATGGTTTGTCGATCTCCGCAGCGCACGTGGTATCAATACTTTAATATTAATTAGATCTTAAATGATCGTTACCACACACCCCAAAATCGTTGAGATAATAATTGTAAGAAATTTAAATGCCTTATTGCAATGAAAAATGTTCAATAAATAAGCATTAGGCAGCCAATCTCTTAACATTCACCCAGAACGCTTAAAATAGGAGGTGTTCAAAATACATTGCATGTTTTATACTGGTAATATATTTTGGTCATCTGACCAACTACATGGGGATGCTGTGCGATTGCATACTTGGAGGCATATTCTGTGGGTCTGGCGATATTTCCTCGATTTTAACAAAAACTGATAACTATTACAATAGATGCATGTTAAGCGGAGAAATTTAATTATTCGCAAGAAAATATTTGTTAATTGATGCTACTTCCATGATTTAGCAGTATTTATGGCTAAACATTGAGATAATTGCTCTGTCCAAATTATATATACCTGAGGATGTCCAAAACATATATGCGGTGTCCAAAATGCAATTCTTACAGGCGAGTGGAAATTGTGATTTTCTCAGCTTAAAATGCTTTCGTTAAGGTTTTTGTCACCAGGAACGCAAAGTACACTCGTTTATAAGCGTATTAATAACTTAACAAAATAATCAATTGTTTTCTAAGGAAGCTAGGTGACGATTTTTCCAACGTTGTCCTCAGCCTGTCCAAAATACATGAATTACCCTAAATCATCGGCAAAAAAAGCTTGCATCCAGAAGGTAACAGACGTGACATATCATTGATGAAGAGTGAAAACAGCAGGGGCCCCAGATTGCTTCCTTGTGGTACGCCAGATACATTAGTGAATGTAGTTGATTTTTCTGATCCGATCACCACACAAAGTTTCCGATCCGACAAATACGACCTTAACCAAGAAATAGAGTCTAGAGAAATGCCTAGCAGCTCCAGTCGCTTTAACAGAATGTTGTGATCAACTCGATCGAACGCAGACTATCGCATCAGTTTGATGTCCATTCTCAGTGGTCCATATACAGTGTGATGCAAAATTTACAAGATTCGTTGCTACAGATCTCTTAGAGTAGAATCCATGCTGGCAGATACAAATGTAATGCTATATCATTAATGGCGATTTCGAAGACTTTTGAGCTGGCACACAATGATGTGATTCCGCGGTAATTCTATATACATCTTTTATCTCCTTTCTTGTACACGGGAAACATAATGGAAAGCTTCCAGTTAGATGGAAAACGACATTGCTGAAGCGACATGTTGAACAGCGAGGCTAATACGGGACTAAGCATTGTAGCATATTTTTAGTACACATGAGGGAATGCCATCGGGGCTCGCTGCAGTGGAGTATTTCATCTTGTTAATCGCTGAAGCAACTTGCTGGCTAGTTATATTGTTGATTGATAGCTCACACACATTAAGAGGAGTACTTCTACAGGCGGTATCGACCTGAGAATCAGTAGCTGCTGTGTCGTCGAATGCTCCTTGAAAGTGTCTAGCAAAGAGATTGCATTTTTCCGAAGCAGAAGATGCATGCGATGAACCCAAAAACATTTCCGTAGGCAAACCCGTCTCGTTGCGTTTTGATTTTACAAAATTCCAAAATTGTTTTGGGTTTCTGTGTAAGTTACTTTGCAGTCTCCTTGTAAACGTTACACAAAAAAGAAAGAAACCTATTATATAGACGATATTCGTTGCTTTCTCTAGTTATGGTCTGCTTAGCAAAAATGCAACGAAATCTGCAATAAGGATTCATTCTAATATTACGTAACGCAAAATTTAACAATTTTAGACCCCCTCCCTCCCCCACGTAACAAGTTTTGTATGAGATTTTAAAAATTTTGTATGAAGCGTAACGCAGTGCTAGATCCCCTCCCTCCCCCTTAGCGTTACGTAATATTTGAACGAACCCTAATTTCGAAGTGCCTTTGACCTTTTTCGTTTCAAGTTTTTAGGCGATGATTACCCCACGGTGGTTTTGGAGTTGGTTAGCGCAAGGGGACATAGTCAGTCAATACAGTTTCGATCATTAGTGTGTAACTATCTATTGCGACATTTGCACCCATTTAGACTCGGCCGAAATTCATTATCATCACAGTCGAATTTCGCACACGACTTCGCAGCGGCTGGCATACACAAGTTCGGTTGATTTCATTACAGGGGCGTCGGATGTGCAACAGGTTAACAAAATAATTTTGATTAGTGTGAAATTTCGCTGGGAAATGATGATTCAGTGGATTCTCAAATTATCACAGTAGTCTAATAACACAAGTTTACAAAATAAAACGAAAGTCGTGAACTTCTGTCAACGACCAAAATTTTTGAAGCACAATTTAGTACTGATTTCGAAACCGTGCTTCAAAAATTTTTAAGTAGAACACTTTTTGAGTTTCAGCTCAATATCGAGTTTTACAACTTTTAAAAATATGGAATTTACTAAAATTCAAATATCTTGCGTTTTGTCAGACCCCCTCAACTTCCAATAATTGCTGGAAACACAAATGCAGCGCCATCAGTAAGCTTACGGAAGAATATAGAATTAAATAGTGGGATAGAGGTTGAAGTATGCCTTGCTTTTGGTGGCTGCTAACTCATCAGATTGGTTTTCAGTTGTCAAGTGTTTGTTCTTTGTGAGGAAATGAAAGGTTGGTAACTTTACATAATTGAATGTTTTTAATTTAGTATTGAAAGCTATTATCAATTATTTTAGGAATATGCTAAAAGCTATATCTACGAAAAAAGGACACGGTTTTAAAATGCGGGCGCAGAGTTGCTGTACTGCGGTGGACAATTTGGAGCATCCTGACACAATGCGGGAGCAACCTGGGAGCGGTGCCAGAGCATTTGTGCATTAAATATTGACATCCGTAATAAGTTGTTGCGTCGTAGAATATGACGGACGAGATGTCTGCGGCAATAGAAAACCCCAGAACTGTGCAAGAACTGTGAAGTTGTAATCGTATTTTAGATTCATATTTTTATAAAATGTAAAATCGAAATTTGAAAATAAATGTTTGCAAACGCTTTGAATAATGTTTTACTATTCGTTATGTTCCAAGCAAATATACCTACCATCGTTTCTTAAAATTGGCTCTTATGATTGTTTGTCATTTTGCATATAGCTGTAAAGCTCGTGCTCCAGTACGCCCCTCACGAGAATAGAATGAGGTATTTGATGATAGTTTCAAGTGGTATTTGATATCTTTATTGTTCTTTTCTGCGTGAACTAATCTAACAAAAGCACATAATTCAAAAATCTATACTCTATACTTCCATCGACCGTGATCCTGGAACTTCTTTAATAACCGTGCATCAACTGGTTGCAACTGATTGGAACCATTGCCTACAAAGCACGAACTGGCGTTTAAAAAATGCTCTAACCTTTTTTGAACGAAAAACCTGCCTTCCCACAATCCTATTCAGTCATTTGAATCTCCCTCAGAATCCCCATCGACTGGTTCAAAACAAATCAATTGTCATTTGCTTCGAGAAAAATCTTAGTATGCTTTGTAGTTCTATATTGTTCCCCTACGTGGCAGCACAATCACAAAAGAGACTTGCTTCCTATGATTTATATGGGGACCCCACGCACATGGCCATCTTGTTAATCGGATATCTTTGGTTTTGTTCAACCAATTTCAAATCTTTTTCCATAAATTAAAAGCTGAATACAATACCATTCGATCATCTGAATGCAGGTTTTGCGTCAGATTGATGAAATTCAAGATATTGGCGAGTTTTAGGGACGATCTCCTTAAATTTTAGCCAAATTTCCAAAAATATATGAAGAAATGTATTTTTTACAATAGGAAAAAAACATTCTAAAAATTCTTTCTCAACGTTTATTTGACATATCATATGTAGGCGAGTTGCAGTAAAAAATTCAGCTCAATCGTAGCATTGATTACGGAGAATGAGATGTGTGAAGTGAGCGACGTTGCTTAAAAATAGAACAAAAATCGATTTCAAATCATCAACCTTGTATGGAAAGTCGAAAAAATTTCCGCTCTACTGTAATTTTTTTCCTTCGCGTTTTCGAACTCAGGGCTTGATTCTACACCAAAAATGATCATCAGCTTATCGAGTTCAAAAATGCTGTAAACTAGTGTAATTAATGAGAAACCCAATACTGCAGCATCGATGTTATTTGTCGCAAACAGAACTTGCCAATCACATTGAAGAAGTTCTTCGCTTATTCTGTCAATATCAGCTCTGTGAAAGTCAAACTCGGATTGACACACATTATTATCATGAATTTGATGTTGAACTAAATAAATGAAATAGTTAATACCATTTTTTTAAATTTTGGTGAGATTTCTGCTAAATTGTGATATTCCTAACAAATTCTTTCGAAGATTCTTAACTTGTTAATCCGACATTTCAAGTGGATTCTTCAGCATGTTTCTGGGTTAACATACGATGAAGTCTTCAATTTCTGGCAATCACCTAAAATATCTGTCCAGCAAATTCCTTGTGATTTTTTAAATCCAATTTTCAAATGACAGTTTTGTCCGAGTTTGTTTGAAAAATAAAACCGTAAATGGATACCTACTTTAAAATTCTAGTGATTTTCGATTGACCGCTCGCGCGATTGTCTCTGCGGCAACATGGGCTCTACAATTTCTACGGCCCACCAGTCAAGATATTCGGACGCTATGACACCATATGCCGGGGCCTGTAGTACTGGGCTTAGTACTGGCCTGAAAGCATACATAATTAAGGAGAAACTTCAGAGAATACAAATATGGCTGCAAAAATGGCCGGCGTTTTAAGAGCCCCAATCTTCAAAATTCGTAAACAAATGCGTTTGATTTGTAAAAGCTGCCTCTTTTTGCACGTGAGCAAAGCCAGGATAAACAATAAAATAATGTCAAAATAATATCTCAACAGTGCTGTGTTTATTTCCTCTCATGGCTCTTACGAGTAGGGGTAGAAAAATGGATCATTCGCATATCGTTCCTCCAAATCTCTCCACAGGTTTATACGTGCCTGGTTAGGGTGTCGTGTCACTATCAAATTGTCTCCAATGTCCAGATATGTCATGTCGCTTCCCTGAACTGGAGCCCAGTGGATGTTTTGTAGGTCCGTATAGGAATTTGGTGTTGGATGTCCAGTGATGGCAAAGTTGGTCCAAAGCCGAACCATTCGCTGTCGAACAATGTTAGCTGAATTGCTTGGTAAAATAGGTGATATGGGTAGATCTGTCATAGACCACAAATAGGCTAATTCGTCAGAGTGGACTGCCCCTGGGAAGTCAGTTAGCAACAGCCTTCGCTTCATTAAATTGAGATCACCGTCGAAACTAAATTGGTAATAGAAAGTTGGTTGGGAGTTTCGTTCAGCTGTAAGAGCAACCGATTTGTCAACGGCGTAGATGAACTGTTGATCGGTGTGGAATTCTGTCCACTCCAGCATAATATCTGGTCCAAGCGCACGATCCTGCCAGTAGAAGTTGCGGAACGCTTGGCTGACTGCATTCGATTCTGGAGTGTTAGCTGGGATGTTCCAAAAGTGCGGTACGAAGAATTGCGGGTTACGGGTGAATTCGTTCCACACAGTTGAATCCAAAAGGTGCTCACGAACCATAAAAAGGCTTTCAGCACTCGTGTAGCCAATCATTATTGGAACGTGATTGTATACTCCAGATTGTGAAATTTCAATTGGGCGTTGAGTAAGGAAGGTTGGCTCTGGAGAGTTTACCGGTTCAGCACTTGGAACATACTCGAAGGGCTTAAACCCACGAGGAATTGGAATATCCGTGATCGACCTTTGAAGAGCAATGAAATCTCCTATTGGGGTATATCTTAGGAGTTGAGTAAGTTCTGCACTGTCATGTGGATAACCGAAGGCATCTGCAATGTTTCTTGCCATTTCTCGTGCATTGTACTGGAACCCCCATGGAACTAAGGCAGTTCCAGATTGAGCAATTGCCTTATGGAATAAGCCGGTCGCCATTGGAGATAGCACTAGATAGTGTACCAGTACTCCACCTGCACTTTCACCAAAGATTGTCACATTGTTAGGATCACCACCGAAAGCCGCAATATTATCACGAACCCATCTCAGGGCCTCGACACAGTCTTTTGCACCCCAATTGCCCTGTGCGTGTGTATCACCAGTGCTGAAAAATCCTAGAATACCGAGGCGGTAGTTGAAGGAGACGACAACCACATTTTCCTGAACTAAATGATCCGGGCCATATCGCCCTGAGTCACCCGAGCTTAATACGAAGGCACCTCCATGGATCCAAACCATCACTGGTCGAGAACCGATGATGTTCTGCGTATATACGTTGATGAACAAACAATCCTCACTACCCGAGTATTCACTGAGTATACTAAGCGCTGGACAGTTCGCTCCATGTTCACTAGCATCTCGAACGCCGGACCATCCACGATGTGGCACAGGATTTCGGAATCTCAGATCGGATACTGGAGGTTCCGCATAGGGTATGCCGTTAAATTGAAAGTAGCTGCAGAATAAGCCACAGCTGGCTGTTATTCCTTGCACTTGACCACCAGTGGTGGTAATGATTGGTCTGGTCTATAAAGTTAAAGGCAATGTAATCATCCATCTATGAGCAATAGACAAAATTTACTTACCACATCTTGACAAAAACATAGAGAAATTGTCAGAAACACTAATGCCAATAGCTTTAACATGCTTATTAATAGTAATCAATTGACGCGATAGGTTTTTATAGACTAGAAAAATCCCATACAGATCCAATCTTTTTCGATAAGATAAAGATACTTTTAGTATTGATTTATTTATAACTCCTTTTACCACGAATGAAAGTAGAATGCATTTTTGGTGCAAATGATGTTGCTTTTTTGGCACGGTAAAGGCTGGGTAATTCGCGCAAGACAGATCCCATTGAGATACTACCCAGGTAACCACTAAGCATTTGAATAAGCCGTGTATCAGCCCGTATTACGCATTTAAACTGCTTGCTGCCCTACATAAGCAGTTCGAATGCATAGCTGCCTTGAGTTAGCATAAGCTGTGCTGTTCAAAAGCTTTCGGCTGTTAATTAGCATTTCAACTGCTTGAAGTGGTTTCACTTAGGAGCATACAGAATGTTTTTCAACTGCTCTTTAAATGCTAGGAGCAAAAAGGTTAGGAGATATGTTACGCATTTGGCAACACATTTTGTCTCTCTCTGACAGAGCCTATGCTTCTGTTTACAAATTTGTGCATCTTTTTTGATTCTTCATTTTCCCCTACTCATCCAAAAGCACCAAAGAAAACATTACTGCAGCTGGATTGGATTGGGAACTTGTCCATCAAAAAATCATCATTTATCATTTCGTCGCAAAATATGTGCCGAATAGGTGAATGCTTTGGTGGATCATAGGATTGTTTGAAAGAGGAAAGAAACAATCTCATTCCACAGATATTTAAAAGAAGGGATCGTAATGCTCTACCACAATGAAATATCTCAATGAAAACAAGTTTCGGATGTTGAATCTGAAGCTGTTATCGAATCATTCTTTATATTGGCGATTAAATCAACGCACGCCACCGGAACAACTTTAGCATCGTGGATCAGGAGCAACAGAATCCGAAGCAGATACGATTAATCAATCTCCGGATCGTAAGTTCAAACCTACATCACTACAAAAATCAGCAAAAAAGTTCCACCTAGCACCGGCTGGAATATGGAAGGATGATGAAGCGGGGAAGCAGGCTGAGAGAACGAGAAGCAGCAGACGTCAATCTATTTTTTTTTTTGCTCGACGAGGCGTTACGCTTCTTTGACATTTCGTCACGACGTTCCTGAAGGGATAGCACTAAGACAGCCCGTTATTTTGCCAAAACCTGCTGTGAGGTAGCACTATAGGCGCATATACGGCTAATTAGCATTAAACGCCTTGTCGTAAAGGCTACTATAATGCTGAAGGAATGCTATTTTAAATGCTTACTGGTTACTTGGGTAGCAACTCCTATCTCTACCTCCGCGTGGCACAGGCAGGACTGCGAGCAACCTTAGGGAAAATCAGGTAACCAACCCCGGTTGAACTTTGGTCGTAGGTTGACAGGGAAGGGAGGTTTGTTTCTGCAACCTGAGCGTCTGTTCTCCAGGAGCGTCTTTTCCCCATGTTAGGGGCGGCTGATCGACGTCCAAGTGTCAGGGAATGGTTCTAACTGCAACAGCCAATTAGCAACAGAATAATACGAACCACAACCAATGGCAATGACCCCAACGACGGAACATTACTTGCTATTGGAAACTCGGTACGTGGAATGAGCGATCTCTCAATTTCATCAAGAGCAACCGCATCGGAGAGTAGATCTACTGAAGAACCTAGGACGTGCAGTGTAGAGAATACGATGGGCGGACCAGGTAGAACGTGATCTGGTGAGCATTGAACGTGACCGATGTTGGAGAGCTACAACTGGAAACCAAGTATTATGGAGGTAACGTGTTCGCTAAGTATTATCGTCATGAAGACAATCTTTTTTGGAAGAAACAAATGATTTACGGATAAATGATACTATTGATTACTATGTAAATACACCTCAGAGGCAACCCAATCTGGACTTAATTTATTTCATGATACAACTATTACGAATAGGGGTAGAAGAATGGATCATTAGCGTATCGATCTTCCAAATCTCTCCACAGGTTGATGCGTGCTTGGTTGGGGTTTTGTGTCACTATCAAATTGTCTCCAATATCTAGATAGGTCATGTCGCTACCCTGAACTGGGGCCCAATGGATGTTCTGCAGGTCCGTATCCGAATTTGGTGTTGGTTGTCCAGTGATGGCAAAATTGGTCCAAAGCCGAACCATTCGTTGTCGAACAAGGTTTGCCGGATTGCTCGGTAGGATGGGTGATACGGGTATATTTGTTATGGACCACAAATACGCTAATTCATCTGCGTGGACTGCTCCTGGCAAATCGGTTAGTAACAGCAATCGCTTAATTAGATTGAGATCACCTTCGAAGCTAAATTTGTAATAGTAAGTGGGTTGGGTGTTCCGTTCGGCCGTTAGGACAACTGTTTTGTCGACGGCATAGAGGAATTGTTGATCGGTGTGAAATTGAGTCCATTCCACCATAATGTCTGGCCCAAGAGAACGGTCTTGCCAATAGAAATCACGGAATGCTTGGCTGACCGCACTTGATTCTGGAGTGTTGCCCGGGATGTTCCAAAAGTGTGGCACAAAGAATTGCGGATTGCGGGAGAATTCATTCCAAACAGTGGAATCTAGAATATGTTCTCGGACCATGAAAAGACTTTCAGCACTCGTGTAGCCTATCATCATCGGAACGTGATTGTACGCTCCAGAGAGGAGACTTTCAATTGGACGTTGAGTGAAGAAGGTAGGCTCTGGAGAGTTTACTGGTTCAGCACTTGGAACATATTCGAAAGGCTTAAATCCACGGGGAATTGGAATGTCGGTAAGTGATCTTTGAAGAGCTATAAAATCGCCAATAGGAGTATATCGCAGAAGTCGAGTGAGTTCTTCACTTTCGTGTGTATAACCGAAAGCATCGGCAATACTATGTGCCATTTCCCGTACGTTGTACTGGAATCCCCATGGAACTAAGGCAGTTCCAGATTGAGCGATTGCTTTGTGAAATAATCCGGTCGCCATTGGAGATAATACAAGAAAATGTACTAGTACTCCACCTGCACTTTCACCAAAGATTGTCACGTTGTTGGGATCACCACCGAAAGCTGCAATATTGTCACGAACCCATCTCAGAGCCTCGACACAGTCCTTTGCACCCCAATTGCCCTGTGCGTGGGTATCACCAGTGCTGAAGAATCCCAGAATACCAAGCCGGTAGTTGAAGGAAACGACAACTACATTTTCCTGGACTAGATGATCCGGTCCGTATATTCTAGAATCTCCCGAACCTAGTACAAATCCACCTCCATGAATCCACACCATAACCGGTCGAGAACCGATAATATTCTGCGTATACACATTGATGAACAAGCAATCCTCACTGCCTGAGTGTTCACTAAGAGGACTGAGTGCTGCGCAATTGTCTCCATGTTCACTAGCATCTCGAACGCCGGACCATCCACGATGTGGCACAGGATTTCGGAATCTCAGATCGGATACTGGAGGTTCCGCGTAGGGTATACCGTTAAATTGAAAGTAGCTGCAGAACAGGCCACAGCTAGCTGTTATTCCTTGCACTTGACCACCGGTAGTGGTAATGATAGGTCTGGTCTACGAAGTTGAGGACAATTTAATCATCTAAATAGCTATGAAGAATAAACGAAATTTACTTACCCCATCTTGACCAAAACATAGAGAAATGGTCAGAAATACTAATGCCACCAGCTTCAACATGCTTATTAATAGTAATCAATTGACGCGGTTGGTTTTTATAGACTAGGGAAATCCTATGCAGATTGACTCATTTTTCGATAAGATAAAGATACTTTTAATTTTGATGTATTTATATTGCCTTTAACTACCATTGAAAATAGAACGAATCGTTGATATAAATAATGATTGTTTTAAGTAGTGATTGTCGTTTTCCTCTGCTACAGCTTCTGCTTTACACCAGCCAAAAAAGCAGTGATCAACTTCTTTGCATGCAGGATTGTTGTCTAGCAGTCTGTCATACTTGTTGTATTCGTCCATTTTCGATACACCTCGGATTCTAATCTCACCGGGCCCCTATAGCCACATCTGTACAGGCGTGGGTATTCAGCTTGACCATGCTGAGGGTGACGGGTTCGATTTCCGGTCGCTCCAGGAAATTTTCGTAAAGGAAATTGACTTCCTTGGCATAGAGTATTTTCGTGCCTGCCATACGGTATATATATACAAAGACGGTCATTGGTAGAGGAAGCTCTCACTTAATAACTGTGAAAGTGCTCATACCTAGCACACCTTAGAAGCATTTTCAGTGGGGACGCCACGCCAAGAAGAAGTTCACCGCACATAATAGAGAGTTGATGACTTTATTTGCACACATCAACGTTACAAAAGCCTGAGTGTTGAACGACCCTACCCAAGAATGTTTTGACTCGCATGACAATCGTCGTTCGTCTTATTTGTCTATAGGGTTTCTCATTAATGTTTCGACTTCTGTGAGAATTTGAAAATCCACTAAATAAGGTTTCTAAATTTTGAAAAATGTAGTGATTTCTTGATTTTATACGAAAGAGCACTTTTTTCTGAGCCGCTTTGATTTTTTCAGATTTTTTGAATTTTATTTTGGTACCTAAAATGTCGCAATATAACTCGTTCAGATTTTATTACTCCAATGTGATGTTCGGCAAACTTGTAGGCTATTGTAGGGTAGCGTTTCTACTACAATTATCACCAAGGACGCCGTATTACAACTCTCATATTCACGGCCTAAAAGTGTTAAAATTTTCGATCATCTAGTGTGAGTTGATAATACTTGCGCCATCACATAGCGTACTTGGTGATAATTACAGAAAAAAAAAAAAACTACTCTCTAGTTTAAAGAGATGCCGGGACCCGTTAACTTAATCAGTGGATGGTCATGGGCTCGATGCCAGCTCCCTCGTGCTCATCATTCTACCATGGACAGAGTAGAAAAGTGACAGCAGCGTAAAGGCAACCAATTCGATATAGTAGAATTAGAATAGAATACACTTAGGTGCTGTACAAAGTGTATGTGCAGCTGCCAATTGGAATCGCAGTGCCTTAGTGGACAAAAGAGCTGTATATTAGGTTAAGTGGTTGAAGAATAAACAATAGTTCAAATAAGATCACTTTTCTAGTCTAGTCTACACGTACACAGTCATCTCTTGGAAGAATCACAGGAAACGATAAAATCACCTACTTTTTACTTTCATAGTTTTTCTTGTTATTGTCAATCATTGCGGTGCATCGGGGCTGCATTCCAGATATGGGTAATTCTTGCTTAGACCGGCCCACTATTTACACCTTGTCTTCAAAAATGTTTATGTTGCCGATTTTCTGAAAGTCCTCGCGAAAGGAAGGAAAATACATTTGGTTACTCAAATTGATGGACCCCTCGTTAGTTAGAGCCTCAACAATTTTTGCAGACCCCTCGATTTTGGTCAAATGGTGGCTCATTTGAACCGTTATAACTCGAAAGTTTCTCAAAAAAACCGCCGCAAAATGAATTGTTGTTGAAACGAGGTAAGATAGAGCAACTATTTACAATAATAAAAAGTTGGGTCGGCCATATTGATTTTGGCCGCCATCTTGAATTTTTATACCAAAACATTTTTTTTTCACCAATGGCAACCACCGATTTTTAAAATTTTTGCATCAATTGAAAGCTGAGACATTTATACATAACATATCAAAAAAATAGAGATGTCTTTTTCTTCTTTCATAAGTTATCTGCCGTTTTGTAAACCATGCCACTTTTGCGCACTGGGCCCGGTGCCGGCCATTTACATAAATGCAGCACACGAATTTAAAATCTAAACCCACTAATGAAAAGCTAAAGGTTTATGGCCCGTTTACATATGTGATAATAATGCGTGACAATATTCTGTCGGACAATTTCTTCCACGCTAGTATCGTTTACATTGCCGCTAAATATTTAGCTGCTAAATCTGGGACAATAAATTGTCCGACTGTGTTGGTACCAAACTATAGTAATGTAAACACTTCCCTATCTGCCAATAAAATTGGCGTGATGGCATAATTAGCTGACAATTCGTCTAGCAGACCGTTTACATGATGCTAATTGTGTCGGACAATCTAATATCCTCATTATTGTCCACTAGTTTTAGCACCAAATTCAGAAGCTTCTGATTTTGTCATGCTAATTTTATTGTCTGCTAAAAAGTGTTTACATTGCGCTAAATTGACGCCAATACTGCTCGAAAATGAACTGTCGCGTAGAATTAGCAAATATGTAAACGGGCCATTAAGCTTTTCAAAACACTAAAAAAGTTGTAAAAGCAATGCCCGCATCATTGAGAAACACTCACCGACGGAAACTAACCTCCGATTTGCATAAATTTTGCGGCACGTGCCGAGGCGTAAACTCGAGTGCTTTTGCATGTCGTTGCCGGTGCGCATGGAAATGTATGCAGAAAACGTGGCTACTTTCGAGATATAACGGTTAAATGAGCCACCATTATTTGACCAAAATCGAGGGGTCTGCAATAGTAGTTTACGCAACAAGGTGCAGAATGAGGATTTTTACAGCACGAGTCGTACATTTACATTACGATGAGTGCTGTAAAAATCGAGTTCTGCACCGAGTTTCGTACAACGTTTTTTGCAATTTCATAAATTACTACTTGAGGCAAGACTTGAGGATATTTTTAAACAAAACTTTTTCATCAAACTCCACACTGATGTTCAGAGCCATGTTTAAGAAAGTGTGATCATAGCAGGTTATGCTGTGCACTTGTCACAAATTTTCAAACCTGCGTCCAGACAGCATGAAGAAGTTCATCAAAACTGAAAACAGTGCTGTAATGGTTCATTACGCAACGCAAATCAGTGCTGTAATGAACCATTACCGCACTGCTAATTTGATGTGGGAAAGTAGGCCTTTTCCTGTCAGATTTGCGTGAGGGAAAACAGCCTATTACGATGAGAAATTGCAAAAAAAAAAATATTGTGGCTCTCAACTTGAGTAACCAAATGCATTTTCCTTACTTTTTAGCGAGGACATTCAGAAAATCGGCACCTTAAACATTTTTGAAGACAAGGTGTAAATAGTGGGCCGATCTCAGCGAGAGTTACCCATGTTGAAGCGACAAGGCTTGCCGTGGCGTCATTGAATAAATTTGAAATAAATCATGGTACGGCGACATTTTTCTTCCTAGTATGAGACAGTCCAGGCTCAAAAGCGTGCTCAAAAGTCAGGCTTAAGAACCATTATTCGCTCTCTAAAACGAGAACTATCATCCCTTCCCCCATGGACTTATTTATCCGTGGTCTTCTTTTTCACCGGGTTACTTCTTCTTTTCTTCTGAAAATGTGGGCACTATTTACACAAAATGACACATTCATGAGCATTCAGTGACCGAAAGTGGCGTGTGACGTCATCGTTGACAAGTTCATTTTGCAAAACAAAATAATCCATATGAACTTGTTCACGATGACGTCACACGGCAACGAACAGCAAGATGTGGAACGGTGACTGCGGGTCGTGTTGACAAAAATCACTGCTCGCGAGATCCGGTGAACATCCAGTGAATATTCGGTCGCTGGATGTTCATGAATGTGTCATTTTGTGCAAAGGGTTCGTTCAAATATTACGTAACGCTTAGGAGGGGGGGGGGGAGGGCGGTGGTCTAGTGCTGTGTTACGCTTCATGCAAAATTCCAAAATGTCCCATACAAAAGTTGTTAAGTGGGAGAAGGAGGGGGTCTAAAATTGTCAAATTTTGCGTTAGGTACGTAATATTTGAATGAACCCAAACAGTGGCCGCATTTGCGTAGAAGAAACAAAGAATCAACTCGGTGAAAATAGAAGACCGTGGGTAAATCCATCATTCAGTCACGATTCGCTGAAGACGGTGGTTGGAACTTTACGCCCATCGCAATTTTTCGGCTCTCTTACATCCGATTGAGCTCATTTTTCGTGTGTATTTGCAACATACCTATCATAAGCTAAGTAGGTACCTTCCAAAAAATGAACTGAGTTAGTTGAAAGACAACAGAGGAATTGCGGTGGTCATAAAGTGGGTGGCATAGGGCAGTTCAGAGTTTAAACATGTTAAACACTCAAAGCTCCCGTTTGTTCATTACAATCATAGGTGCAAAACTATTTTCAGCCATTTCAGTGGTGATTTAAACCGGGAGCGGTCACGTCGTGTACTGAGTACACGCACCATGGAAAATGCACGCTTGTGGTACACAGCGTGAGCGCGGCGTCGCTACAGGTAGTCAAAGACGCGACTGCCCGAGGGTTAATGGTGGCCCAAAAGCAAAATAGGTTTATATGGAAATTACTATGGAGCATTTTTAAAAAAGGTTCTCCACGCTGCAGGGCATTTACACATGGAAGAAGTTATAGGGTCAAAGTCAAATTGAATTCTTCAGATCTCAATGGCGAATGTTGCAGAAGATCGCAACTCGTTTCGACTTCCGAGACAAGGGTTATTAATCAATGTTCATTTATGCATGCTTGAACGGAAGACTACAGCTCGATCGACACGCTTGACACGCAATCATAGTATGCGTGTTACCTTCTTGCACACCTTGCAGGACATCCTGTATGAAGATGCGCATGCGAGTGAGATTTTGTTGAACATCTTTTTTGTCGATTGGCGAAATAAGTTCCGGTCTTCGGCAACATTCATCATTGAGATTTGAAGAATTCTATTTGACTTTGACTTTGACTTAAGACTTCATCCATGTGTGAATGCTCTACAACGGGGAGAACCTTTTTTTTAAATTCTCCATAGTAAATCCCATATAAGCCTATTTTGCCACCGAAACGGCTAAAAATTTGACAGGACTCAAATTTTGCACCAAGGATTGTAATGAACATACGGGAGCTTTGAATTTTCAACATGTTTGAAGTCTAAATTGCCCTAGGTGGCACCGTGTGTAACGAATCCTGACTGTATGCGTGTTTCTGTGTACAATCAGCGAAACGTTTTATGGCGTTGCCACAGACAAACAGACGTAACACTCTGATAATTCCCATCGTACACCGATTAAACGGTCTTTTTCAAAATTTGATAGTTGGCCAACTGCCCAACCGTGGCGCTCGCATAGTTTTTGTTCGAGTTTGACGTTTGCTCACTACCACCACCTAGTTGATGGTCGGCCAAACATAGTCCTTTTAGCATTGGGCAACATATTCGCCGTGACTATGATTTGAATCGAAAAATATTCGAAGTGTTACGTCTGTTTGTCTGTGGCGTTGCTCTCAAACTTTGAAGATGCAAATCTCGAGTTCTTCTGCATGGAATGAGCTGGAAAATCGATCGTTTGTATACATGTGATGAACAATCGACTTAGTTTTCAGTTGGATCAGGTCACTGGAGTTAGAGATCTACATCGTTAAAGTTTCGAGAATAATGCTGATAAAAAAGACCGAAGATAGCAAAATAACACGGTGTCTCGTATCACCTTAACCACGTATTAAATTAAGTACTACTGTGCTACTACTGAAGGTATCATCAACAGTGTTCGGTCTGATCAACACTTCAGGGTTCAGTCGTATTTCGGGACGTATCTGCCGGAGGGAGGGACCAAATGTCAGCAACAGGGGAACTTCAGGGTTCGGATGATTTTTAATATAATTTGTTCTAAGTGCTACGTCTGTTTCTCTGTGAAAATATGTAGAACACCGAAGATCAGTTTGCAAGCCCTTCCCGAGGTTACATTTTCAGAAGGCATAGCACCACCAGCCGTTTCCCAATTTGGCCGGCCGCGGAGCAAAGAAAACATGAGGCAGTTTTGAAAACGTAGCCGCTCGCGCTGACAGCCTGCTATAATCTCGAAATTATTTCAAAAGTACATCTGCCGTAACTTGGTCATAAATTCAATGCATGTAAACAAGTTCATAGAACTGTTAGCCTCTAGGTGCCAATCAGATTTTACGAGGGAAAAAAAACTGTGCCTAAAGTGTTGCTCAAAATTTCGAATGATTCCTCCCGTTCTCTCCCATCTATGTCAAAATGTGATTATCTGGCACTAATGCCAAACTAGAGAGTGTTGCATGTAACCTTCCGTAACTCGCGCGGTTGACCTCCACCATCAGCACCACACTAATGCTGAGTACAAAAAGCGAGGTTTTTTCAACGTGTTGTACAAAATACAACAGCGCGATCGGGTCAATGAAAATGAACTAGTTTGGATGAATTCGAGCAGTTACCTAAGCGTTACTGTGAAAATTTCAGAGGTGCTCTCATTTTCACAGTGTTCTCCCCTTAGGCTAGTCCACAGTTTTGCAGTCATATTTTCCAGTAGCGTATCCGATATAATTTGGCTCTCTTATATTTATTTTGCCCCCCCTGGACACATTCATAAAATCAGCTTGTACAACACTCTTCTAGATGCGAAATGTCTATATTTTTTGGTTCACCTAGGTTGCTAGTAAAACTGTGGTAGGGTATGAGTACCCTTTTTCCGCCTATGCTCCTATGTTCATCCTGTTCCAAAAATAGACGATTTAAGGACCGATTGTTTCTGTTCTTTTTGTTATTATAAATGCTCACACACAGAAAAAAAAAACTAAACAAATAGCGCTGATAAGCAGTGGCGTCTCGTAACCTCACTTTTTACCTGTTCAACGACCCTAAAATTTGCAATTGCGAAGAATTCAGGATCAGAATCAAATTGCAAATGGACGGAAACGGCTATTCTCGTCATTTTCTACAAATTACAAGCCAGTTTGTTGAGAAAATTCAAGAATTTACATTCGTTGAACAGGTAGATTTGTGGTTAGGGAATCGCCACTGCTGATAAGCTTTGCTTTCGATAGGACGTAAATTTTAGCACTTTGCTTAACATGGGTTCCGGCCCCTTACAAGAATTATGGCAAATTTTACGACTTTGCGGACGCAGGAACTGATTTCGTGACTGTGTAAGAGTTAAACATTTTTGCGTGGTCTGAGAATTATGCAGTTACGAGCGTGTCTTACACATTTTAGTGCTAAGTGGTTTTAGTGTGTATACGATGAATTTTGAGAGTAGCATGGTGTAATTTATGAATAACGGACAAATAATGCTATTGATTATATCACCTTTATTGCATGCCAAGACTGTTACGAGTAGGGGTAGAAGAATGGATCATTAGCGTATCGATCTTCCAAATCTCTCCACAGGTTGATGCGTGCTTGGTTGGGGTTTTGTGTCACTATCAAATTATCTCCAATATCCAGATATGTCATGTCGCTCCCCTGAACTGGGGCCCAATTGATGTTCTGCAGGTTCGTATCCGAGTTTGGTGTTGGTTGTCCAGTGATGGCAAAATTGGTCCAAAGCCGAACCATTCGTTGTCGAACAAGGTTTGCCGGATTGCTTGGTAGGATAGGTGAAACAGGCAAATTCGTAATGGACCACAGATAGGCTAGTTCATCTGCGTGGACTGCTCCTGGGAAGTCAGTTAGTAACAGCATTCGCTTCATCAGATTGAGATCACCTTCGAAACTAAACTTGTAATAGTATGTGGGTTGAGTGTTCCGTTCGGCCGTTAGGACAACCGTTTTATCGACGGCATAGAGAAATTGTTGATCGGTGTGGAATTGAGTCCATTCCACCATAATGTCTGGTCCTAGGGAACGATCTTGCCAATAGAAATCACGGAATGCTTGACTGACTGCGCTTGATTCTGGAGTGTTGGCCGGAATATTCCAAAAGTGCGGTACAAAGAATTGTGGATTGCGAGAGAATTCATTCCAAACGGTGGAATCCAGAAGATGTTCGCGGACCATGAAAAGACTTTCAGCACTCGTGTAGCCTATCATCATCGGTACGTGATTGTACGCTCCAGAGAGGAGACTTTCAATTGGGCGTTGAGTGAGGAAAGTTGGCTCTGGAGAGTTTACTGGTTCAGCACTTGGGACATATTCGAAAGGCTTAAATCCACGAGGAATTGGGATATCGGTCATTGATCTTTGAAGAGCTATGAAATCTCCTATAGGAGTATATCGCAGAAGTCGAGTGAGTTCTTCACTTTCGTGAGTATAACCGAAAGCATCTGCAATGCTATGTGCCATTTCCCGTACGTTGTACTGGAATCCCCATGGAACTAAGGCAGTTCCAGATTGAGCGATTGCCTTGTGGAATAATCCGGTCGCCATTGGAGATAATACTAGATAATGTACTAGTACTCCACCTGCACTTTCACCAAAGATTGTCACGTTGTTGGGATCACCACCAAAAGCTGCAATATTGTCGCGCACCCATCTCAGAGCCTCGACACAATCTTTTGCACCCCAATTGCCTTGTGCGTGTGTATCACCAGTGCTGAAGAATCCCAGAATACCAAGCCGGTAGTTGAAGGAAACGACAACTACATTTTCCTGGACGAGATGATCTGGTCCATACATCCTAGAATCTCCCGAACCTAGCACAAAGGCACCTCCATGAATCCACACCATAACTGGCCGAGAACCGATAATGTTCTGTGTATACACATTGATGAACAAGCAATCTTCACTGCCAGAGTGGTCACTAAGAGGACTGAGTGCTGGGCAGTTGTCCCCATGTTCAGTAGCATCTCGAACGCCGGACCATCCACGATGTGGCACAGGATTTCGGAATCTCAGATCGGATACTGGAGGTTCTGCATACGGTATGCCATTGAATTGAAAATAACTGCAGAATAAGCCACAACTGGCAGTTATTCCCTGTACTTGGCCTCCAGTAGTGGTAATAATGGGCCGATTCTACGAAAAAAAAAATGAATAGTTCAATCGTCAAGTTATGAAAAACTAGTACAAACTCACCGCATCTTGCCCCCAACAAACGGAAACTGCCAGCAAAACTAACGCTAATAGCTTAAACATGCTTATGAATGATATCTAATTGACGCGGGGGGTTTTTATAGACTAGGGAAATCCTATGCAGATTGGATCATTTCTTCGATAAGATAAAGTTTGCAAAAGTCATGCAATAATGAAAACAACTTTGTGATTTGAGTATTGATTTATTCGTATTGCTGTTCACTGCCACGGATAATAGAACGGGTTGTTGGCATACTGTTCTTCCAAGTGGTACCAGGTATCCAGTCTGTCACTATTCGGGTTGGTACCGGGTAGCAGAGATCCATTGATTTCCAGGAACGCCATGTTTTGCGGAGTGAAGGGCGCCCAATTGACATTCTGCAGATTATTATCGGAGTTGGGGGTTGGACTTCCCGTAATGGCGAAATTTGTCCACATTCGAACCATGCGATTACGGACAGTGACTGCTGGGTTGTTGGGTAGAATAGGTGATACTGCAAAATTCGTCATAGACCATAAATATGGCAGTTCATCGGCATGCATAGCTCCCGGCCAGGCAGTTAGCAATGTAACACGTTTAACTAGGTTAAGATCACCGTCTTGGCTAAACTTGTAATAGTATGTAGGCGCTGTATTACTCTGCGCAGTTAACCGAGCAGCTTTATCGCAGGCGTAAGTGAACTGTTGGTCGGTGTGGAATTTGGTCCATTCCAACATGATATCTGGTCCAAGAGGTCGATCTTGCCAATATAGATTCCGGAATGCTTGACTAACAGCTGTGGCTGCTGGACTGTTTCGCGGTATATTCCAGTAGTGTGGTACGAAAAAGTCGGGATTTCTGGTGAACTCATTCCATACGGTTGAATCGATGCGATGTTCATGAACCATGAAGAGCGATTCCGCATCGTTATATCCGATGATAAAGGGGACGTGATTGAAGGTTCCGGCCTTCAGAATATCAATTGGACGTTCGGTTAGGAAGGTTGGTTCAGGGGAGTTGACAGGTTCGGCAGTTGGGACGAAATCGAATGGTCGGAAGCCGCGGGGGATTGCAATATCAGTCCATCCCTGTTGAAGGTTTACGAAATCGCCCTTTGGTGTGTTGCGCAGACGTCGCACCAGTTCAGCATTGTCGTTAGCTGGATAACCAAACTTTTCGGCAATGTACTGTTTCATTTCTTGTGGGTTATACTGGAAACCCCATGGAACAAGTGCAGTACCAGATTGAGCAATGGCTTTGTGGAACAATCCAGACGCCATTCTAGACAGTACAAGGTAATGAACAGCAGCAGCCCCAGCACTCTCGCCGAAGATCGTCACGTTGTTTGGATCTCCACCGAATGCAGCAATATTGTCTCGTATCCAACGTAGAGCTTCTACACAATCCTTCATACCCCAATTACCCTGAGCATGATGATCACCTGTGCTGAAGAATCCCAGAACACCCAAACGATAGTTGATGGTTACAATTACTACATTTTGTTGCACCAAATGATCGGGACCGTAGATGAAGGAATCACCCGATCCTCCCGAGAAGGATCCTCCGTGAATCCATACCATTACGGGTCGGGATCCAACGACCTGCTGGGTGTAAACATTTAAGAACAGGCAGTCTTCGTCTCCTGAGTACCCATCTCCGAAGAAGCTGCTCGATGGACATTGGGCTCGGTGTTCGCTTCCGTCCTTTACTCCGGTCCATCCGCGATGAGGAACCGTATTGCGGAAGCGAAGATCTCCTACCGGTGGTTCCGCGTACGGGATACCCATAAATGAAAAATAACTGCAGAATAAACCGCAGCTAGAGGTCACGCCCTGGATTTGACCTCCGCGGGTGGTGACAATAGGGCGGGCCTGTAACAAATGAAATTTGATTTTGTGATTTAGCTGTTGAACATTCGTGAATTCTAATTTCGCTGACTAGTAGTGTAGGACGATCTCCGATCAGTTTTAATATAGCCATTTAAGCACACACACAAAAACTGAAATAGTGATTTTTTTTTCGAAATTTTGAAGATGTTGATGCTACTTACCGGATCCGCCTGCACGCTGGCTGTGGCGACAGCCAGCGCCAAGATTGGCACAATCTTGAACATCCTGTTGAAAAAAGGTCAGTAAATGTTGAGCATAGTGACGGCCGACTACTGCTATTTATACACTGTCCAGCAGTCAGCCGATGTTTGCAGATTAGATTAAACGAATCAATGGGTACTAATTCCCAAACTTAAAGATTAACAATTGTGCGTCGATTAGGGCTTATTGTGTTTTTGTAGGTACGTAGATAAAAATTCGTTATCGGCATTTCCGACGGGGGGCGGGCAGTCATCAAGAAAGATCTATAGATTAATTAAAGCTAAAAACAGATTTTATTTTATGTCTACATATTCGCTCACACATACTTTATTTACGTCATTGGATATTCAAACGGCCCATTGGCATAACGGCTCTCCAAGTCGTACCAGGTGTTGAGACGGGCTTGGTTGGGATAATGAGTGGCGACCAAGTTTGCGTTAATATCCAAGAAAGCCATATTCTGATTTTGAATTGGAGCCCAAATAACGTTCTGCAAGTTGCTGTCCGAATTGGGCGTCGGATTGCTGTGAAGTGCAAAGTTGGTCCACAAACGTACCACGCGACTACGTACAGCCAACGCAGGATTGCCAGGCAAAATTGGAGTAATCGGAAGGTTAGTCATAGACCACATGTACGGGAGTTCGTCCGCATGAACTGCACCAGGCCAGTCGCTAAGCAGAAGAAGGCGTTTCACCAAATTCAAGTCTCCATCGAAGCTGAACTGGTAGTAGTATGTTGCTGCTGTGTTGTGTTGCGCGGTCAGCCGGATTGTTTTGTCAATAGGGTAGATGAACTGTTGATCAGTGTGGAATCTAGTCCACTCGAGCATGATGTCTGGGCCAAGAGGACGATCTTGCCAGTAGAAATCACGGAATCCTTGACTAACGCCATTTGATGCAGCGGTACCAGGCGTAATTCTCCAGTAATGCGGGACAAAGAACTGTGGGTTGCGGGTGAACTCGTTCCACACCGTTGAATCAATTGTATGCTCGTGAATCATGAATAGTGACTCCGCATCGGTGTATCCGAATACCATAGGCATCTTATTGAAGTTTCCTGCATTCATCAGGTCGATTGGTCGTTGTGTGAGGAATGTTGGTTCTGGCGAATTCACTGGTTCTGCTGTAGGTACAAATTCAAATGGTTTGAATCCTCGTGGAATTGGAATATCAGACCATCCTTGCTGTAACCTTACGAACTCTCCTTTAGGAGTGTACCGAAGCAAGCGAGTCAATTCAGCATTGTCGTTGGTTGGATATCCGAAAGTGTTTGCCACATGCTGCGACATTTCTCTTGGGTTATACTGGAATGCCCATGGAGATAAAGCAGTTCCAGATTGGATCATAGCTTTGTGGAACAACCCGGTGGCCATCGGTGATAGAACCAGATAATGAACAGCTGCACCACCAGCGCTCTCTCCAAATACGGTCACATTATTGGGATCGCCACCAAAAGCCGCAATATTATCGCGTACCCATCGCAGGGCTTCAACGCAATCCTTCATACCCCAGTTTCCTTGGGCGTGTTCATCGCCAGTGCTGAAGAATCCCAGAAGACCCAATCGGTAGTTAATGGTAACGATGACCACATTCTCCTGGACGAGATGATCTGGACCGTAGATCCAGGAATCTCCAGAACCTCCAGAGAATGATCCGCCATGGATCCAAACCATAACTGGTCGTGAACCGATTATATTCTGAGTGTAGACGTTTAAGAACAGACAGTCTTCGTCTCCATCATAACCATCTCCGACCAAAGCACCTGACGGACACGATGGACGATGTTCGCTTCCGTCCTTGACACCTTGCCAGCCTCGATGTTTAACAGTGTTGCGGAATCTGAGTTCTCCTACTGGTGGTTCACCATATGGAATACCCATGAATGAGAAGTAGCTGCAAAACAGACCGCAGCTGGATGTTACACCCTGAATTTGACCTCCCTGGGTCGTAATGATTGGTCTGTCCTGTAACATTGCAAAGCTTTAGCCGAGTTTTCGGAAGAGTATCATCTCCAAAAAACTTACCTCAGACCTGGCGGCGGCCACCGCCAATAGCAGTATTGTTACGAGCTTCAGCATTTTCTCGAATGTTGAAAATGCAACTGAACTCTGCGTTCATTATCAAACCTGTATTTATAGGTTGGAAGCATTTTCGGTTTCAAGAATGAGCTGAATTTTAGGTGAATATTCGAGATAAGTTCAGCAACGTCAAAGAAATTTTATTTTGACTAATAAGGCTTCACCTGCCTTGACGAATGTCGTATGCAGGGGGTAAATGGAATCGATTATCGAAGTGGTAAATGAAACGGATTTTCCAGAAGTAAAAGTCTTATCATCTGATTTGTGTATCAGAGCAACAACCGTCATAATGTGCAGGTCACGCGAGCTTGACGGTAGCCGGTAATGCTACACAGTTCAAAAAGTTTGGCCTATCAACATCGTAATCCTGTGATGATGGTTATGGTTCCGCGTCTGCCATATAGCTCAAATGAGATTTGAGCCAGACGGTTTATCTGAACAATAATAAAATTTTCTGTTTTAAAGAAGCCCAAAAAGGCCATATAAATAAGCTTCTCAATGCAGTAGAACTGATTACAGCGGCACTACTATATAAATTTGATTATTTGAATAGAACACGCATGTTTTGGTAGCTTTGTTGATGAATTTGAAACTTAACATGATGATAACACAGACAAACAGACGTGAATCTTAGAGGAAATTCATTAAAAACTTTTGGCCCGTATCTTTTTCATGAGCACACTGCCACCTGTTAGTAGAACCACGTGGAGACACTGTCGGCAATGATGGATGTCGATTTGACGTTTGTCTAACACGCACACTACTACACAAATCGCCTGTAATTTTCGTTTGCATAATTCAGCAACACTTGCACTTGCAAACGTCAAAGCAATCGAATACTAGCGCCTCTGGTAGAAGGATCGCGGAAAACAAATGGAATTTGGTTGATCGTTAGTTGAATGTGCCAAGCAGTTTTCGCAAAATTATAGCATGAACTCGTGTTATCATGACGTCAAATGGAAAGAAATGTATTCAGTTCAAATTTTGTTGATCAAAATTAGATAAATGCAAATTTTTTGGATAATTTTTACGTTAAACCATTAGAATACAAACAAACAGACGTCGTGCTCTATTTACTCCCCATCGTTCATCGTTATTCAAATACTCTGTAGTTCGCTAATAAGTCATTCATGGCGGTACAATACACAATAAACTAGGTTGATTCAAACCTAATAAAATATCGTTTCAGACATGCAAAAATATGGCATCAATATTGGCGCATTGATTCAGAAGTTATGGAGGTTTGAAGGTGCTTTTTTAAATGGTATATAGTCCTACATATTGTAAAAATGTCCTCCAACGGCGAAACAAAAACCCCGTGTGAATTATTTTCGGTGGACATCTTTTCTGCTGGTTGAACGGCCTTACTCTTGTCGGGTTTAGGTAGATCCAAGAAAACAAAACTCACTGTGCAATCTTATCGCTAGTTAAGTAAGAGCTATCGACCACATTTGATCGAACAGATATGCCAGTTTGTCCTACAAATCGTAGAGAGATGAACGCGTTTTGCTTGTTCGCTATTGCAATATCCCTCACGGGAATATCCGCGCAGAGTGGACCAACGATCACTACACCTTCAGGGCAAATTCAAGGTACCGTTGAATCGTGCGGTTTGTTTTGCACGTACTACTCCTTCAAAGGCATCCCTTATGCGCAACCTCCTGTTGGAAATCTTCGCTTTCGTAACCCGGTATCTCACCCGGGATGGAGTGGAGTTCGGGATGCTGCCCAGCACGGTTCCTTCTGTCCTCAGTACGAACTGCTCACCTTGGAGGTTATAGGTGATGAGGATTGTCTCTACCTGAATGTGTATTCTCCGGAGCTAATTGGTCAACGTCCGGTGATGGTCTGGATGCATGGTGGTGCCTATAGTTCTGGATCTGGAGACTCGGACGTTTACGACCCGCAGAAGTTAATCCGGGAAGGTGTAGTAGTTGTAACCATCAATTACAGGCTTGGAGCATTGGGCTTTCTTAGTACTAACGATGAGCATGCTCAAGGAAATTGGGGCCTTAAAGACTGTATTGAAGCGTTACGTTGGGTGCAACGGAATATCGCTGCATATGGTGGTGATCCAGACAACGTTACTATATTTGGAAACTCAGCTGGAGGTTCATTGGTACACTTTTTGTACCTTTCCGACATGGCAAACGGACTGTTCCACAAAGCGATAGCTCAAAGTGGAACCGCACTGGCACCATTCGCCTTCCAAACCAATCCAAAATTTTACGCTGATAGATTTGCCAATATTTTCGGTTTGTCAAGCGACAGCGCAGTTTATGTGGACCAGCTTAGAACTCTTCCAGCGAGTAGCTTTATCCCATTCCAAGAAGCGTTGCTAACGATACCGGTTCCTCGATTCATGCGACCACTAGATTTTGCACCTTCAACGGAACCAGCAAGCTCTCCTGAATCAAGAGCGTTGACAACCGATCCAATGAGCCTGATGCGATCACGGCAGCATACGGTTCCCTTTCTCATGGGATACAATGATCTTGAGGGCTCCTTTTTCACTACGGTTGAGTTCGCGGTAGATCAAACTGTTTTCGATCAGTTCAACAACAATCCTGATCTGTTCGTGCCGTTTTTCTGGAACATCAATACGGGATCCCCCGCTTCTTCAGCAGTTAGCAGCGCATTCCAACAACACTACTTCAATAATCAACAGTTGGGGCTTCCCCTATTCTTCGAGTGGAGTAAATATTACGGGGATCATCTATTCCTATTTCCGGTACACTACACGGCTCAAGTTCACGCCCAGAGTTTGGCACCAGTTTACTACTACCAGTTCTCGTATGATGGAGATTTAAATTTATTCAAGAAATCACTGGGTATAACACTTCCTGGTGCGATTCATGTCGATGAGATTCCATATCTTTTCGAGTTGGCGGAAGAAATGGGAGCTGAGGTGCCACCGGGAAGTCACGCGATCACCGTCAGCGATCGAATGGTACGAATGTGGGCTAACTTTGCTAAGTACAGGTATGACGTTGTTATTGTAAAAATTAAGAGCATTGGACATTATAAGATTTATATTTTTTCAGTGACCCGACGCCCAGCTCTGATTCATTATTGCAGAACTTGGTTTGGCCAACGATACAAGAAAGTTCCAATGGTGTTGCAATGATGGATATCGGACAAAATCTGATGGTAACCGATGCATCGACTTCCGAAACCTTCGTGCTGTGGCATCGTCTTCAAGATCAATACGCAACCAATCCTTTTCTGTGACTTACAGTTGTTGGCATATAAATGGCAATGGATCATCATTTACTAGGTTAACGGTATTCTTGGTGGAAATCTTAAGAATAAAACGTTGAACTATTTTACTATGTGCAATATTATTATTTTTACAAACTGGTTCTAATTTTTTTTATCATAAAGTTTTCACAAACAAATGGATACATTTTTTCATAAAGTTCTTTTACACTAAAGTGTCATATTTGCACATTTTCGCCGATTTTACAACTTGTTTACTACTTTTTCTCCAATTTTCATAACGATATACATATGCATTCATTGTGGAATTCTTGTCCGGAGTCGAATCTGTGGGAATTCGGCTGATGGTTTCTCGGTGAGAATTGCCCAACGCAGCTACCAAAAACACTGCAATACGTCCGACGTGGTCGAACGCTGACCGAAGATTGAGGAAGAGTCGTGGCCTGCTATGATCTCAGCAGCTGTCAGTCGATGTGGTAAGCGTTACCCCGATATGTTGAGACTAAATTTTAGGGAATATTTACCAATTGATCAGATTTTTTCTGAACACAAAACAATGTGATGTTCTTCAAAATCAGTCTTTCTTATTTTTATTATTTATTTATTTATTCATTTACTCATTATATATAATCGCATAACATAAGGCTGACAGCCTTTTTTATCGCCATACCAGGTATTAAGAAGGTATCAAATAATGTTTTTTTTTATGTTTTAAATGTTTCCTACCGTTTATCTAACATACCCTGCCAATTGCCTATTCCAAATTTAAGTCAACTCAACAAACGCCATGAGGCATGGTACAAACGCATGTGGTTATAACGATCTTCTAGGCACGACTTCCTGTTATTCAAGAATCACCTCATTTAAAATACGACCTTTATCAAATCGCGTGCCTTATCTTCTATTCTAATGTCCAATTCAATTCGACGGCTTTCGAAGTGCGCCTTTCGATTCTAAAAATCGAAGCCAAATGTTTGCGGGACGTCTCCGCTTTCTGCATTTGGAAAAACCAGACTATCCGGACGATCCTCCGGGATAACTCCTTCGTTTTTGATGCCGAAGAACTATTCAATCCAACGGTCTTGGAGACGCGTCTTTTGATTCCCTAAACATCCACACGTTCAAATACGGTGGCCTTTGCTCCGCAAAATAAGCAATTACAATCGGTCTTCGAGACGCGCGCCTTTTTTAATTATCGACGGCCTTCCGGGCGCGTCTCTCTTTTCCATTCTCGACGGCCTTCGAGGCGCGTCTCTCTTTTCCATTCTCGACGGCCTTCGGGGCTCATTCCTTTTCCATTCTCGACGGCCTTCGAGGCGCATCCCTCTTTTCCATTATCAACGACCTTCGAGGCGCGTCCCTTATTCCATTTTCGACGGTCTTCGAGGTGCGTCCCTCTTTTCCATTTTCGACGGCCTTCGAGGCGCGTCCATCATTTCTATTCTCGAAGGCCTTCGATGCGCATCCCTCTTTTTCATTCTTGCTGGTCGTCGAGGCTCGTCTCTCTTTTCCATTCTCAACGACCTTCGAGGCGCGTCCTTCAATTCCAAAAACTGTTCATAACCAATACGACGCTCTTCGAGACACGTTTCCTGTTTTTGCTTTGGGGAAAGCAGGCCATCAAGACGGTCCTAGGTACGCGTCTTTTACAATTTATTATCCAAAACGTCTATTCGACGAATCACGTGACACTCATCTGTGCTTCAAGGAACGAGAAAAATAAATCATCACATCCGTTTTACCACAACATTGCACCTTCCAAGATTTTTACTTATCTGGCTGAGCGATTCCCACCAAAGTTTGA